>NC_041386.1:398766060-398846255 GCF_002162155.2 Triticum dicoccoides
AAGTTAGCGTGATACATACTGCATTTCAACTGTAAAATCTTCGGAGGAGGTTGGCGTTCCATGGTCGTTCCGACTCCTTACCGGAGTCATCTCTCTTTCATACCTTCGGCTTCTGTGCGTCGATCAGGTAGTAGGAGTCATTTCCCAGCGCTCTGCTGATGACAAAGGGGCCTTCCCAAGGGGCCGAGAGCTTGTGCTGGCCGGCTGTTCGCTGGATCGGCCGGAGCACGAGGTCGCCCTCTTGGAAAGGTCTTGGTATGACCTTCCGACTATGGTAGCGGCGCAAGCCCTGCTGGTAGATGGCGGACCGGCTGAGGGCTAACAGCCGGCCTTCTTCCAGCAGGTCGATGCCGTCTTCTCATGCTTCCTTGGCCTCCGCCTCCGTGTACATGGTTACCCGAGGCGAGTCGAACTCGATGTCAGTTGGGATGACCGCCTCAGCACCATACACGAGGAAGAAAGGAGTGAATCCGGTTGACTTGTTTGGGGTAGTGCGCAGACTCCAGAGGACGGCCGACAGCTCATCGAGCCAACAGCCGGCCGAACGTTCCAGTGGTACGACCAGTCGGGGCTTGATGCCGGAAAGGATGAGTTCGTTGGCTCGCTCGACTTGGATGTTTGACTGCGGGTGGGCAACGGACGCTAAGTCCAACCGGATGCCCTGCGTCGCGCAGAAATGTGCCAATGCTCCCTTGGCGAAATTCGTGCCGTTGTCGGTGATGATGCTGTGCGGCACGCCGTACCGCGTTGTTATATCTGCGATGAATGTCACGGCAGTCGGCCCATTCAGCTTCTTGATCGTCTTTGCCTCAATCCATTTGGTGAATTTGTCCACGGCGACAAGCAGATGTGTCATGCCGTCGCGCGCCATCTTGAATGGGCCCACCATGTCCAGTCCCCAAACGGCGAAGGGCCAAGTGAGGGGAATGGTCTTGAGTGCCGAAGCCGGCATGTGTTGCTTGGAGCTGAAGACTTGGCACACTTTGCAATGTTTAACTAACTCCTTGGTGTCATCCAAAGCAGTCGGCCAAAAGAACCCATGGCGGAAAGCTTTGGCAACGAGTGATCTTGAGGCCGCATTGTGGCCGCATTCTCCTTGGTGGATGTCTCTGAGGATTGCAATGCCCTTCTCTTGCTCGACGCATCGCAGGAAGACTCCAGTGACACTGTGCCTGACGAGCTCTCTGTTGACGATTGTGTATGCTCCGGCTCGGTGTTGCACTCGTCTTGCCTCTGTTTCGTCAGCCGGCAGATCTTGATTTATTAGGAATTTGAGGATGGACTGGGCCCATGATGGGGCTACGACTTCTTCTATTGCCAACACGGCTACTGCGACCAGGGTGGGCGGGCTGGGTGGTCAAATGCTGGAGTCGGCCGCCGCCTGTTGTGTTGGTGCAGTCCCCAGGCCGACTACCGCAGTCCCCGAGCCGGGTGTGGCAGTCCCCGGGTCGGGCGTAACTATGGAAGTCCCCGAGCCGCCTACTAACGTCCCCGGGCCGAGTATCGAAGTCCCCGGGTCACCTGCTTGGTTCTTCGAGCCGGACTCGGCTATGTCGGGGTCAGGTGGCACGAAGATGGAATCGGACTCTGGAGACGGCTTGATAGACGGCTTGAGGAGGCGTTGCAGAGAGACACCGGTTGGTATTGTCTGCCGAGTGGAGCCTATTCGAGCCAGGGTATCAGCTGGCTCGTTGTGGCTCGCGGTACGTGGAGGAACTCGCATCCTTCATAGTACCCGCCGATCTGCTGAACGAGGAAGCGGTAGCTTGCCATATTTGCGTCCTTGGCGTCCCAGTCGCCGGATAATTGCTGGACTACCAAGTCCAAGTCGCCGTAACATAGGATCCGGCGTATGCCGAGCTCTTTGGCAAGCCGGAGCCCGTGTATGAGCGCCTCGTACTCGGCCACATTGTTCGAGGCGGCAAAGTGAATTTGCAGCATGTGTCTGAGCTTGTCGCCTTTAGGAGAGGTGAGGATGACGCCGGCTCCCAAGCCGGTGCGCATCTTGGACCCGTCAAAGTGCATGCGCCAATGAGTGGAGTCGGGAGCTGGCGGCAGGTACTGGGTCTCGGCCCAGTCGACGAGGAAGTCGGCCAATGCTTGGCACTTGATGGCAGTGTGAGGCTGGTAGAAGATCGTGTAGGGGGCCAGCTCGATGGCCCATTTCGCCACCCGGCCGGATGCATCCCGGCTACCTATGATCTCGGCAAGCGGGGCGGTGCATACGACCATGATGGGGTGCTCTTGGAAGTAGGGCTTCAACTTCTTGGCGGCGAAGTACACGCCATAGCACATCTTCTGGTAGTGCGGGTAGTTCTGCTTCGAGGTAGACAACACCTCACTCAAACAGTACACCGGCCTCTGGACCGGCTCGGCTCGGCCCTCTTCTGGGCGCTGGACTACGATGACGGTGCTGACCACCCGGCTGGTTGCAGCAATGTAGAGGAGCATGGGCTCTTTCTCAGTCGGCGCCGCCAGGACAGGCGGCGTGGCCAGCATCTTCTTCAGCTCATGAAAAGCTTGGCCGGCTTGGTCGTTCCACTCGAAGTGAGTGGTCTTCTTCATGAGGCGGTAGAGGGGGAGAGATTTCTCCCCGAGCCGGCTGATGAACCGGTTCAGGGAGGCCAAGCACCCGGCGAACTTCTGGACATCTCAAAGTTTGGTGGGAATCGCCATTCTCTCAATGGCCTTGATCTTTACTGGGTTGCATTCGGTGCCGCGTTCGGAGACCAGGAAGCCTAGGAGCTGGCCGGCTGGCACTCCGAACACGCATTTCTCGGGGTTGAGCTTGATCTGGAAATGGCACAGGTTGTCAAATGTTTCCTTGAGGTCTTCCAGCAAGGTGTCGCGCTTCTACGTCTTCACTATGATGTCATCTACGTAGACGTGGGCATTTCTGCCGAGCTGCTTGAGGAGGCACTTCTGCATGCAACGCTGAAAAGTGGCACCGGCATTTCTTGAGCCGAATGTCATAGTCAGGTAGCAGAAAGCTCCGAATGGCGTGATGAAGGTGGTCTTCAGGCGGTCAGCCGGATCTAGCTTTATTTGGTGGTATCCTGAGTATGCATCCAAGAAACCTAACAGCTCGCATCCGGCCATCGAGTCTATCACTTGATCAATCCTTGGCAAGGCAAAGGGATCTTTGGGGCAGGCCTTGTTGAGGCTTGTGTTGTCTATGCACATGCGCCACTTGTTGTTCTTCTTTAGCACGAGGACCGGGTTGGCGAGCCACTCTGGAAAGAAAACCTCCATAATGAAGCCGGCTGCCAGAAGTCGGGCTATCTCTTCTCCTACGATCCTTCTTTTCTCCTCCGACAGTTGGCGGAGGGGTTGTTTCCCTCTCGGACGTGTAGCTTGTGCTCGGCGAATTCCTTCGGAACACCCGACATGTCCTTAGGGGACCATGCAAAGATGTCCCGATTCTCACAGAGGAAATCAGCGAGCTCGCCTTCCTATTGCTGTTTAGGTTTGCCCCGATGACGGCAAACGTTTCTGGGTGCTCGGGGTCAAGAGGTATCTTCTTCTTTTCCTTGGCCGGCTGGAAAGATCCTTGGGCATCACACTCCTTGGGATCGGGGGACAGGGCCGGCTGTTTGCCGGCCATGGCCATGACTCGGTCCAACATCTTCTTTTCTTCGGCAATCACAAGGGACTCGGCCAGCCGGCTGCTGGCTGCTGCGCACTCGGAAGATTTCTTGTAATCGCCGGCTATGGTGATGATGCCCTTGGCGCTCGGTATCTTCATCTTGAGGTAAGCATAGTGGGGAACAGCCATGAACCTGGCCAAGGCAGGACGACCAAGCAATGCATGGTAGGGGCTCTCCAGGTCCACGGCTTCAAACCAGATCGCTTCCCAGCGGAAATGATCCTTGTCCCCAAAGAGAACATCAATCTTGATCTTGCCAATGGGGGCGCAGGACAGGCCAGGTACAATGCCATGGAACACAGTTCGAGTAGGCATGAGTTGCTTCGTCTTGACGTTCAGCTTCTCCAGGGTGTCACGGTACAGGATGTTGATGCTGCTCCCGCCGTCTATCAGCACGCGGGAGAAACGGGCGGCACGTCTGTCCGTTGCAAGGGTGGCATCCAAAACCAACGCACAAGAGCCGGGAGATGGCATCACCTCTGGGTGGTCGGCCCGGCTCCAGCTGATAGGCTTTTCTGACCAGTGCATGTGCTCAGCGGGGTTGGTGGCGACCACGTTGACTTCCTGGTGCTCTCGGCGTCTGCTGCACCGGCCTTCGGGCTGGCTTGGAAAGACGACATAGGCGGTGTGCTCGTCGGGGAACTCATCGTGCACAGCTCCGACTGCTGGCCGAGCGGTCGGCAGCTACGGAGCCGGAGGCGGCGGACCAGCAGGAGGAGGCGGCGCGAGCCCTACGCCTTTGGAGATTCGGGTGAGCCAGTGGCACTTCCGGGTTGTGTGGTTGGACGGCTTCGCGCCGCTGTGGAACTTGCACGGGGCGTCGAGATTTTGCTCTTAGGAGAAGGCCGGCTGCCAAGCCGGCCTGCCGCCCCTCTGCTTCTTGGGTGCGGGCCGCCCTTCGGGCTGCTCGTCTTCGACTCTGGCCACCTGCCAACTAGTGGAGAGCGGCACGGGGCCCTTGCGCTTGTGGTCGTTTTGGTACGGGCGCCGGCCGGAGTCCCCAGCCGGCGTCTTGGGCGCCGGGTTGAGTACCTTACCGGACGCGTCTACCCGGAGTTCAGTCTTCATTGAGCAGTTGGCGGTGGCGTACTTGTCCGCTATGACCAGAAGCTCGTCGAGGGTAGTCGGCTCATCGCAAAGGAGCTTGTGCTTGAGGAGGGTGCCTTCTCGGCACCCGGCAGTGAAGTATTCTATGGCTTGCACCTCGTGCACCCCTTTGCAAGAGTTGCGGAGCTCGGCCCAACGCGTGAGGTAGTCGCGAGTGGATTCGGCGGGGCCTTGTATGCACAAGGAGAGCTGCCTGGGCTTGGGAGCCCGCTTGTAGGTGCTGGTGAAGTTGCGGACGAAGGCTTCTGTGAAGTCTAGCCAGCTATTGATGATGTATGGCCTGAGGCTGTTGAGCCAGGTCTGCGTCGTGCCTTGCAGCATGAGGGGCACGTACTTCACGGCAACGCGCCTATTGCCGTTTGCTATGCGAACCACTATGGAGTAGTCGATCAACCAATCTTTCGGCTTCACAGAGCCGTTGTACTTGGGCGTGTCTCTTGGGAGCGAGAACCCTTTGGGGAAAGGCTCGTCGCGGATGTGGGGGCCGAAGCAAGGCGGGCCAACATCATCTTCTTCTTCTAGCGCCAGGGATCGCGCTAGGCGGTCGATCCGATGGCGGGCGTCGTTCTCGCCGACTCCTTCACGGCGACCTAGTTAGCCGCTGAGAGTCGGATGCGTGACAGGCGGTGGGGTGGGATATCTCTCCCCACGAGGTGGAGGCGGAGGCGGGTTTCCCCGCCGCTCCATGGCCCGGGGACGGCATCTGCGTCTCGCTTGATGGAGATCCGGGTTCGGCTTCGGCTGGCAGCCAACTCTTTCTCATGTCGCGCGCGGGTTTTACCCGCAGTCGGTGTCCGGGACGTCGCACCGTGCTCTCAGCGCGGGGGAGGGCTTTCCGCGCGGGCGTCGGCTTTGTGCCGCTGTGCGGCTGCATCGATTAGTTGCTAGATGTGTCTGGTCATGTGGGGGAGTTCTTCGGCCCCCAGACCGTCTAGCTTGTCTGCGGCCGCCTGGGCGGCGCGCAGGTTCTCGAGTGGAGCGGCGTAGACTGGGCGGTCGACTCCTGGCGTGTCGGCGAGGGCAGCGCCGCGCTGTCTGACAACGTCGGCTCGGCCTGGCCCGCCTGGGGGCGGCATGCCAAAGGCGGCGCGGTCGGCTTCGCGCTGGTGGGCCTTAGTGAGGCGTCTCATGGAAGCCAACTTTTGGCCCTCCGCGACGAGGGCGAGGCGGCGAGCCTCTAGTGCTTCGGCATCGGCATCGGCCGGGAGGGGGATGGACAAGTCGTGGACCGCCGCATGCGGGGCCTCGAGGGCGTTCTCGCTAGAAGCGCCGCCGTGGCCAATGACCATCACCTCGGTGGTGGCACTGCGGAGCCATCGGCCCGGGGAAGCGGGTCGTTGTAGATCGCGATGTCGGTGGGGAAAGCGTCGAGCGAGGCCGTGTCGGAGTCGACAGGCATCGGATCGGTGGAGCCAACAGACTCCAAGTCCACACCAGGCTAGACGGAGATGTGGAGCTGGCCGAGGAGGTTGACGAGGTGGTCGGTGCCCACGTCAGAGGCGGGCTCGTCGGAGATGAGGGTCTCGTCAAGGAGATCGGCGAGGCCGCTCGCTGCACAGACGTTGGTGACGCCTTGCAGCACGTCGTGGCAAGCGCCGTCGGGCGTGTCGAGCTGGCTACGCTCGCTGGGGAGGAAGAGGATTCCCGTCCAGAACAGGTCTCCGGACGACGGTGCACCTGGCCCCATGGTGGGCGCCAAATGTCGGGTGGTAGGTGCGACATATGCCAATGGGTGGCTTATCATTGTGGGAGCCAGTAAGACGACGCCGGTGCCTGGAAGTGGGATGAGGCGAAGACATGCACGCCGGAGAATCTTACCCAGCTTCAGGGCTCTCCGTGGAGATAACACCCCTACTGCTGCTCTGCGGGGTCTCCGCATGATCACTAGATGAATGAGTGGCTACAAGATGCTCCTTGAGCTATTTGGCAAGAAGAAGAAGAAGGGCACGGCTAGCTCTCCTCTCCTCTCTATGTGGTGTCTAAAACTAGCTCCGATCAACCCTTTGCATGGGTGCCCCGGGGGGTTTATATAGGCCCACCCCCCGGGGGTACAATGGTAATCCGGCTGAGCGTGGGCCCTAGCCGTCTGTGTCTACGCTCGCCCGCTTCTACGCCGGCTGCTGGGGCCCGCCGGCTGGTGGGTCCCGCCGGCTGCCGGCTCCTTGGCCGACAGGCAGGCCCCACTATCAAGGGCCTTGTCGGTGGCTGGTTACTATTGCCTCAAACCTGGTGACGAGGGCTTCGCCGGGTTAAGCGTGGCTATAGTGCCGCCGCCCGGCGGGCAATCGCTGTAGCCTCACCTCGTCTTGTCTCTTTAATGGGGCGTCTCCTTCGGGGGAGGAAGCAAGCCGGCTGTGGGGAGCTGGCCCTGTCTTGGGCCGACTGGGGGAGGCCTGGCCGCCTTCGGGTGTCTCTCTGCCTGAAGGGGCCCACCGCCCGTGGGCCGCACTAACAGCCCGTCGTGGGTGGCGTCAGGGTCAACATGGCAACAGTGTCGCATCGGACGGGTCATGGCCACCCCGTACGGTGCACTGTGCCAGGCGTGCTCCAGGATTCGGGGGTGGTAGGCTTTACTATAGCCACGCCCCGCCACATCGCCGTTATGTGGATGTAGACTTCAAGGGTACGATCTTAACCGCTTTGTGGGAGTCGGCTTCTCGCGGCCGGCTTCTTGGAGCCAGCCCTCCCGCGGCTTTCTTCATGAGGGCTAAAGTCGGGCCGCCATCCGATAGTCGGCCTAGGATACAGCCGGCAAGGGGAAGGCGGCCCGATGCCTTGGATTCTTGAGGGCCGGATCGGCTCGTAATTTTTTCAGAAGGGCCAGGGGGAGCCGGCTAGGCTACCCGTGGTCATTTACTCCGACATGGTCTCCGATCTCAAAAGCCAAGTCACGGTGCTTGCTATCATAGTAACTCTTCTGGGCGATTGCACGGCTTTGAACATTTCTCCAGCTTCTATGATTAAGTCATTGCCAAGAAGTTGGCGTTCACCAGTCTTTGACCAATTGAGAGGAGTACGAAACTTTCTGCCATAGAGAATTTGAAATGTGGCCTTGCCCGAACTCGCTTGGAAGTTGTTGTTGTTGGAGAACTCGACATATGGAAGACAATCTTCCCACTTCATACCGAAAGAAATGACACAAGCCTTGAGCATATCTTCAAGGATTTGATTTACTCGCTCAAGCCGCCTACTGACGTCCCCGGGATGACTATCGAAGTCCCCGGGTCACCTGCTTGGTTCTTCGAGCCGGACCCGGCTGCGTCGGGGTCAGGAGCCACGAAGATGGAATCGGACTCTGGAGACGGCTTGATAGACGGCTTGAGGAGGCGTTGCAGAGAGACACCGGTTGGTATTGTCTGCCGAGTGGAGCCTATTCGAGCTAGGGTATCAGCTGGCTCGTTGTCGGCTCGCGGTACGTGGAGGAACTCGCATCCTTCAAAGTACCCGCTGATCTGCTGAAAAAGGAAGCGGTAGCTTCCCATATTTGCGTCCTTGGCGTCCCAGTCGCCGGATAATTGCTGGACTACCAATCCGAGTCGCCGTAACATAGGATCCGGCGTATGCCGAGCTCTTTGGCAAGCTGGAGCCCGTGTACGAGCGCCTCGTACTCGGCCACATTGTTCGAGGCAGCAAAGTGAATTTGCAGCGTGTATCTGAGCTTGTCGCCTTTGGGAGAGGTGAGGATGACGCCGGCTCCCAAGCCGGTGCGCATCTTAGACCCGTCAAAGTGCATGCGCAAATGAGTGGAGTCGGGAGCTGGCGGCAGGTACTGGGTCTCGGCCCAGTCGACGAGGAAGTCGGCCAATGCTTGGGACTTGATGGTGGTGCGAGGCTGGTAGAATATCGTGTAGGGGGCCAGCTCGATGGCCCATTTCGCCACCCGGCCGGATGCATCCCGGTTGCCTATGATCTCGGCAAGCGGGGCGGTGCATACGACCGTGATGGGGTGCTCTTGGAAGTAGGGCTTCAACTTCTTGGCGGCGAAGTACACGCCATAGCACATCTTCTGGTAGTGCGGGTAGTTCTGCTTCGAGGTACACAACACCTCACTCAAATAGTACACCGGCCTCTGGACCGGCTGGGCTCGGCCCTCTTCTGGGCGCTGGACTACGATGACGGTGCTGACCACCCGGCTGGTTGCAGCAATGTAGAGGAGCATGGGCTCTTTCTCAGTCGGCACCGCCAGGACAGGCGGTGTGGCCAGCATCTTCTTCAGCTCGTGAAAAGCTTGGTCGGCTTGGTCGTTCCACTCGAAGTGAGTGGTCTTCTTCATGAGGCGGTAGAGGGGGAGAGCTTTCTCTCCGGGCCGGCTGATGAAGCGGTTCAGGGAGGCCAAGCACCCGGCGAACTTCTGGACGTCTCGAAGTTTGGTGGGAATCGCCATTCTCTCAATGGCCTTGATCTTTACTGGGTTGCATTTGGTGCCGCGTTCGGAGACCAAGAAGCCTAGGAGCTGGCCGGCTGGCACTCCGAACATGCATTTCTCGGGGTTGAGCTTGATCTGGAAACGGCGTAGGTTCTCAAATGTTTCCTTGAGGTCTTCCAGCAAGGTGTCGCGCTTCTACGTCTTCACCACGATGTCATCTACGTAGACGTGGGCATTTCTGCCGAGCTGCTTGAGGAGGCACTTCTGTATGCAACGCTGAAATGTGGCACCGGCATTTCTTGAGCCGAATGTCATAGTCAGGTAGCAGCAAGCTCCGAATGGCGTGATGAAGGTGGTCTTCAGGCGGTCAGCTGGATCTAGCTTTATCTGGTGGTATCCTGAGTAAGCATCCAAGAAACTTAACAGCTCGCATCCGGCCGTGGAGTCTATCACTTGATCAATCCTTGGCAAGGCAAAGGGATCTTTGGGGCTGGCCTTGTTGAGGCTCGTGTTATCTATGCACATGCGCCACTTGTTGTTCTTCTTTAGCACGAGGACCGGGTTGGCGAGCCACTCTGGAAAGAAAACCTCCATAATGAAGCCGGCTGCCGGAAGCCGGGCTATCTCTT
The DNA here is from genome assembly GCF_002162155.2 of Triticum dicoccoides. Lineage (NCBI taxonomy): Eukaryota > Viridiplantae > Streptophyta > Magnoliopsida > Poales > Poaceae > Triticum > Triticum dicoccoides. The sequence goes on from NC_041386.1 coordinate 398,775,809, forward strand.
CTCCTACAATCCTTCTTTTCTCCTCCGACAGTCGGCAGAGGGGTTGTTTGACTGGTTTTGCGCCTTCTCGGACGTGTAGCTTGTGCTCGGTGAATTCCTTCGGAACACCCGGCATGTCCTTAGGGGACCATGCAAAGATGTCCCGATTCTCATGGAGGAAATCGGCGAGCTCGCCTTCCTATTTGCTGTTTAGGTTTGCCCCGATGACAGCAAACCTTTCTGGGTGCTCGGGGTCAAGAGGTATCTTCTTCGTCTCCTTGGCCGGCTGGAAAGATCCTTGGGCATCACACTCCTTGGGATCGGGGGACAGGGCCGGCTGTTTGCCGACCATGGCCACGACTTGGTCCAACATCTTCTTTTCTTCGGCAATCACAAGGGACTCGGCCAGCCGGCTGCTGGCTGCTGCGCACTCGGAAAATTTCTTGTAATCGCCGGCTATGGTGATGATGCCCTTGGCGCTCGGTATCTTCATCTTGAGGTAAGCATAGTGGGGAACAACCATGAACCTGGCCAAGGCAGGACGGCCAAGCAATGCATGGTAGGGGCTCTCCAGGTCCACGACTTCAAACTAGATCGCTTCCCGGCGGAAATGATCCTTGGCCCCAAAGAGAACATCAATCTTGATCTTGCCAATGGGGGCGCAGGACAGGCCAGGTACAATGCCATGGAACACAGTCCGAGTAGGCGTGAGTTGCTTCGTCTTGACGTTAAGCTTCTCCAGGGTGTCACGGTACAGGATGTTGATGCTGCTCCCGCTGTCTATCAGCACGCGGGAGAAACGGGCGACGCGTCTGTCCGTTGCAAGGGTGGCATCCAAAACCAACGCATAAGAGCCGGGAGATGGCATCACCTTTGGGTGGTCGGCCCAGCTCCAGCTAATAGGCTTTTCTGACCAGTGCATGTGCTCGGCGGGGTTCGTGGCGACCACCTTGACTTCCTGGTGCTCTCGGCGTCTGCTGCACCGGCCTTCGGGCTGGCTTGTAAAGACGACATAGGCGGCGTGCTCGTCGGGGAACTCATCATGCACAGCTCCGACTGTTGGCCGAGCGGTCGGCAGCTGCGGAGCCGGAGGCGGCGGACCAGCAGGAGGAGGCGGCGTGAGCCCTTCGCCTTTGGAGATTCGTGTGAGCCAGTGGCACTTCCGGGTTGTGTGGTTGGACAGCTTCGCGCCGTTGTGGAACTTGCACGGGGCGTCGAGAGTTTGCTCGTAGGAGAAGGCCGGCTGCCAAGACGGCCTGCCGCCCCTCTACTTCTTGGGTGCGGGCCGCCCTTCGGGCTGCTCGTCTTCGACTGTGGCCACCTGCCGACTAGTGGAGAGCGGCACAGGGCCCTTGCGCTTGTGGTCGTTTTGGTACGGGCGCCGACCGGAGTCCCCAGCCGGCGTCTTGGGCACCGGGTTGAGTACCTTGCCGGACGCGTCTACCCGGAGTTCAGTCTTCATTGAGGAGTCGGCGGTGGCGTACTTGTCCGCTATGACCAGAAGCTCGTCGATGGTAGTTGGCTCGTCGCAGTGGAGCTTGTGCTTGAGGAGGGTGCCTTCTCGGCACCCGACAGTGAAGTATTCTATGGCTTGCACCTCGTGCACCCCTTCGCAAGAGTTGCAGAGCTCGGCCCAACGCGTGAGGTAGTCGCGAGTGGATTCAGCGGGGCCTTGTACGCACAAGGAGAGCTGTCTGGGCTTGGGAGCCCGCTTGTAGGTGCTGGTGAAGTTGCGGACGAAGGCTTCTGTGAAGTCTAGCCAACTGTTGATGCTGTATGGCCTGAGGCTGTTGAGCCAGGTCCGCGCCGTGCCTTGCAGCATGAGGGGCACGTACTTCACGGCAACGCGCCTATTGCTGTTTGCTATGCGAACCTCTGTGGAGTAGTTGATCAACCAATCTTCCGGCTTCACGGAGCCATTGTACTTGGGCGTGTCTCTTGGGAGCGAGAACCCTTTGGGGAAATGCTCGTCGCGGATGCGGGGGCCGAAGCAAGGCGGGCCGACATCATCTTCTTCTTCTAGCGCCAGGGATCGCGCTAGGCGGTCGATCCGATGGCGGGCGTCATTCTCGCCGACTCCTTCGCGACGACCTAATCAGCCGCTGAGAGTCGGATGCGTGACACGCGGTGGGGTGGGATATCTCTCCCCATGAGGCGGAGGCGGAGGCGGGTTGCCCCGCTGCTCCACGGCCCGGGGACGGCCTTCTGCGTCTCGCTTGATGGAGATCCGGGTTCGGCTTCGGCTGGCAGCCGGCTCTTTCTCATGTCGCGCGCGGGTTTTACCCGCAGTCGGCGTCCGAGACGTCGCGCCGTGCTCTCAGCGCGGGGGAGGGCTTTCCGCGCGGGCGTCAGCTTCGTGCCGCTGTGCGGCTTCATCGATTAGTTGCTGGATGTGTCTGGTCATGTGGGGGAGTTCTTCGGCCCCCAGTCCATCTAGCTCGTCTGCGGGCGCCTGGGCGGCACGCAGGTTCTCGAGTGGAGTGGCGTAGACTGGGCGGTCGACTCCTAGCGTGTCAGCGAGGGCAGTGCCGCGCTGTTTGACAACGTCGGCTGGGCCTGGCCCGCCTGGGGGCGGCGTGCCAAAGGCGGTGCGGTCGGCTTCGCGCTGGTGGGCCTCAGTGAGGCGTCTCATGGAAGCCAACTTCCGGCCCTCCGCGAGGAGGGCGAGGCGGCGAGCCTCTAGTGCTTCGGCGTCGGCATCGGCCTGGAGGGGTATGGACAAGTCGTGGACCGCCGCATGCGGGGCCTCGAGGGCGTTCTCGCCAGAAGTGCCGCCGTGGCCGATGACCATCACCTCGGTGGTGGCACCATCGCAGCCATCGGCCCGGGGAAGCGGGTCATTGTAGATCGCGACGTCGGTGGGGAAACCGTCGAGCGAGGCCGTGTCGGAGTCGACAGGCATCGGATCGGTGGAGCCAACAGACTCCAAGTCCACAGTAGGCTAGCCGGAGACATGGAGCTGGCCGAGGAGGTTGACGAGGTGGTCGGTGCCCGCGTCAGAGCCGGGCTCGTCGAAGATGAGGGTCTTGTCAAGGAGATCGGCGAGGCTGCTCGCTGCGCAGACGTTGGTGACGCCTTGCAGCACGTCATGGCAAGCGCCATCGGGCGTGTCGGGCTGGCTATGCTCGCTGGGGAGGAAGAGGGTTCCCATCCAGAACAGGTCTCTGGACGACGGTGCACCTGTCCCCACGGTGGGCACCAAATGTCGGGTGGTAGGTGCGACATATGCCAATGGGTGGCTTATCATTGTGGGAGCCAGTAAGACGTCGCCGGTGCCTTGAAGTGGGATGAGGCGAAGACATGCACGTCGGCGAATCTTACCCAGCTTCAGGGCTCTCCGTGGAGATAACACCCCTACTGCTGCTCTGCGGGGTCTCCGGATGATCACTAGATGAATGAGTGGCTACAAGATGCTCCTTGAGCTGTTTGGCGAGAAGAAGAAGAAGGCACGGCTAGCTCTCCTCTCCTCTCTATGTGGTGTCTAAAACTAGCTCCGATCAACCCTTTGCATGGGTGCCCCGGTGGGTTTATATAGGCCCACCCGCCGGGGGTACAATGGTAATCCAGCTGGGCGTGGGCCCTAGCCGTCTGTGTCTACGCTCGCCGGCTTCTGCGCCGGCTGCTGGGGCCCGCCGGCTGGTGGGTCCCGCCGGCTGCCGGCTCCTTGGACGACAGGCAGGCCCCACTGTCAAGGGCCTTGTCGGTGGCTGGTTACTGTTGCCTCAAACCTGGTGACGAGGGCTTCGCCAGGGTAAGCGTGGCTATAGTGCCGCCGCCAGGCGGGCGATCGCTGTAACCTCACCTCGTCTTGTCTCTTTAATGGGGCGTCTCCTTCGAGGGAGGAAGCAAGCCGGCTGTGGGGAGCCGGCCCTGTCTTGGGCCGACTGGGGGAGGCTTGGCCTCCTTCGGGTGTCTCTCTGCCTGAAGGGGCCCACCGCCCGTGGGCCGCACTAACAGCCCGTCGTGGGTGGCATCAGGGTCAACATGGCAACAGTGTCGCGCCGGACGGGTCATGGCCACCCCGTACGGCGCACTGTTCCAGGCATGCTCCAGGATTCGGGGGTGGCAGGCTTTACTATAGCCACGCCCCGCCACATCGTCGTTATGTGGATGCAGACTTCAAGGGTACGATCTTGACCGCTTTGTGGGAGTCGGCTTCTCGCGGCCGGCTTCTTGGAGCCAGCCCTCCCGCGGCTTTCTTCATGAGGGCTAAAGTCGGGCCGCCTTCCGATAGTCAGCCTGGGATACAGCCGGCAAGGGGAAGGAGGCCCCACGTCTTGGATTCTTGAGGGCCGGATTGGCTCGTAATTTTTTCAGAAGGGCCAGGGGGAGCCGGCTAGGCTACCCGTGGTCATTTACTCCGACATGGTCTTCGATCTCGAAAGCCAAGTCACGGTGCTTGCTATCATAGTAACTCTTCTCGGGATTGCATGGCTTTGAACATTTCTCCAGCTTCTATGATTAAGTCATTGCCAAGAAGTTGGCGTTCACCAGTCTTTGACCAATTGAGAGGAGTACGAAACTTTCTGCCATAGAGAATTTCAAATGGGGCCTTGCCTGAACTCGCTTGGAAGCTGTTGTTCTTGGAGAACTCGACATATGGAAGACAATCTTCCTCCTTCATACCGAAAGAAATGACACAAGCCTTGAGCATATCTTCAAGGATTTGATTTACTCGCTCAACTAGGCCACTAGTTTGAGGATGGAAGGCTGTGCTGAAGCGAAAGTTGGTGCCCATGGCCTTTTGGAAGGAGTCCCAGAACTTACAGGTGAAGATGCTTCCACGATCTGAAGATATCAATTGCGAAATGCCGTGCAAGGAGACAATCCTGGAGGTGTATAGCTCTGCCAGCTGAGCTGCTGTGATAGATTATTTGATTGGAAGGAAATGAGCCACGTTAGTAAGCTTGTCGATGACAACGAAGATACCATCATTTCCATGCTTGGACTTGGGAAATCCAATCACAAAGTCCATTTCAATATGGTCAAACTTCCATTCTGGAATAGCAAGAGGTTGGAGGAGACCAGCTGGTCGTTGGTGTTCTGCTTTCACCCTTCTGCAGACATCACATTCATTCACGAACTGAGCAATTTCTCGCTTCATTCGAGTCCACCAATACGACTGCTTGAGGTCATGGTTCATCTTTGTACTTCCAGGATGAATGGATAGGAGGGAATTATGTGCCTCGTTCATAATGACTCTCCATAGATCACCTTTAGGCACCACAATTTGATCCTCGAAGAATAGAGTGTCTTTGTCATCAATGCGATAGCACTTGTACTTTGGTTGGCTCTTGGCAATCCCATTTTCACCTTCTTCACCATGGCATCAAGAAGTTCTGTGTCATGAATTGGATCTTCCAGAGTAGGAGATACTTGGAGGTTGGCAAGAAAGCCTTGGGGAACAACTTGGAGATTCGGTTTGCGGAAAGCTTCACAAAAGACTGTTTGGAAGGGCTTGAGAATTAAGCTGTTGCAGTAAGCCTTCCTCCTCAAAGCATCTGGAATGACATTGGCCTTTCCTGGAGTATATTCAATACTCGGATTGTATTCTTGAATCATTTTGACCCAATGAGTCTGCCTGAGGTTGAGATTGGTTTGAGTGAAGATGTACTTGAGGCTCTTATGATCAGTGAAGATGTCCACATTCCTTCCCAACAAGAGATGTCTCCACATTAATAATGCATGGACAACTGCCGCCAACTCAAGGTCGTGAGTGGGGTAGTTCCTTTCGTTGGGCTTCAACTGGCGATAGGTATAGGCCACAACTTTATTCTCTTGCATTAACACAGCACCGAGACCTTGCAGGGAAGCATCACAGAAAACTTCGAATGGTTTGGATTCATCACGAGGAGTCAAGACAGGAGCTGTGACCAGTTTCTGTTTGAGGGTGTTGAAAGGAACGTCACACTCAGGCGTCCAGACATACTTGACTTGCATTTGGAGGAGGTTGGAAAGAGTCTTTACAATCTTAGAGAAATTCTCAACAAATCTTCGACAATAGCTTGCAAGCCCAAGAAAACTGCGGAGCTACTTGACATTCTGAGGCAGTTCCCAATTCACAATTGCAGATACCTTCTCAGGATTAACAGCGATGCCTTTGGCAGACATGATATGACCAAGGTAAAGAACTTCGTCAAGCCAGAACTCACACTTTGAAAACTTCGCATAGAATTGATGCTCTTTGAGTTTGTCGAGTACCAATTACAAATGCTTGGCATGATCGTCCTTGTTCTTGGAAAAGACCAAAATATCATCGAGATAAACCAAGACGAAATCATTTGTGTAAGCGTTGAAGATGAAGTTCATCATGCGAGAGAACGTTGAAGGAGCATTAACAAGGCCGAAAGACATGACAGTATATTCATAAGAACCATAGCTTGTTCTGAATGCTGTCTTGGAAATATCTTGTTCACGAATGTGAATCTGATGATAACCCATACGGAGGTCAAGATTGGAGAATACTTGAGCACATTTAAGTTGCTCGAATAGCTCATTGATGTTGGGAAGTGGATACTTGTTCTTTATTGTCTTCTTGTTCAATGGACGGTAGTCGACGCAGAGTCGTTCCGTTCCATCCTTCTTCTTGACAAAAAGAACACCACAACCCCATGGAGATGAACTGGGTCTGATCAGACCCATATGCTCTTGTTCATCGAGTTGTTTCTTCAACTCCTTCAACTCCACGGGTCCAAGCTTGTAAGGATGCTTACAAACAGGTTCCGTGCTAGGCTCAAGATCGATAACCAATTCAACTGGCCGGTGAGGAGGCATTCTTGGAAGCTCTTCTGGAAAGACGTCTTGATATTCACAAACGACTAGAATCTGAGAGATGGCATTCAACTCGCCTTCTCATTGAGAGAAAACAGCTGAATGGTATCACCCCGAGCGGCATAGATGATCACATCCTCAGAAGAGTGTGTCAATTGAATCTGCCTGGCAGCACAATCAAGCTGAGCCTTGTGCTTAGAAAACCAGTCCATGCCGACAATTAGATCAATATCCGAGTCACCAAGAACCATTGGAGAAGACAGAAATTTATAGTTTCCCATCTTGATGGAAACATCCGGGATCAACGTGGTAGCCCTCATAGACTTGCCCGGAGAAACCACTCCCATGGGTTTACCCAACATTTCTGAAACGAAGTCATGCTTTGAAACAAATGATCTTGACATGAAACAATGCGATGCACCAGTGTAAAAAAGAACTTTTGCAGGAATAGAGTTAACTGGAAAGTTACCCATGATCACTTCTGAAGAATCCTCTGCCTGAGTTGCGTTCATCATGTTGACTTTAGCATGCTTGGGATTATGCTTGACCACTTTATTGTTGGCAGATCTCACCGGAGGAGGAGGTGGAAGGCGCCTTTGGTTGAAGCATTTGTTTGCATAGTGCCCTTTATCGTGACACTTGTTGCAAGTAACCTCTGAATGCAGACAGTGATAAGGAGCACTTGACCTTGGTGTATGAGACTACGCTTTGTTCTGATAGCCTGGGTTAGGTGGGTGGAAAGATCCATTGCCACCTTTACTCTTTTGCTGATAAGGCTGACGAAACGGAGGAGGAGGAGGCAACCAGAACTTCTGTTGCTTAGCTGCCACATGTGATGAAGAAGAAGATTGAACTGCATCCCTGACTCTCTTCTTAGACGCCTCACACTTGAGCTGAGAAGCTTCTTGCTTTAGTGCCATGTTGTAGAATTCATAAAACTTAGTCGGCTCAAGAAGCACAAGAGCTAATTGCAGATCTTGTCTGAGGCCACCTCTGAATTGATAAATCATGCTCTTTTCATCAGGGACGTCTTGTTTAGCGAAGCGAGCGAGTCTCTGAAACTGGATATTGTATTGATACACGGAAATGCTGCCTTGCTTGAGATTACAGAACTCCTCATGCTTGCTCTCAGCAACGCTTTGTGGAATGTGCTGAGCTTTGAAGTCTGGACAGAAATCATCCCAGGTAATCACACGACCGCCTCTAGAATCTCTGTATTGTTGATACCACTCAGCATCTTGGTCCTTCAGTTGAAACGAAGCAAACTTGACAAAGTCCTCAGGCCTGACATTGCTACATTCAAAATGTCTGCAGAATACACCTATCCCAAGTGTGGCCTTAGACATATGCTCAATTTATTGTTATGAACTAAGCGCGCGCTGTTGAGTTTCCCTCCGTTTCAATTTGCATCCATGAAACTTACCGGTAATTTTTTGTTGTTTGTCACTACATTTGCTTTGCTAAAGTGATCCATAGTGTATCTACTTTGCATCAATACATATTGTTATCTCCTTTTCACTACCAAACTGGAACCTTACTACATTTATTTGATTGATTGCATGTACAATTTTGTTATTTTTTCCTTTCAATTTTAGCATGTTGTTAAAAGTATATGATATATATTCTAATTACATGTGTAGTTCTATTCTGATTAAATTTCATTTGGTACAATCAGGGCTTGTGATAATGCTTTGCCATGGGATGATATTCACAACTTGAATAATAAGTACGATCACCCTTGGGTGGTTTTAGGGGATTTTAATGAAATTTTACTCTCATCGGAAAAGGAGGAAGGGAATGCGAGACCAAATGCAATGATGAGACAGTTTCGTAATTGTTTGGGAGAGTCTGGCCTAGAAGATGTGGGATGTATAGATAATTTCTTCAGGTTGGCCGGACTGTTGGACTATGAATATACAAGATTGAAGACTTCGTCCCATGTCCGGGTGGGACTCTCCTTTGCGTGGAAGGCAAGCTTGGCAATTCGGATATGTAGATCTCCTCCCTTGTAACCGACTTTGTGTAACCCTAGACCCCTCCGGTGTCTATATAAACCGAAGGGTTTAGTCTGTAGGACAAGAACAACATAATCATAGGCTAGCTTCTAGGGTTTAGCCTCTACGATCTTGTGGTAGATCAACTCTTGTAATAATCATATCATCAAGATCAATCAAGCAGGAAGTAGGGTATTACCTCCATCGAGAGGGCCCAAACCTGGGTAAACAATGTGTCCCCTGCCTCCTGTTACCATCAGCCTTAGACGCACAGTTCGGGACCCCCTACCCGAGATCCGCCAGTTTTGACACCGACATTGGTGCTTTCATTGAGAGTTCCACTATGCCATCACGATAAGGCTTGATGGCTCGTCTTGTTATCAAGGACAACATTACCTCTGGGGGATCCCTGGCTGTAGGCCACACTCCCCGACTAGGCGACTTCGTCATGACCGTCCGTGCGGCCGTCGTGCCGATGATGACTTCTCGGGTCATCAAAAATAGCCTCCACATCGGCTCGGGATTCACCGAGCAGATGGATCCAACGGAGCTCTCTTCCTTGGGAGTTGCTACAGACTATGATCGGAGCGGGCTTAAACCCGACCAAAGGGAGATTAACTCTCCCCCGGTTACCCATCAGATAGCGGTGGTGGAGGAGTAGTGCAGCGATTCTTCCTCTATTCTGAGGACAAACTATGTCCGGATTCCCGAGCTCTCCGAGCCGGATACCCGTCTATGGGAGGACATGGCCCAAGCTCCGAACCTAGAATCAGACAGCGGGCCAGAACTATTGGGCAACGTCCTGGAGCATGAACTGCCAAGCTCGGAAACTCCTCTGCCCCTAGGTCTCAGATCGGGTCAGGGTTTGGACCTAAATCTACCCACCCACCCTCACATAAATGATCTTTCCCACATTAGACAAGAGCCCCAAGACACAGTACATAACTATTGGGCCAGGTTCCTCCTTGTAATGAGCAAGGTCAACGACTGTCGCGAGGAAGATGCAATTTCATTCTTTTGCAAAAATTGCATGGACAAGGGAATCCTCAACGCCATAAGTCGCTGTGACATAGCACACTTCGCTGACTTGGCGGCCATACTACAGAAGTACTGTGCGATGAAAGCACCTGGAAAACCCAAACAAAATTCTAGGATCCTCCGGCTCTCAGTAAACCCCCCATCCGAACTAAAAGGGTGTACTCTCATAAGTACCTGATCCAATTACAAAGAAACCAAAGCACACTATAGGGCGTGGAACCGTATTGGAGGGACGGCTCAATGGGCCATGCAAAATTCACAGTACACCGGATACCATGCCAACACACAGCCTTAGGGCATGTTGGATACTCCGGCAGGTGGCCAAGAGCGGCGAGGATCTCCTCATCAACAATACCACAGAGCACCATCCCGTGGAAAATAACAATAAAGTATTGACAGTCTTCGAGACTTTAGCCTCAAGTAATAGGCGCAAGCGAGCACTCCGAAGCCTCGCCGAAGTCTGCCATGTTGTAGCAATAAATCCGTGGAACGATACGGCCATAACCTTCAATGCCAGTGACGAACCTCAATTCCGAACAGCCCGAGCACCAGCCGCTTTGTTCATTAGTCCTATTGTGGACGGCTTCCGGCTTACTAATGTGGTCATGGATGGTGGCAGCGGATTAAATCTCATCTACGAGGAGACTCTAAGCAAAATAGAAATAAACAAGAGCCGCATTGAGCAAAGAAGAACGACCTTCAGAGGAATCATCCCTATGCGGGAGGCACAATGTGCGGGAAAAATCGCACTAGATGTGGTATTCGGCACGCCGGAGAATTATATAGGTCCGAAGAAATCACACTCCAAGTGGCCCCATTTAGTAGCGGATACCATGCCCTTTTAGGGCGGGAGGCATTCACGATCTTCCAAGCTATACCCCATTACGGGTACATGATGCTCAAGATGCCCGGGCCCAATGGAATCATCACTCTAGCTAGTGATCCGGACATAGCACTCCGCGCCGAAAATAAAACCGACACACTGGCCCTCGAGGCGTTATCCGAAGCCCTCGCGGCCGAAGAACTAACTGCACTGCACTCCACAGTGCACAGGGACGATGTGATACTCGACAAAAGACCCCAAGTCCACATCTTTTAAACCAGCGAACGGAATAGTCAAATTCTAGGTCCACCCAATGGGCCCTACAAAAATAGCATCCATCGGGGTACAGCTGAACCCCACAACAGACGCCGCACTGCGGGAGTTCTTGCTCGAGAATTGGGACATCTTCGCCTGGCATCCTTCAGACATGCCATGAATCCCACGCAAGTTGGCCGAGCATAGCCTAAACATTCTAAAGGGGTACAAGTCGGTCAAGCAGACTCTTCGGCGTTTCTCAGAGCCTAAGCGACAAGCCATGGGAGAAGAGCTAGCCAAGTTACTCGAGGCCGGATTCATTAGAGAAATAAAACATCCGGACTGGCTAGCAAACCTGGTGATGGTACCAAAGAAGGACAAATCCTGACGCCTATGTGTCGATTTCAAGGACCTTAACAAGGCTTGCCCCAAGGATACCTTCCCCATCCCGCGCATCGATCAAATTATCAACGCTACCGCAGGACACGACTCATTGTTTTTCCTTGACGCATACTCCGGACACCATCAAATCAAGATGGCGGAGTCCGATCAAGCCGCAACGGCATTCATCACCCCATACGGCCCCTTCTGTTTTAACACCATGCCTTTCAGGCTCAAAAATGCCGGTGCAACCTATCAACGCATGATTTAGACATGCCTGGAAACACAAATCGGCAAAACAGTGGAGGCATACGTAGACAATGTGGTCATTAAAACCAGACACACCGAATCTTTAATAGACGACTTGAGGCTTACATTCGACAATCTCCGAACATATGACATCAAGCTCAATCCGAAAAAATGCGTTTTCGGCGTGCCCGCCGGAAAGCTCTTGGGCTTCATCGTTTCCATTAGAGGAATTGAAGCAAATCTGGCTAAAGTCCGAGATCTGTCATAGTTGGCTATCCCAACAGACCTCAAGCAAATCCAGAAATTAACCGGATGCGGGGCTGCCTTAAGCCGCTTTATCTCCCGATTGGGAGAAAAGGCATTACCTCTTTATCGCCTTCTTCGACGCACCAAACACTTCGAGCGGATGGATGTGGCCACGACTGGACTGGAAGAAATAAAAGCCCTCTTGGCCAGCAACCCAATCTTGGCCGCGCCAAATATCGTCGAACCAACACTGTTATATATAGCCGCAACACACCAGGTTGTAAGCGCAGTGCTCGTCGTCGAACGAGAGACGGACGGACATAAGTTCCCGCTTCAAAAGCCAGTATACTACGTATCCACTGTCCTCACTCCATGCAAATCACGGTACCCACATTATCAAAAGATAGCATACGCGGTCTTCATGGCATCCCGGAAACTACGACACTACTTTTAAGAATGTTCAATTACAGTGGCCTCTAAAGTACCACTAAACGACATAATAAATAACCGCGATGACATGGGCCGGATTGCTAAATGGGCTATTGAGCTCCTCCCGTTTGACATAACATACAATCCACGGCGAGCCATTAAGTCGCAAGTACTGGTTGATTTCGTCGCCGAATGGACAGAAGCTGAACTCCCTAAAGAGTACGGCACGTACTCCAGTTGGATCATGCACTTTGATGGCTCTAAGATGCTGGCTGGTCTGGGGGCAGTCTCCATGGGCATTCAACGCCTAGAGGTGCGTGGGGATTCGAACCTTGCAATATCTCAAATAAATGGAGACTTTGACGCCAAGGACCCAAAATGGCGGCTTACCGCAATGCCATCCTCAAAATGACAGCTCGGTTCGAGGGGCTCGAATTCCACCATGTGGTCCGAGAAAACTATCAAGCGGAGGATATCCTCGCCCGCATCGGCGCTAAGCGTGACCCTATCCCAAATAATATCTTCTTTGAAAGGCTGTTTAAGCCATCCATGGTGTGGGAAGGGGAGACCGGCAACAACAGTCTGAATCCGGCCACAACACCAGATCCCGAACACTCTGACGTAATCGGAGGCTCCGCCACCGAAATAACACCTTCGGCCCACGTGATGATGGTTGTCATCGCCCCGTGGACAGAACCCTTCTTGGCTTACCTAAATAGGCAAGAACTCCCTGAGGACCCAAACGAGGCACGTTGCATTGTGCAGCGGTCTAAAGCCTACAAGGTCCACGAGGGAGAGCTTTATAAGAAAAGCTCTACCGGAGTACTTCAAAGCTGCATCTCCGAAGAGGAAGGATGACAACTTTTGGCAGAAATTCATGCTCGACTCGGCGGCCATCACACCGCAGCTCGAGCCCTCGTAAGCGAGGCCTTCCGTACAGGTTTCTACTGGCCGACAGCCTGAGCAGACGCACAAGACCTCGTCCAACATTGCGTCGGTTGCCAGCTTTTTGCAAACCAAAGCCATATGCCACCTACCGCTCTCCAAACAATCCCCATTACTTGGCCCTTTGTGGTCTGGGGGCTTGATATGGTCGGACCCCTTAAAGGAGCAAGCCATAAGAAAAAGTACCTATTGGTCATGGTGGATAAATTCACCAAATGGATAGAAGCCAAACCAGTTAAAACGGCCGAGTCCGGACCAGTGATAGACTTCATATTCGGGGTTGTACACCGTTATGGTGTCCCCCACAGCATCATCACCGATAAAGGCTCGGACTTCACAGCTGACGAGGTAAAAACTTGGTGCGACAACATGGGCATTAAGCTCGATTATGCCTCCGTCTATCACCCCCAAACAAATGCTCAAGTCGAACGAGCAAATGGTCTTATTATGAGCGGCATTAAACCCAAATTAGTGCGATCTTTGAAGGAATCAGATACACACTGGGTTGAGGAGCTCGACTCCATAATATGGGGGCCGCGGACCATGCCGAATCGCACTACCGGATACACACCGTTTTTATGGTGTACGGCGCAGAGGCGGTACTGCCGTGCGACATCATTCATGACTCACCTCGAGTGCGCATGTACGAAGAGAAAGAAGCCGAGCTTGATCGGTAGGAAAGTTTAGATGCCCTGGAGGAGGAGCATGACGTTGCAAAAGCCCGCTCTGCATTCTATCAGTAACAGGGTCGACGGTATCAAAGCAGAGAAGTATGGGCCAAAACTTATAACGTTGTTTAACTCGTTCTACGCCTACGTGAGAAGAAAAAGGACAAGCTCAAGCCCAAATGGGAAGGTCCCTTCATTATCGACAACGTTCTACCCGGTGGAGCGTACCATCTACGTGATGCATCGGACAATCGACTCGAGCCAAACCCATGGAACGCGGCCAGACTCCGAAGGTTCTACGCCTAGTGCCGGACTTTGTGTTCGTCTCCTTACCTCCGCCTTTTTTATATATATCCTCTATCTATATTTCTTTCTTTATTTCTTCCCTTTTTATTCACGGCCTTAAAAGGTTAAAATATGTCTTGACTACACAATCTTGACGCGCCTTGTGTGCTCATTATACCTGGGGGCTTCTTATACAGAAGCTTAATATAATTATGTTCCGGGCTCTATGCACCCTGCACATGTGTTACTTTTCCACATGTACCTTTTCTTCACCATTATATGCATTGATATGACTTAAGTTTTGGCCAAGATGGGTTGCCTGGCTCTTGTGTTTATGCCCTACATTCCTGTTAATTCGGCTAGGGCATTAGGGGAGCACCTCTGCAATTGTTACTGCTGGGTCAGCCGGATGTGTACATCAGACTGGGTGAAGCCGAAAGCTAGCGTTCTTAAGGGAATATTCGGTCAGTGGACAAAGATGACTTTTACTTATTGCAATACATGCCCCCAGATGTTTATATCCTGCGTCTCTTTTCGCAGTTCGGACATGCACATTAATGCATGCGTACCCAGGGAAAGGAACCCTTAACGGGACTATTCTCCCTGTAAGATGTTTCTTACTATCCATGTAATATAACATAGCTAGTTGGGTACTTGTCTGTTCAAGCACTTATGACCCCTACGCCTGGTTTTCACGCGTACCCCAGTTTTTAGATAACTGAGCGGGTATTCGGATACACTCCGGACTGTCGGGTCCGAAGGTCGAAGTGAAAAGGTCCGCCATGACAAATGATTTACAATACGGCTAGGGACAAAATATGTCACTTGGAGCACACAGTCACTTAGACTGACTAAATTCTTCTTCTATACCATACAACAGGTTGTCTGGCCTACAATCCTGTTGGGAATACTTTGCGGCTAATTTTACCTGGTCATATACCAGATTAACGGGCATCTCTTTCCCATCAAACCCTACAGGTCCGACCTCGGCCATGTGGTTTGGGTCAGCCTTGGTATATCGCGTCTTCACCGTGGCCTAGGCTTCCGTTGCACCTTGTCGGCAGGCAGATATCTTCCATAATCGAAAGCGCTGCTGCGCTCCCTTGAGCATCTCTATGAGCTCCCCCATGCCTCCTAGCAGGGAGGCGGATGGCCACAAGGCCTGGGCAATGCCCTGCATCACCTGTCGAACTTGTTTGTGCAGTTGTGAGAGCCCTGGCAGAAGATCGCTCGCAGATCCGGGCATCTCCTCTTCGGGATGACCCGTCGGCATACCTACTGATATAACTCTGTTAGCCGGTTTCTTTGCTGAACTCTATAAAAGTTCGTTCAAGCACTTACTAAAAATGCCGCGTCGAAGCCTCTTATTCTCCTTTACGGAGTCAGCTAGCTAGGCCCGAACATCTTTCAGTTCAATGCCCAGCCGGGTATTGGCATCTTGGAGATCGTTTTTTCCCACCTAACCTGCCTAAGCACGCGCTCGCCAGCCTCTAGCCGTCATTGAGCATGTTGCTCATCCCCTCGCACGATCTTCAGATTCACTCCGAGATCATGTGCAAAATCAATTGTTAGATTTGCATGCGTGCCGAATACTAACTGGTACATGTCATTTCATTCTTTTCGATCAGGACAAGTATTACCAGATGGGGCCTTCTTGGACTCCTCCATTCCGGCAACTGTGGCCCGTAGCTGGGCTTTGCACTCCTCCAGCTCTTGAGACAACTGGGTATTCTTCTCTGTAAGAATCTACGCATATAATGATCCTTAAATCAGTTGTGCCAACTGTTTCAAGTCTCAGGGGCTACTGATATACATAATTATCAGATTTTCTTACATGTATATCCTTTACATACTGGTCTGTGGCTCTGGCAAGGCCATTTTGAGAAGCTCGTATGTACGCATCTCCTGAGTTGAAGGCATCGAATGCCTCTTCGGGGAAACCAGGGTCGCGGAGTACGGCCCGGCGACGCCTGTGATTCATGGCACACTCCACTTAGGAATTTGTAGCAGACAGCCTATCTGCATCCTCTATAGGAGGAACATCCGGTGTTGTCCCCACGTTAGCATCTTCCCCTAAGTCAGGCTCTGGAGTCCGGCTGGTGGAGGCGTGGCCGGCAGGCTCTCCGGACACGGTCTGGCGAGCATTTTTTCTGCCAGGAACCATGGACATTATTATATTTCAAAGACAACAACCATGGAGCAGGGTTTTTTTTCATACCTCTGCGGCGGTGTCTCAGTCCAGACCGCCTTCCTTTTAAGCCTACCCGGTTTCGATCCCCCTTATTGATGAGTCACCGCGGGTTTGGCATGGTGCCCCGAGGGCCTTCCATCTAAGACGCAATATGTGTGTAGTGGGTGAGGTGCAAAAAATGGATCATTCTCGGAAGTTGGGACTCCGGTTTTACTTACACGCGATGCAGGGAGCAGGCCAGGATAATCGGCTATGATGGCCACCAAGGCACCATCGCAGCTTAACTGATAGAACGTCCTATCGACGAGCTCCACAAATATGTCCGGATCTTCTTCGAGTCCGGGGTCGAGGGCCCGGTTAGGGTCCTCTGGCTGTACAGATGGGTCGTGGACCTCGCTCATAGCTTTTCGCAGTTCCTGCTATGAAATAGCAAGGTAAATATTTGTGATGAAGAATGCGGGAAGGTCTGGAATAAAAGGTAGCAGCTCACCCAGTTTGGGGGGTTGTACATGGAGAATCCATCCCGTGGCTTAATGTGGATGAACTCCTCTTGCTCTCCTTTGTACAAATCGGACAATATTTTCGCTAGAGCAACGGCAGAGTCCGGACCTTTACGACCGCAGCGGGTGGCATCGTCTTCTCCATTGAAGTGCCACATGGGTTTCCCTCGATACTGAAGTGGCTGCACCCCCCACATTATAAATATTGACATAAACTCGACTATTGTCAGTCCTGATTTGGCCAACGTTTTTATCCTGGCCATCAGGTAAAGGACCTCTCTGTTATCTTCCTCCTGGGGGATCCAATGGCGCCAGCTGCGGTGTTTCTTCAAAGGGGCATTATTAAATTCAGGAAGGCCCATCCGAATAGGGTCCGGAAGGGGGACGTCCTCCATATAAAACCACTCCGAAGGCCAGTCTTCAGATGTATTCTTCGGAGTACTGGACAGGTATCCGATCCCGGCGATGCGCCATATTTCGGCTCTGCCCACTTGATATATTGACCCCTCCTGTGTATGGGGTACGAGGCAGAATCACCTCTTCCATAGCTCGAAATGAGCTTCGCAGCCAGGAACAGCTCGCAAAAGGCGATGTAGCCAGCAATGTGTAATATGGAGGCGGGAGTAAAGTTATGCAGCTAGAGGCCATAGAACTCCAGGAGCCCGCGGAGGAACGGATGGATTGGAAATATGAGTCCCCTCAATAAGTAAGGGACAAGACATATCCGCTCCCCCCTGGATGGGTTGGGAAAGCACTCCGCTTGCTCCCCGCCATTATAAGTGGCTAGCCCGGCTCGGACGGGGACCATATACGCAGGAGGGAGAAACCCCTGGGTCTGTAATTCTGCTAATTGGCTATGGGGGACGGAACACTTCTCCCAATTGCTTGGCTTAGTGCTACGGGATCAAGAGGAGGAGCTGCGATGACCGGCCATGATGGGATGGACTTTTCCGGGCGCGCTCCGATGGATACTCGCTGTGGGAGGATGGTGTGATCTGGATCTGAGGATCCTCGTCTCTTTAAATAGACGATTTACTTACGTGGTTAGGGTGACAAATGTAAAAACGCCCCGACTTCTCGCATTCGCTCGACACATGGAAGATATCCATTATTAAAGCACAGAAGCCAAGGAGCGCCACATTCATGGGAAGCCGGACACTACTCATTACGGCTGGTACTCGGGATTTGGAGAAGAACCCGCCTTGCAATGCCGAAGACAATCTGCGTGCCGTAGTCATCGTCATTGAAGCCTGGTTCAGGGGCTACTGTGGGAGTCATGGATTAGGGGGTCCTCGGACCGCCGGACTATATACTTTGACCGGACTGTTGGACTATGAAGATACAAGATTGAAGACTTTGTCCCGTGTCCGGGTGGGAATCTCCTTTGCATGGAAGGCAAGCTTGGCAATTCGGATATGTAGATCTCCTCCCTTGTAACCGACTCTGTGTAACCCTAGACCCCTCTGGTGTCTATATAAACCGAAGGGTTTAGTCTGTAGGACAAGAACAATCATAATCGTAGGCTAGCTTCTAGGGTTTAGCCTCTACGATCTCGTGGTAGATCAACTCTTGTAATACTCATATCATCAAGATCAATCAAGCAGGAAGTAGGGTATTACCTCCATCAAGAGGGCCCGAACCTGGGTAAACATTGTGTCCCCCGCCTCCTGTTACCATCAGCCTTAGACGCACAGTTTGGGACCGCCTACCCGAGATCCGCCGGTTTTGACACCGACACCTGCCTCTTTAGCACCAAAGGGCAAACTGGCACTCTGCGCCCGCTGACGCCTGCCTGGCCTTGGTCGTCATGGCTCACGTCACGGGAACCTCACGAGGTGCCCCTTGCCTTGATCTCTCCGCTCCTCATGAGCCAGCCTAGTGAGGCTGCCCCTGAGGAGCTCTTGTGTCGTCCGCCTCACGAGGAATGGCCCTTCGCGAGGGTCTTGAGTGTTGGTTGATGAAGATGGGTCGTACCAGGCCGCTGGTGGAGCCACACCTGGGCTGCAGGCAGGCAAGTCTGGGTACCCCCGTTCCCAGGACACCGACAGTAGCGCCCGGGCCCAGGGTGCGCTCATGCTTGGCTTCACGATGAATCCAATGGGCAAGTGCGTAGTGCCGCGGGCCCCAATAGCCTGCAGCCTTGATTGACGCGTGGCGACTGACAGGACATGGGCGCATCCACTTCCCCATGCAGCCTCAATTTCTGCCTGGCTTGGCAACTACCGTCGTATTCATAGCTCCTCATCCCTTACAGGCAGCACTCTCAACCACTCCCTCATCTCCCGGAAGGCAGCAGATCTCTTTCCCCAGCTCAATCTGACACCAACTCCCCGCGCCGCCGTGGCACCAAGCCAAAAGAAGAAGGGAAAGAAGGAGTCCCGTACCTCGGCCCCTGCGGCGCCGGTACTCGAGGCCGCCATCGAGTGGTCGGTGGTGCTCAACCAAGAGGCGATGGGCAAGGTGCACCCAGCACTCGCCACCGATTTCAATGAGTGGGGGCGATGGTGGACTGGCCTGCTTCCCGCGCCGAGGTCAACATGATGGTCACCGAGGTCCCCTTCCATCTCCACGCCCTCTGGGCAGGCTTGATTCCCTCTTCTCCAATTTCTTCAATGCGGTGCTCTCGCACTACCAGATTAACGCGCTGCATCTCGATCCCCAATCCATCATCCTCCTTGCCGTCTTCGCCTTTGTCTGTGAAGCCATGGTGGGCATTGCCCCTTTCGTGGCTCTGCTTCGCCACTTCTTCTCGCTGCACCTGACAGATCCTCTCCAGCGCTTTGGGTGTGTATCCCTACAGGCCGTTGCGGCGACGGCCGGCTCGGGGATTGACTTCGAGCTCTCACTAGTTGTCGGAGGCTTCAGGAAGATGTGGGTGTTCGTGGACATTGGTGCTACCTCTTGAGCACTACGTTGGTTTTCCCTTGAATAGGAAAGGGTGATGTACCAAAGCAGTGTAAGTATTTCCCTCAGTTTTAAGTTCAAGAGTATTAAGTTCAAGAGAACAGAGTAACGCTTTAAGGAAGATGACATGATATAGAGGGATAAACTCATGCAATATGATAAAAACCCCATCTTGTTATCCTCGATGGCAACAATACAATACGTGCCTTGTTGCCCTTACTGTCAGTGGGAAAGGACACCGCAAGATTGAACCCAAAGCTAAGCACTTCTGCCATTGCAAGAAAGATCAATCTAGTAGGCCAAACCAAACTGATAATTCGAAGAGACTTGCAAAGATAACCAATCATACATAAAAGAATTCAGAGAAGATTCAAATATTGTTCATAGATAAACTTGATCATAAACCCACAATTCATCGGTCTCAACAAACACACCGCAAAAGAAGATTACATCGAATAGATCTCCACAAGAGAGGGGGAGAACTTTGTATTGAGATCCAAAAGGAGAGAAGAAGCCATCTAGCTAATTACTATGGACCCATAGGTCTGAAGTAAACTACTCACACTTCATCGGAGAGGCTATGGTATTGATGTAGAAGCCCTCCGTGATTGATACCCCCTTCGGCGGAGCTACAGAAAAGGCCCCAATGTGGGATCTCGTGGATTCAGAAAGTTACAGCGGTGGAATTAGGGTTTTGGCTCCGTATCTGGTAGTTTGGGGGTATGTAGGTATATATAGGAGGAAGGAGTACGTCGGTGGAGCAACATGGGCCCCAGGAGGGTGGAGGGCGCACCTGGGGGGGGGGGGGTAGGCGCGCCCCCTACCTCGTGCCTTCCTGGTTGATTTCTTGACGTAGGGTCCAAGTCCTCTGGATCATGTTCATTCCGAAAATCACATTCCCGAAGGTTTCATTCCGTTTGGACTCCGTTTGATATTCTTTTTATGCGAAACCCTAAAATAGGCAAAAACAACAATTCTGGGTTGGGCCTCCAGTTAATAGGTTAGTCCCAAAAATTATATAAAAGTGTATAATAAAGCCCAATAATGTCCAAACACGATATAATATAGCATGGAACAATCAAAAATTATATATACGTTGGAGACGTATCAAGCATCCCCAAGCTTAATTCCTGCTCGTCCTCGAGTAGGTAAATGATAAAAACAGAATTTTTGATGTGGAATGCTACTTGGCATAATTTCAATGTAATTCTCTTAATTGTGGTATGAATATTCAGATCCGGAAGATTCAAGACAAAAGTTCAATATTGACATAGAACTAATAATACTTCGAGCATACTAACTAAGCAATTATGTCTCTTCAAAATAACATGGCCAAAGAAAGTTATCCCTATAAAATCATATAGTCTGGCTATGCTCCATCTTCACCACACAAAGTACTTAAATCATGCACAACCCCGATGACAAGCCAAGCAATTCTTTCATACTTTTGGTGTTCTCAAACTTTTTCAATCTTCACGCAATACATGTGCGTGAGCCATGGACATAGCACTATGTGGAATAGAATGGTGGTTGTGGAGAAGACAAAAAGGAGAAGATAGTCTCACATCAACTAGGCGTATCAACGGGCTATGGAGATGCCCATTAATAGATATCAATGTGAGTGAGTAGGGATTCCCATGCAACGGATGCACTAGAGCAATAAGTATATGAAAGCTCAACAAAAAGAACTAAGTGGGTGTTCATCCAACTTGCTTGCTCACGAAGACCTAGGGCATTTTGAGGAAGCCCATCGTTGGAATATACAAGCCAAGTTCTATAATGAAAAATTCCCACTAGTATATGGAAGTGATAACATAGGAGACTCTCTATCATGAAGATCATGGTGCTACTTTGAAGCACAAGTGTGGAAAAAAAGATAGTAGTATTTCCCCTTTTTATTTATTTACTCTTTTTTTGGGCCTTCTTTTTTTCGCCTTTCTCCCTTTTTTATTTTTTTATTAGGACAACACTCTATGAATGATGATCATCACACTTCTATTTGTTTACAACTCAATGATTACAACTTGATACTAGAACAAAGTATGACTCTATAAGAATGCCTCCGGCGGTATACCGGGATAGCAATGATGCATGAGTGACTTATATGAAAGAATTATGAATGGTGGCTTTTCCACAACTAAAATGTCAACTACATGATCATTTGAAGCAATATGACAATGATGGAGTGTGTCATAGTAAACGGAACGGTGGAAAGTTGCATGGTAATATATCTCGGAATGGATATGGAAATGCCATGATAGGTAGGTATGGTGGCTGTTTTGAGGAAGGTATATGGTGGGTGTATGATACCTGCGAAAGGTGCGCGGTATTAGAGAGGCTAGCAAGGGTGGAAGGGTGAGAGTGCATATAATACATGGACTCAACATTAGTCATAAAGAACTCACATACTTATTGCAAAAATCTATTAGTTATCGAAGTAGAGTACTACGTGCATGCTCCTAGGGGGATAGATTGGTAGGAAAAGACCATCGCTCGTCCCCGACCACCACTCATAAGGAGGACAATCAATAAATACATCATGCTCCGACTTCTTAACATAACGGTTCACCATATGTGCATGCTACGGGAATCACAAACTTCAACACAAGCATTTCTCAAATTCACAACTACTCAACTATCATGACTCTAATATCACCATCCCCATATCTCAAAACAATTATCAAGTTTCAAACTTCTCATAGTATTCAACACACTCATAAGAAAATTTTATTATTAATCTTGAATGCCTAACATATTTAAAGAAAATTACCATGCTGTTTTGTAGGACTCTCAAAATAATCTAACTGAAGCATGAGAGAACAATGGTTTCTATAAAACAAATCCTCCATCGTGCTCTAAAAGATATAAGTGAAGCACTAAAGCAAAAACTATATAACTCAAAAGATATAAGGGAAGCACATAGAGTATTCTAACAATTTCCGAATCATGAGTGTCTTTCTCAAGTAGGTGTGTGCAGCAATGATGATTGTGGAAAACTAATAAATAAAGACTCAAATAATACAAGACGCTCCAAGCAAAACACATATCATGTGGTAAATAAAAATAATGCTCCAAGTAAAGTTACAGATAGAAGTAGACGAAAGAGGGGATGCCTTCCGGGGCATCCCCAAGCTTTGGATTTTAGGTGTCCTTAGATTATATTGGGGTGCCATGGGATTCCCCAAGCTTAGGCTCTTTCCACTCCTTGTTCCATAATCCATCAAATCTTTTACCCAAAACTTGAAAACTTCACAATACAAAACTTAAAGTAGAAAATCTCATGAGCTCCATTAGCGAAAGAAAACAAAACACCACTTCAAGGTACTATAATGAACTCATTCTTTATTTATATTGGTGTTAAACCTACTGTATTCCAACTTCTCTATGGTTTATAAACTATTTTACTAGCCATAGATTCATCAAAATAAGCAAACAACACACGAAAAACAGAATCTGTCAAAAACAGAACAGTCTGTAGTAATCTCTATCTAACGCAAGATCTGGACCGAAAAAATTCTAAAATAAATTGATGCACGTGAGTAATTTATCTATTAATCATCTGAAAAATAATTAACTAAATAGCACTTTCCAAATAAAAATCGCAGCAGTTCTCGTGAGCGCTAAAGTTTGGGTTTCTTACAGCAAGATTAAAAAGACTTTCCCCAAGTCTTCCCAACGGTTCTACTTGGCACAAACACTAATTAAACACAAAAAACACAACCAAACCAGAGGCTAGATAATTTATTTATTACTAAACAGGAGCAAAAATCAAGGAATAAAAATAAAATTGGGGCATAAAAGCAAGGAAGATCTAGGTATTGCCATAATAATAAGATAGATCATTAAAACTCGTGTCATATTCCCTACGTTCGCCAGCAAGTTTTCTTTGAGGCAGGCAAAAGTAATCAAAAGGGCTAAATTTAATGGGACAAAAGTCCCCAAGATCAACTTTGGGAGGTATAGGTTCCTCCTTCGGCCCTTCGTATTGCACAACCAATTCATCATTATAAGCATTCTTTTGACAGAACTTTGTGAGCCTATACTCGAGAGAATATCCTAGTTCATTATTTCGAATAGCCAAATCATTATTAAGTTCAGAAATTCTATCAACTAGCACATTGGTGGGAACCCTTTTTATAAGATTTTCATTGAAAGCAACATAGTCTAGAGATTGAAAACGCATTATTTCTTCTTGATCAAAAAGGATAGCCTCTATGGGAGGACGGAAAGCGTCGACCCTATAATGCGCAAATATTTCTTTGGCTTATTTTATTATGAATCTAAACTCATGAGCGAAAAGATAGTAGCGGCACGCTTAACATAAGAATGCTCAATATTAGAAAATTCTAAGAAAATCCTTTGTATGCAAGGATGCATGTGCATAAATTTTCTTTCAAGTTGAACTACAAGCATGGCGATAGCGTCTACAAGACTACTAGTTCTATGAAGGATAGAGCTACCCATAGAAGGCAAAGCACCGGCACAAGTAAAGAAATCTTGGATAACTCCTTTTCCCATAATATTACCACTACCAATTCAGAATTTTTTTGTATGTAAGATAGGGGGTTCTTCAGCAGGAGCATCAGAATTTTTCATGATATTATTATTGTCCATATCGACAGTAATTTTACCGATTTCAGACATAATGGCAGAAAGTGCAAGGGGAAAAAAGAGGCAAATAGAGAAACAGAGGGAGGATGGAGAGAGAGAGGGTGAATAAAACGGCAAGGGTGAAGTGGGGGGAGAGGAAAATGAGAGGCAAATGGCAAATAATGTAATGTGGGAGATAAGGGTTTGTGATGGGTACTTGGTTTGTTGACTTTTGCGTAGACTCCCCGGCAACGGCGCCAGAATTGGCTCATTGTCGGGAGTCAAATCTTGACTTGTCTTGCGCGAACCTCCCGGCAACGGCGCAAGAAATCCTTCTTGCTACCTCTTGAGCACTGCGTTGGTTTTCCCTTGAAAGGGAAATGGTGATGCAGCATAGTAGCGTAAATATTTCCCTCAGTTTTTGAGAACCAAGGTATCAATCCAGTAGGAGGCCACGCACGAGTCCCTCGCACCTACACAAACAAATAAACTCCTCAAAACCAACGCAATAAAGGGGTTGTCAATCCCTTCACGGTCACCTACGAGAGTGAGATATGATAGATATGATAAGATGATATTCTTGGTATTTTCGTCATAAAGAGAAATAAAGATGTAAGTAAAATAAATGGAAAAGGAAATAACTAACTATTGGAAGATTAATATGATAGAAATAGACCATGGGGCCATAGGTTTCACTAGAGGCTTCTCTCGAGAGCATAAGTATTACGGTGGGTGAACAAATTATTGTTGATCAATTGACAGAATCGAGCATAGTTATGAGAATATCTAGGTATGATCATGTATATAGGCATCACGTCCGAGACAAGTAGACCGACTCCTGCCTGCATCTACTACTATTACTCCACACATCGACCACTATCCAGCATGTATATAGAGTATTAAGTTCAAGAGAACAGAGTAACGCTTTAAGCAAGATGACATGATGTAGTGGGATAAACTCATGCAACATGATATAAACCCCATCTTGTTATCCTCGATGGCAACAATACAATACATGCCTTGCTACCCTTACTGTCACTGGGAAAGGACACCGCAAGATTGAACCCAAAGCTAAGCACTTCTGCCATTGCAAGAAAGATCAATCTAGTAGGCCAAACCAAACTGATAATTCTAAGAGACTTGCAAAGATAACCAATCATACATAAAAGAATTCAGAGAAGATTCAAATATGGTTCATAGATAAACTTGATCATAAACCCACAATTCATCGGTCTCAACAAACACACCGCAAAAGAAAATTACATCGAATAGATCTCCACAAGAGAGGGGGAACTTTTTATTGTGATCCAAAAGGGGAGAAGAAGCCATCTAGATAATAACTATGGACCCGTAGGTCTGATGTAAACTACTCACACTTCATCGGAGAGACTATTGTGTTGATGTAGAAGCCCTCTGTGATCGATACCCCCTCCGGCGGAGCTCCGAAAAAGGCCCCAAGATGGGATCTCGTGGATACAGAAAGTTACGGTGGTGGAATTAGGGTTTTGGCTCCGTATCTGGTAGTTTGGGGGTATGTAGGTATATATAGGAGGAAGGAGTACGTCGGTGGAGCAACATGGGCCCCAAGAGGGTGGAGGGCGCGCCCCCTACCTCGTGCCTTCCCGGTTGATTGCTTGACGTAGGTTCCACGTCCTCTGGATCAGCTTCGTTCCGAAAATCACGTTCCCGAAGGTTTCATTTCGTTTGAAATCTGTTTGATATTCTTTTTCTGCGAAACCCTAAAATAGGCAAAAAAATCAACAATTCTGGGTTGGGCTTCCGGTTAAAAGGTTAGTCCCAAAATTAATATAAAAGTGTATAATAAAGCCCAATAATGTCCAAAACAGGATATAATATAGCTTGTAACAATAAAAAATTATAAATACGTTGGAGACGTATCAGTTGGTGTGCGCAGCCCTCTGTTGTTGCTCCCTCGGGTTCCAGCTGCTCCGAGCTCTGGTTGGGGGCACGCGAAGCTCACCGATCGGCGGCTCGCCCATGTCTGGCTCCGGTTCCCCAAGTTGAAGGACCTTGGTGTGACGGCACCCATGGTGGTGAAGGAGTTCATCTGGTGTCGCATCGCTCCACTTCAGCACCACTCTTGGCAAATGTGCACCTTCTCTAGCTATGGGGACCACATGAGGCTTCAGGCTCCGGCTCTTCCTCCTGAGGCACGGCGCACGGTGCTCGAGCTCCTAACGGGCAACCCGAAGCCAGCCAATCTGTCGGAGGAGGGCTGTCTTCTATACCGCTGATTGAACAAGGCGGAGTCGTGAAGCAGATGCCCCTTTTCGATGAATGGGGACCACGCCGGTTGGCCTTGAAGGGCCTTGAGAGAGCCCTGTCTTTGTGGTCCCCCTTCCTGCCGCGAGGGCGGGGCCTGCCCCAGGAGCGGGCGCAGGGGGGCGGTTGCTGTCGGGCGATGGCGACGCTGCTGCTGAGGAATCGGCACCACTCGAGGCTCCTGAGGTGCCGTCCCCCGGGACCCTGGAAAGCCGTCCTGACGAGACGGCCTGGGGGTGACGCAGTCCGATGCTCCTAGGCCTTGGTGAACCTCCATGACGTGAGCACCGAGGTCTCAGCGCGGTCCGGCACCCCTGAGGTCGCCTCCTCATGGGTCGCACCATCCGCACCTGGCCTTGGCGGCCGTGCCCAGGGCTTCGACTAGCTCCGCCCGAACTTCGCAGCACTCCGTAAAAGGAGGGGATCTCCAGGCTGCATGTAACGCCCACGATGTGGCTATATCTCCCACGTGTCGACACAAGACTTAGAGGGATAACCGCATGGTGGTTTTGTCGCAAGAGGGGTAATCTTCACACAATCCCATGTACTCAATAAGAAAGGGATAAAGAGTTGTCTTACAATCGCCACTTCACGCAAATAACATGTTAAACATACATCATCCAGACTACAATCAAGGTCTGACTATGCAACCAAAATAAAAAAGACAACCCCAAATACTAGATCCCCGATCGTCCCAACTGGGCACCACTACTGATCATTCGGAAAAGACACATAACAACGACCAAGATCTTTATTGAGCTCCCACTTGAGTTCGGTTGCATCACCCGCACTGGTATTATCGACACGTGCATCTGTTTGGAAGTATCCCTGAATCTTCTAAAACAAGATTGCGCCGGTTGAATTAAAGGGCTCAAAAGAGATAACATCCTCAAAAGAGCTTGAACAAATGCAGAGTGGAAACATGAATCTTCGAGATATCTTCAGCACTCCTGAACAAATGAATAGCAAGAGGTGAATGATCCAGGGGGTGCACTGGCATGGGAAAGCATTTGGAACGAGGAAAAAGATATGATTAACAAATATTGAATAGAACCCATTGGAGAAGAAAAGAGAACGAAGAATGATAAACTTGTAGAGGATCTTCATGAGGACCACCGGGTAAGAACATTGATTGAAAAAAATATGAATAGACTTCACATGAACAAAATGGATACTTGTTTAAGACATCTGATTTCTTGAAAGAAAAGGGTGGGAGCGCGGAAAAAAAAGACAGCTTTGGACAGATGAAACGAACACCGTTTAGAAAAGGTATGGAATCCACATTTAACATAGAAGCAACTTGAATACCACAACACAAAACAAAGCAAAGGATTGGCTTCCAGAATAAGTCGGAAACAAACATATGATAGACCCCATATCGTATCATGTGTCTGTCGAAAAGATATCCTATGAGATAATTGAATTCCCACTTATTAACTCCCGAAACTTTTTGGTTATGCAATCTGGTGTTGGGGATACAAGGGAAGAAATATATCTCACCCAAACTAACAATCCCTACATCCAGCTATATCCATCCTTCAACACATAACCAAGAAACCTTCGGAAATCATGTACCTCAACCTTCAAAAATCATCCGTTATACGAGTTATGGCAATACTCCTGAACTCCTGCCCCAGTATTGTGTGGCATCGAGGTTTTCTCACCAACAACTTCATAAAAGAGATTTTCGATGTCGGCAACTCAGGTATTCTAGAACTGCAATGATAAAATTTTGACGACAACACCTTGGAGCTTAACTCCCCGGGACACTGCCACAACCCCTAAATGTCAGGAGGCACCAAGAACAATGTTCTCATCACAAGAATATCGGAACGATTCCAAGATACCCGCATGATCCTAAAAAATTTCGTGAAATTTGAGGAGAGGAAAGTCAAAACATCTACGTCAGGAGACCTCACCAGAGCGACGAAGGGACTGAGGACTAAAAAGAATCCTACTCTCCGATATATATAATCCTAAGACTCAAAACATTTTGTTCTAGACTCAACAACGTCAGCGATTCGATCAAGCAGGGGGCTCCTAAGTCAGGGATGGCTCTGATTACCAACTTGTAACGCCCACGATGCGTCTATATCTCCCACGTGTCGAGGCACGGCTTAGAGGGATAACCGCATGGTGGTTTTCTCGCAAGAGGGGTAATCTTCACACAATCCCATGTACTGAATAAGAAAGGGATAAACAGTTGGCTTACAATAGCCACTTCACACAAATAACAAGTTAAACATACATCATCCAGAGTACAATCAAGGTCCGACTACGGAACCGAAATAAAAGAAGACAACCCCAAATACTAGATCCCCGATCGTCCCAACTGGGCACCACTACTGATCATCCGGAAAAGACACATAACAACGATCAAGATCATTATCGAGCTCCCACTTGAGTTCGGTTGCGTCACCTGCACTGGTATTATCGGCACCTGCATCTGTTTGGAAGTATTTGTCAACGCTTTAAAAAAAGATTGCGCCGGTTGAATTAAATGGCTCAAAAGAGATAACATCCTCACAAGAGCTTGAACAAATGCAGAGTGGAAACATGAATCTTCGAGATATCTTCAGCACTCCTGAACAAATGAATAGCAAGAGGTGAATGATCCAGGGGGTGCACCGGCATGGGAAAGCATTTGGAACAAGGAAAAGGATATGATTAACAAATATTGAATAGAAACCACCGAAGAAGAAAAGAGAATGAAGAATGATAAACTTGTAGAGGATCTTCATGAGAACCACCGGGTAAGAACATTGATTGAAAAAATATGAAGAGACTTCACATGAACAAAATGGGAACTTGATTAAGACATCTGATTCCTTGAAGGAAAAGGGTGGGAGGGTAGGAAAAAAAGACAGCTTGGGACCGATGAAATGAACACCGTTTAGAAAAGGTATGGAATCCACATTTAACATAGAAGCAACTCGAATACCACAACACAAAACAAAGCAAAGGATTGGCTTCCAGAATAAGCCGGAAACAAACATATGATAGACCCCATATCGTATCATGTGTCTGTCAAAAAGATATCCTATGAGATACTTGAATTCATAGTTATAAACTCCCGAAACTTTCTGTTTATGCAATCTGGTGTTGGGGTGTAACACCCACGATGCGGCTATATCTCCCACGTGTCGGAGCACGACTTAGAGGCATAACTGCATTGTAGGCATGTCGTAAGAGGGGTAATCTTTACACATCCCATGTGCTGAATAGGAAAGATGTACAGAGTTGGCTTACAATCGCCACTTCACACAATACATAAATATAGCATTACATCATCCAGATACAATCAAGGTCCGACTACGGAACCAAAATAAAGACAACCCCAAATGCATAAGATCCCCGATCGCCCCAACTGGGCTCCACTGCTGATCGTCTGGAAAGGAAACGTAGTAACGTCCTGAGTCCTCATCGAACTCCCGCTTGAGTTCAGTCGCATTCCCTGGAATGGCATCATTGACACCTGCATCTGGTTTTGGAAGTAATCTGTGAGACACGGGGACTCAGCAATCTCACACCCTCGCGATCAAGACTGTTTAAGCTTATCGGTAGGTAAAAGGTATGTGAGGTGGAGCTGCAGCAAGCACTAGCATATATGGTGGCTAACTTACGCAAAAGAGAGCGAGAAGAGAAGGCAAAGCACGTTCGAGAATCTATGATCAAGAAGTGACCCTAGAACTACTTACGTTCAAGCACAACACGAGATCGTGTTCTCTTCCCGGACTCCGCCGAAAAGAGACCCTCACGTCTACACACGCGGTTGATCCATTTCAATTAAGTTAAGTTTCAGGTTCTCTACAACTGGATATTAACCAATTCCCATCTGCCCATAACCGCGGGCACGACTTTCGTAAGTTAAAATCCCTCCAGGGTGTCCCAACTTAGCACATCACAAGCTCTCACGGTCAACAAAGGATATTCCTTCTCCTAGGACGGCCCGATCAGACTCGGAATCCCAGCTACAAGACGTTTCGACAATGGTAAAACAAGACCAGCAAAACCACCTGAATGTGCCGACAAATCCCGATAGGAGCTGCACATATCTCGTTCTCAAGGCACACCGGATAAGCAATCCATACAACTAAAACCAACCCTCTAGTTTCCTCGAGGTGGCGCTGCAAGGGGCTCTAGTTTGGACCAACACTTACAGGAGCACTGGCTTGGGGGGTTTTAAATAAAGATGACCCTTGAGTCCGCGGAACCCAAGGGAAAAAGGCTTAGGTGGCAAATGGTAAAACCAAGGTTGGTCCTTGCTGGAGGAGTTTTATTCAAGGCGAACTGTCAAGGGGTTCCCATTATAACCCAACCGCGTAAGGAACACAAAATAAGGGAACATAACACCGGTATGACGAAAACTAGGGCGGCAAGAGTGGAACAAAACACCAGGCATAAGGCCAAGCCTTCCACCCTTTACCAAGTATATAGGTGCATTAAAGTAAACAAGATATAATAATTATATCCCAACAATAAACATGTTCCAACAAGGAACAAAGTCCAATCTTCACCTGCAACTAGCAACGCTATAAGAGGGGCTGAGCAAAGCGGTAACATAGCCAAACAACCGTTTGCTAGGACAAGGTGGGTTAGAGATTTGACATGCAATTTGGGAGGCATGATAAAGCATGTGGTAGGTATCGAGGCATAGGCATATAAATGGATCGAGCAACTAGCAAGCAAAGATAGAAGTGATTTCGAGGGTATAGTCATCTTGCCTGCAAAGTTCTCCGAGTTGACATAAGCTTGATCCTCGTAAGCGTACTCAATGGGTTCCTCCATCACGTACTCGTCTCCCGGCTCGACCCAAAGCAAGAACACAAGCAAAGGGAACTACAATCAACCACGATGCAATGCGCAAACAACATGATGCAAAACATGGCATAATATGCGGGATGTAATATGCAATGCATACGCGTGCTTCGGAAAGGAAAGATTGAACCAGGCCTCAACATGGAAAACCAAGTGCGCCGCTGGAAAGATGAGTTTATTTTGGTCGAAATCGATATAAAGATCACCGGAATCAGATGCACGGTTTGCAAATGGTAAGCAAAACAATAATGGCACAATTCTGCGATTCACAGCACGATGCCATCTAAAATGCAACAAGAAACTAAGCTACTGCACTCTAACATAGCAACAAAGCACATGTCAGTGATCCACTCAAGATGCTTGACAAAAGATGAACACTGAGCTACGGCTAAATCACACAATAGCAGGTTCAAACAAGCATGGAAAAAGTGCAACAAATATCAGGTTCACAGACTTAGTGAAAAAACATGCCAGGAATTAACATCAGGAAGCAATGTTTAGAGCAAGATAAAAACATGCTACCGGAACATATCATGGCAAAGAAAGGCATGGCATGAAACTACACAAAGCATTTAACAAAAGTCCCTTACTGACCATAAGCCAAAAGGGCACAGAAAACATGATGGCACCCATGTAAACATAGCAAGTTTCGTTAACAGATTCAGACTTAGCAGAAAACTGGACATGGCAAAACAGAGTTACGTAGGCATGTTTGCGAGCTCGATGCACTCACCACAAGGCATTGCATGACAAACTAAGCATACAACCTCATAGCATGCATGGATCAACTATAACAACCTTGGCAAAATTGAATAACATGTAAACAATCTGCGAGCAACATTTTATAGCAAAAGTAGAGCAAGATTAAGTCATGTTAGGGTACTTCATAATTGCAGCCAAAGACATGGATGAATAGAACATAACAATATCTCAAAATCATCCTTACTGAACATGCTGAAAAGAGGCATGGATCACTCTGTAGCAACATGAATACATGGCATAAAAATAACATCAGGGAAATGACTTAGAAGAATTCTAAGTTCCTGAAATCAGCAACATCACGAGAGCTACTTTGCATTCTTGTGCTAGTCACCACATTGATCACAAAAATACATGGCATACGCCCCTGTAAAGATGGCATGGCATAGACCAAAACACATGTAGGGCTCAAGTTCATAGGAGGCACGCATTAATCATGGCAAAAATGACAAATGCCCATAATCTGTTAAGAAACAGAAACTAACATTTATAGCACTCTTGCAACAGCATTTAGGGCATCAAGATGGACTCAAACAAGCATGATGCAATGGAACAAAATGAAGAGCACATCCATACGAACAATTTGATATATCACAGGCGCAAAACGGAGCTACAGATGATGAGATATGATGCGATGAACATAGCTAAAAAAATATGCAGGGAAAAGGACTTATGCAAAATCGACCTAGGGTTTCTCAAATCTGGCGTGTGAACCGAGGCGGCGGCAGATCTCACCCGAGACGAAGCAGAGGGCGGCCGGAGCGAGCTCGGGCTCGCCGGCGTCGAGGAAGTAGAGCAGCGGGGCGGCGTGGAGGAGGCCGGAGCGGCGCGGGGTCCGCGGCGGCGGCCGGCGTCGGAGATGGCACGGCCGGGCGGCATTCCAGCGACCCAGGCGGCGGGGAGCAGTCGCGGGCGGCGGGGCGACGCACGGCGGCCAGCGAGGAGGGAGAGCGATGGCGCGACGAGGTGTAGGCGGTGGGCGAGCATGGGCGCGGGAGACCGGGCAGCGGCGGCTCCGGGCCGCGGGGGCCGAGAGCGGGCCAAGCGGGCCGGCGGCACGGGGAACGGGGTGGAGCCACGTGGTGGCGGATGGTTGGCTGAGGGGGGCGGCGGACGCGTCCGGCCGGCGGCAGACGTGTCCGGCGACGCAGAGGAGCAGGGCTAGGGTTTAGACCCGGGATTTCGGAGGGGGGTATATATTTATAGGTAGAGGGAGCTAGTAGAGTCCAAATGAGTTGCGGTTTTCGGCCACGCGATCGTGATCGAATGACCGAAAGGATGGATGGGGTTTGGATGGGTTTTGGGCCACTTTGGAGGGGTGTTGGGCTGCAACACACACGAGGCCTTTACGGTTCCTCGGTTAACCGTTGGAGTATCAAACGAAGTCCAAATGGTATGAAACTTGACAGGCGGTCTACCGGTAGTATACCAAGGCCGCTTTGCAAGTCTCGGTCCAATCCAAGAACGTTTAACACCCGCACACGAAAAGAGGCAAAAGGGAACACCGGGGGACGTAGGAGTGCTGGAATGCAAAATGGACAACGGCGAAAATCCTCAGATGCATGAGACGAACACGTATGCAAATGCGATGCACATGATGACATGATATGAGATGCATGACATGGACAAAATGCAAAACGAAGACAAAACCCAACCACGAGGGAATATCATAACTTAGTGCCAAAAATGGCAAGAGTCGGAATACAAATATGGCAAGTTACATACGGGGCGTTACATGGGGAGACAGGGGAAGCAATATATCTCACCCAAACTAACAATCCCTACATCTAGCTGTATCCATCCTTCAACACATAACCAAGAAACCTTTGGAAATCATGTACCTCAACCTTCGAAAAGCATCCGTTATATGAGTTATGGCAATACTCCCGAACTCCTACCCCAGTATTGTGTGGCGTCGAGGTTATCTCACCAAAAACTGCATAAAAGAGATTTTCAATGTCAGCGAACTCAGGTATTCTAGAACTGGAACGATAAAATTGTGACGACAACACCTTGGATCTTAACTCCCCGGGAAACCGCCACAACCCCTAAATGTCAGGAGGCACCAAGAACAATGTTCTCGTCACAAGAATATCAGAATGATTCCAAGATACCCGCGTGATCCTAAAAAAATTCGTGAAATTTGAGGAGAGGAAAGTCAAAACATCTACGTCAGGAGACCTCACCAGAGTGACAAAGGGACTTAGGAGTAAAAAGAATCCTACTCTCCGATATATATAATCCTAAGACTCAAAACATTTTGTTCTAGACTCAATAACATCAGCGATTCAATCAAGCAGGGGGCTCCTAAGTCAGGGATGGCTCTGATTACCAACTTGTAACGCCCACGATGCGGCTATATCCCCCACGTGTCGAGGCACGACATGAGGCATAACCGCATGGTGGTTTTGTTACAATAGGGGTAATCTTCACACAATCCCATGTACTGAATAAGAAAGGGATAAAGAGTTGGCTTACAATCGCCACTTCACACAAATAACAAGTCAAACATACATCATCCAGAGTACAATCAAGGTCAGACTATGGAACCAAAATAAAAGAAGACAACCCCCAG
This sequence comes from Triticum dicoccoides, assembly GCF_002162155.2. Lineage (NCBI taxonomy): Eukaryota > Viridiplantae > Streptophyta > Magnoliopsida > Poales > Poaceae > Triticum > Triticum dicoccoides. The sequence goes on from NC_041386.1 coordinate 398,810,492, forward strand.
TGCTAGATCCCCGATTGTCCCAACTGGGCACCACTTCTGATCATCCAGAAAAGACACATAACAACGACCAAGATCTTTATCGAGCTCCCACTTGAGTTTGGTTGCATCACCTTCACTGGTATCATCGACACCTGCAACTATTTGGAAGTATCCGTGAGTCATAAGGACTCAGCAATCTCACACCCGCGAGATCAAGACTATTTAAGCTTATGGGTAGGATGTGGTAATGAGGTGGAGCTGCAGCAAGTGCTAAGTAAATATGGTGGCTACCATACGCAAGTAAGAGTAAGATGAGAAGCTACACAACGGTCATGAAGCTACAAGTGATCCAGAAGTGATCCTGAAACTACTTACGTTCAATCATAACATAAGACCGTGTTCACTTCCTAGACTCCGTCGAAAAGAGACCATCACGGCTACACACGCGGTTGATTCATTTTAATTAAATTAACTGTCAAGTTCTCTACAACCGGATATTAACAAATTCCCATATGCCACATAACCACGGGCATGGCTCTCGAAAGTTTATACCCTGCACGGGTGTCCCAACTTTGCCCATCACAAGATCTCACGATCAATGAAGGATATTCCGTCTCCCGAAACAACCCGATTAGACTCGGAATCCCGGTTACAAGACATTTCGACAATGGTAAAACAAGACTAGCAAGACCGCCCGAATGTGCCGAAAAATCCCGATAGGAGCTGCACATATCTCATTCTCAGGGCACACCGGATGAGACATCCTATGAGTAAAACTAGCCCTCAAGTTTCCCCGAGGTGCCCCCGCAGTCTACTCAATTCGGACCAAAACTCAGAGAAGCACTGGCCCGGGGGGTTAAATAAAGATGACCCTCGGGCTCGTGAAAACGCAAGGGAAAGTTATAGGTTGTTAGGCAAATGTAAAACTAAGGTTGGGCCTTGCTGGAGGAGTTTTATTCAAAGCGAACTATCAAGGGGGCCCCATAACCCCAACCATGTTAGGAATGCAAAATCAAGGAACATAGCACCGGTATGACAGAAACTCGGACGGCAAGAGTGGAACAAAACACCGGGCATAAGGCCGAGCCTTCCACCCTTTACCAAGTATATAGATGCATTAATTAAATAAGAGATATTGTGATATCCCAACATAAACATGTTCCAACATGGGGCAACCTTCAACTTCCATGTTTGGTAGCATAGCCAAACAACGGTTTGCTAGGAAGGTGGGTTAGAGGCTTGATGGCAATATGGGAGGCATGATATAACAAGTGGTAGATAACGTGACATAGCAATAGAACAGACAACTAGCAAGCAAAGATAGAAGTGACTTCGAGGGTATGGTCATCTTGCCTGAAATCCCGCAAGGAAGAAGAACGAGTCCATGAAGACGACAAACGGACGTATTCGAACGGATCCTCACAAACGCGACGTTATCGGAACTACCGAGAAGAAGTAACACCGGAATGAAGGAAACAACATCGTAAACCAACAAGCATAAACATGGCATGATGCACAATCAAGTATGATGCATGTACGGTTTAATGAGGCACGATATGGAAAATTGCACAAATAATACTACAAATTCACAGGAGCCCAATATGCAACGAGTTTCATATTGACGAAACACCACATGACTTAATTAGTTCTCTCCCGTTTATTTAATCAACAATATTCAATGTTATTAAAAATGGCATGAGGTGAAGCATAAGTAAACCAACTATCTAGTCAAGTTTAAATAAGGCCGGAAATAACAAACAACAATTTCGTAAACATGCAAGATGGGTGCACCATGTTAAACTAGGCATTTTCTACCACATTTACATATAAAGTTTATTTAAATCCGAGCTACGGTTAATTAGTTATGAAATAAAGCATTTTAGCATGGCATTTAAGAAAATTAATGCAAACAGCAATTTAAACATTTTCAACATGGGTGAAAGTTGCAAATTATGAAACTAGATGAAATTCTAAGCAAGTTACATATATAATGTTTTTACATATGATGCACGATGGTTGAATTTTAATATGCAAGAAGTGCAAGGGGTTTTCTGCAATCCTGGTTCCTCTGGATTATTGAACAAATTCGCAAGCAAAGAGAAAAACACGCTGGGCCGAATTAGAGTATAGTGGGCTAGGGTTAGCTCAGCATGGGCTGAGGCCCAATCGGTGGAGAAGGCCGGGCAGGCCGGTTGGGCGCTGGGGAGGCCGGCGCGCTGGATCGGCGGCTGGGCTTTGCGCGGGCGCGTCCCATGTCGGGTGGAGGCGGGCGTTGGGCGTCTCCCTCGACAAGAGGTCAAGCGAGGCCATGGCAGGGGCACCGGCGGCGATCCATGGCGACGACGGGCGGTGGAGAGGCAGGGGATCAACGGGACGGGCGGATCTGGAGTGGTAGAGGCCGAATCTGGCTCTGGGGACCTATTCCCGGTGACGACAAGGGCTGGTGGAGCTCCAGCAACGAGATTAAGGCTACCTCGGCCTATTGTGGCGACGGCGGATCCCTGGAGGGGTCCGGTGAGGCACGGGAGCAGTGGAGCCGCGGGGCGGCGTGGGTCAACGCTCCGATGACCGGGCGGCGAGGCTGCAAGCGCTAGGTGGTGGAGATGGCGGGGCTAACACGGTGGTGCGTGCACCGTGTGCGGGAGCACGGCAGCGGGGAGCGGGAGCCACGGGCGGCGGCGCGCGGGCTCGGGGACGGGCCTCGATGGGCTTGGCGGGTCTCACCCGGGCCTGGGCGGGCCGCGGCGGCGGGGAGGACGCGTGGCACACGGGGATTGGGTGAGGAAGCGGCTGGCAGCGGCGCTAACTTCACAGGATTTGAATAAGTTAAGTGTCAAGTTCTCTACAAACGGATATTAACAAATTGACATCTGCCACATAACCGGGGGCACGACTCTCGAAAGTTTATACCCTGCAGGGGTGTCCCAACTTGGCCCATCACAAGCTGTCGCGGTCAACGAAGGATATTCCTTCTCCCGGGACGACCCAATCAGTCTCGGAATCCCAGTTACAAGACATTTCGACAATGGTAAAACAAGACCAGCAAAGCCACCCGATGTGCCGACAAATCTCGATAGGAGTCGCACGTATCTCATTCTCAGGGCAACACCGGATGAGACTAGCTACAAGTAAAACAAACCCTCAAGTTTCCCCGAGGTGGCCCCACAGGCAGCTCGGTTCGGACCAACACTCAGAGGAGCACTGGTCCAGGGGGGTTAAAATAAAGATGACCCTTGAGTCTGCAGAACCCAAGGGAAAGGTATATGGTGGTAGGTAGGCAAATGGTAAAACCAAGGTTGGGCCTTGCTGGAGGAGTTTTATTCAAAGCGAACTGTCAAGGGGGTCCCATAACACCCAACCGCGTAAGGAACGCAAAATCAAGGAATATAACACCGGTATGACGGAAATGGGGGCGGCAAGAGTGGAACAAAACACCAGGAAAAAGGCCGAGCCTTCCACCCTTTACCAAGTATATAGATGCATTAAAGTAATTAAGATATAATAATAATATCCCAACAATATCCATGTTCCAACATGGAACAAGCTTCATCTTCACCTGCAACTAGCAACGCTATAAGAGGGGTTGAGCAAAAGCGGTAACATTTCTAAACAACGGTTTGCTAGGGAGGTGGGTTAGAGGCTTCACATGGCAATATGGGAAGCATGATATAGAAAGTGGTATGTAGCGCGACATAGCAATAGAGCGAACAACTAGCAAAGCAAAGATAGAAGTGATTTCGAGGGTATGGTCATCTTGCCTAGAAAGTTCTCAGAGTTGTCGAAAGCTTGATCCTCGTTAGCGTACTCAACAGGTTCCTCAATCACGTACTCGTCTCCCGGCCCTACCCAAAGCAAGAACGCAAGCAAACGACCAACAATCAATCACGGTGCAATGCACGGGCAACATGATGCAAAACATGGCATGATATGCAATGCATATGCGTGCTTCGGAAGGGAAAGAATGATCAAGGCATCAACTTGGCAAACCAAGTCTGCTGCTGGAAAGATGAGATGATTTTGGTCGAAATCGATATAAAGATCACTGGAAACGGAGGCACGGTTTACAAATGGAAAGCAAAACAAGGATGGTGCTATTCTGCGATTAACAGTCTGATGCCATCTAGAATGCAACAAGAAACTAAGCTACTGCACTCCAACATAACAACAAAGCATATGGCAGTGATGTACACAAGATTCTTGACAAAAAATGAACACCGAGCTACAGCTAAATCACACAAGAGCAGGTTCAAACAATCATGGAAACAGTGCAAAAGATATCAACTTCACAGACTTGGTGAAAATACTAACATGTCAAATACAACATCAGGAAACACTATTTAGAGCAAGCAAACAACATGCTACGGGAACGTATCATAGAAAAACAAGGCATGGCATGATTCTACTAAATGCATAGATCAAAAGTCCCTTACTGATCATGAGCCAAAAAGGCACAGAAGATATGATGGCACCCATGTAAACATAGCAACTTTTCTTAACAGTTTCAGACTTAGCAGAAAACAGAGCATGGCATAAACAGAATTATGAACGCAAATTTGTGAGCTCAAATCACCCACCACAAGGCATTGCATGACAAAACAAGCATCGCAACAGCAAGACGACATGTTCACGAAGCTAACCATGGCAAGATCAAGTTAATCGCATGCATGGATCACTAGCAACAACCATGGCAATATTGATTAGCATGTTAACATTCTGCCAGGAACATTTTATAGAAAAATTAGAGCAATAAGACATGCTAGTGCACTCCATAATTGCAAACAGGGGCATGGATGGATAGAGCATAACCATATGTTCAAAACAGCCTTACTTAAGTAACTTAAAACTAGCATGGATATCACTGTAGCATCATGTTTACATGGCATCAAAATAACAGTAGGAAAAGGACAATCCTAAGTGCCTGTAATCAGCAATATCACCACATTAATCGCAAAAATACAAGACAAGCACCTCTGTAAAGATGGCATGGTGTAGTTCAAAACTCATGTAGACCTCCTACTCATATGACGCACACAACAAATGTGACAAAAATGACAAATCACCATAAACTGATAAGTAACAGCAGTAAACATTTTATAGCACTCTTGCATCAATGATTAGGGCATCAATATGAACTCAAACAAGCATTCCACAATGGAATGAAATGAAGAGGACCTCACAATGAACATTTTGATATATCATATGCATCATTCGGAGCAACGAGCACGGAGATATGAGGCGATGAACAGGGACATAAAATGTAACAGGGGAAAAAGACAGGCGATTTTTACCCGCCAGATCAAGGGCTTCGGCGTGATTTTCGAGGATGGCCCGGATTGCTCGCCGGAGAGCGGGTCGTCGGAGCTTGCTTGGGCGCCGGATCCAGGCAAGGAGGCGGTGGAGCACCCTGGTCCGGCGAGGCGCAGCGTCGGGGATGCGGATCCCGGTGGCGAGGAGCTAGGAAGCCGAGGCGGCGGGCGGCGGAGCTGCAGAGCTGCGGGCGGCGGGGCCGACGAGGTATGCGAAGGGCGGCGGCGCAGGGAAACGCGGGTGCGCGGGCGACGGCGATGGGCTCGGCGGGCCCGCTACGGGCTCATGGGCCGGCGGCGGTAGGAGGCAGAGCAAGACACGTGGCGGCGCCTAATTGGTGTGGGCTGTGGCAGCGATTTCGTCCGGCTCGGGCCGGACGTGTCCGGCGGTAGAGAAGGGTGGAGCTAGGGTTTCAGACTGCGAGATTTCGGAGGGGATCACATATTTATAGCTAGGAGGAGGTAGGTGTGTCCAAATGAGGTGTAGTTTTCTCCCACACAATCGTGATCCAACGACGGAGGACATGGAAGTGGTTTGGGTGGGTTATTTGGCTGTTTTGGAGGGGTGTTGGGCTGCAACACACAAGAGGCCTTTGTGGTTACCTGGTTAACCGTTGGAGTATCAAATGGACTCCAAATGGAACGAAATTTGACAGGCGGTCTACGGGCTCACTACTCGGATTAACACTTTCCAAACTAAATAGCTGGGCATCGATAGCGACAATCAGCGGATGAAGGAGTGGATGAAAAGGGTACCTGAGTGCTTGCATGCCTGGATCAGCCCATTGTGCGTGCTCTTACCTACCGTAGGACCTCCGTCCCCGAAGCGAAGAAGGAGGAGTTCCAATCTTTGATCCAGTTTTAGGCCAGTGCTCAAACTTGGAGAGAAAGAGCTTTTCCCTCAACTTCACTCCCTTGACTTGACTCCCGACCGGGTGGCGTACCAAGGCCACTTGACAAATCTCGGTCCATTCCGAGAACGTTTAACACCCGCTCACAAAAAGAGGCAAGAGGGGTGCACCGGTGCATGTGGGAGTGTCGGATTGCGAAACGGACAACGAGGAAATGCTCGGATGCATGAGACGAACATGCATGCAAATGTGATGCACATGATGACATGATATGAAATGCATGACATGAACAAAATGAAAAACAAGACAAGACCCAACCACGAAGGGAATCTCATAACTTCAAGCCAAAAATGGCAAGAGTCGGAGTTACAATTATGGCAAGTTACATCCGGGATCTTACAACACTCCACCACTACGAAAGGATCTTGTCCCGAGATCTAGGACTGAAAGAACTCAGGATATTTGGAATGGAGGTGATCCTCGCGCTCCCAGGTGGCTTCTCGGTCGGAATGGTGTGACCACTTCACTTTCAGGAATTTGATAGACTTGTTGCGAGTCTTGCGCTCAGTTTCTTCAAGAATAGCAACGGGATGCTCATGGTAAGACAGGTCTTCTTGGAGGTCAATCTCTTCGAAGTTGATGGTGCGCTCAGGAGTCTTGAAGCACTTGCGAAGATGTGACACGTGAAACACATCGTGCACATTTGCAAAGTTGGACGGAAGCTCAAGTTGATAGGCGAGGTCGCCTCTTTTGCCAATGATCTTGAAAGGACCGACGTATCTAGGGGCAAGCTTCCCTTTGATGCCGAAGCGACGAGTACCATTCATTGCAGAGATGCGGAGGCAAACATGGTCTCCGATCTCAGAAGCCAAGTCACGGTGCTTGCCATCATAGTAAGTCTCCTGGCGCGATTGCGCGGCTTTGAGATTTTTCACGGATGACTTTACACATTTCTTCAGCTTTTGTGATTAAGTCATTGCCAAGAAGTTGGCATTTACCAGTGTCTGACCAATTGAGAGGAGTACGACACTTTCTGACATAGAGAATTTTGAATGGGGTCGTGCCCGAACTCGCTTGGAAGCTTTTGTTATAGGAGAACTCGACATATGGAAGACAATCTTCCAACTTCATACCAAAATAAATGACACAAGCCCTGAGCATATCTTCAAGGATTTGATTGACTCGCTCGACTTGGCCACTAGTTTGAGGATGGAACGATGTGCTGAAGCGAATGTTGGTGCCCATGGCCTTCTTGAAAGAGTCCCAGAACTTAGAAGTGAAGATGCTTCCATGTTCTGAATATATCAATTGCGGAATGCCGTGTAGAGAGACAATCCTGGAAGTTTATAGCTTTGGCAACTGAGCTACTATGATAGATTCTCTGATTGGAAGGAAATGATCCACTTTAGTAAGCTTGTCGATGACAACAAAGATATCATCATTTCCACGCTTGGAGTTGGGAAATCCAGTCATGAAGTCCATCTCAATATGGTCAAACTTCCATTCTGGAATAGCAAGAGGTTCGAGGAGACCAGCTGGTCGTTGGTGTTCTTCTTTCACTCTTCTACAGACATCACATTCATTCACGAACTGAGCAATTTCTCGCTTCATTCGAGTCCACCAATACGACTGCTTGAGGTCATGATACATCTTTGTACTTCTAGGATGAATGGATAGAAGGGAATTGTGCGCCTTGTTCACAATGACTTTCCTTAGATCACCTTTAGGAACCACAATCCGGTCCTCGAAGAATAGAGTGTATTTGTCATCAATGCGATAACACTTGTATTTGGGATGGCTCTTGGCAATCCCATTTTTCACCTTCTTCACCATGGAATCCAGGAGTTGTGCCTCACGAATTTGATATTCCAAAGTAGGAGAGACTTGGAGGTTGGCAAGAAATCCTTGAGGAACAACTTGGAGATTCAGTTTGCGGAAAGCTTCACAAAGGTTCGATTGGGAGGGCTTGAGAATTAAGCTGTTGCAGTAAGCCTTCCTGCTCAAAGCATCTGCAATGACATTGGCCTTGCCTGGAGTATATTCGATACTCAGATTGTATTCTTGAATCATTTCGACCCAATGAGTCTGTCTGAGGTTGAGGTTGGGATGAGTGAATATGTACTTGAGGCTCTTATGATCTGTGAAGATGTCCACTTTCCTTCCCAACAACAGATGTCTCCATGTTAATAATGCATGGACAACTGTCGCCAACTCAAGATCATGAGTGGGGTAGTTCCTTTCGCTGGACTTCAACTGATGAGAGGTATAGGCCACAACTTTCTTCTCTTGCATTAACACAACACCTAGACCTTGCAGGGAAGCATCACAGAAAACTTGAAATGGCTTGGATTCATCAGGAGGAGTCAAGACAGGAGCTGTGACCAGCTTCTCTTTAAGGGTGTTGAAAGCAACATCACATCCAAGCATCCAGACATACTTGACATGCTTCTGGAGGAGGTTGGAAAGAGGCTTTGCAATCTTAGAGAAATTCTCAACGAATCTTCGACAATAGCTTGCAAGCCCAAGAAAACTGCGGAGCTTCTTGACATTCTGAGGAGGTTCCCAATTCACAATTGTTGAAACCTTCTCAGGATTAACAGCGATGACCTTGGTGGAGATGATATGACCAAGGTAAAGAACTTCATCAAGACAGAACTCACACTTGGAAAACTTCGCATAGAATTGATGCTCTCTGAGTTTGTTGAGTACCAATCTCAAATGCTTGGCATGATCCTCCTTATTCTTGGAAAAGACCAATATATCATCGAGATACACCAAGACGAAATCATTTGTGCAAGATTTGAAGATGAAGTTCATCATGCGAGAGAACATTGGAGGAGCATTGACAAGGCCGAAAGACATGACAGTATATTCATAAGAACCATAGCTTGTTCTGAATGCTGTCTTGGGGATATCTTGTTCACAAATACGAATCTGATGATAACCCATACGGAAGTCAAGCTTGGAGAAAACATGGGCACGTTTAAGTTGCTCGAATAGCTCATTGATGTTGGGAAGTGGATACTTGTTCTTTATTGTCTTCCTGTTCAATGGACGGTAGTCAACGCAGATTTGTTCTGTTCCATCCTTCTTCTTGACAAAAAAACACCACAACCCCATGGAGATGAACTCGGTCTGATTAGACCCATGCGCTCTTGTTCATCAAGTTGTTTCTTCAACTCCTTCAACTCCTCTGATCCAAGCTTGTAAGGACGCTTGCAAACATGTTCTGTGCCAGGCTCAAGATCGATAACGAATTCAACTGGCCGGTGAGGAGGCATTCCTTGAACATCTTCTGGAAAGACGTCTTGATATTCACAAATGACTGGAATCAGAGAGATGGAATTCAACTCGGGCTTCTCATTGAGAGAAAACAGCCAAACGGTGTCGTCACGAGCGGCATAGATGATCACCTCCTCAGAAGAGTGTGTCAATTAAATATCTCTGGCAGCACAATCAAGCAGAGCCTTGTGCTTCGAAATCCAGTCCATGCCGAGAATTAGATCAATATCCGAGTCACCAAGAACAATTGGAGAAGCCAGAAATTTATATTCGCCCATCTCGATACCGACATTCGGAACCATCATGCGAGAGCTCAAACGCTTAGCCGGAGAAAAAACTTGCAATGCTTTAGGTAATGCCTTAGTGCCAAAATTGTGCTCCTATGCAAATGGGAATGACATGAAAGAATGTGATGCACCAGTATCAAATAAGACTTTAGCAGGAATGGAGTTAAATGGAACATTACCCATGATCACTTTTGAAGAATCCTCTGCCTAAGCTGTGTTCATCATGTTGACCTTAGCATGCTTGGGATTATGCTTGACCACTGCATTGCTGGCAGATCTCATAGGAGGAGGAGGCGGAAGGCGCCTTTGGTTGAAGCATTTGTTTGCATAGTGCTCTTTCTACTGATACTTGTTGCAAGTAACCTCTGAGAGTGGCAGATGATAAGGAGCACTTGACCTTGGAGCTTGAGACTGAGCTTTGTTCTGATAGCCTGGGTTGGGTGGGTGGGAAGATCCATTGCCACCTTTGCTCTTATGTTGATAAGGCTGACAAAATGGAGGAGGAGGAGGCAACCAAAACTTCTATTGCTTAGCTGACACTTGTGATGAAGAAGAAGATTGAACAGCATCCCTGACTCTCTTCTTGATGCCTCACACTTGAGCTGAGCAGCTTCTTGCTTTAGTGCCATGTTGTAGAATTGATCAAACTCAGTCGGCTCAAGAAGCACGAGAGTTAATTGCAGATCTTCTCCGAGGGCACCTCTGAATTGATAAATCATACTCTTTTCATCAGGGACGTCTTTTTTAGGGAAGCAAGCAAGTTTCTGAAACTGGATATTGTATTGATACACGGACAAGCTGCCTTGCTTGAGATTGCGGAACTCCTCATGCTTGATCTCAGCAACACTTGGTGGAATGTGATGAGCTTTGAAGTCTCGGTGAAAATCATTCAAGGTAATCACACGACCTCCTTTGGAATCTCTGTATTGTTGATACCACTCAGCAGCTTGGTCCTTGAGTTGAAACGAAGCAAACTTGACAAAGTCCTCAGGCCTGACATTGCTACATTCAAAATGTCTGCAGATATCCATGAGCCAGTTGTCGGCGTCTGTGGCCTCGACATAGTTGCTGAAGGACTTCCGCTGGTTTGCGAGGAACTGCTTGAGGGTAGCAAATTGAGGCTGGTTGTTGCCTTGGCCTTGATTTCCTTGGTTGCCTTGCCCTTGGTTGCGCTCTTGCAAGAGTTGCAAAAGCATCTGAGCGTTGTTGTTGGTGGCTACCATGACGGCTTGCGATGCCTCCGGAGATGGAGGTGGTGGCGGAGTGTTCGACTGATCCCCATCATTGCAGTCCAGATTCTGACGCGTTGGAGGAGCCATCCTGAAGAGGTTGACATCCGTTAGCATCTTGAAAGACATATATTCAAGCTGGATCAATGGATCGAAATTGCAACATAAAGTCTTTCAGAATAAACATTCGAACAAGGATGAACGAATGAATTCCAAAGTAAATCATCACACGTCCATTAAGTTGAGAAGCCACTTAGATAAAAGTAGAAGAATAAAGCAACAAGGTATTGATATGAACAAATAAGTGGTAAGGATTACCCAATCACAAACCAAATATCTGCTGGAAGAAATACTAGAGCTACTTGAATTCCCATCTATGAAACTCTGAAACTTTATGGTTATGCAATCAGGTGTTGGGGATACAGTGGAAGCATAATATCTCACCCAAAAGTAACAAATCCTACATCCAGTTGTATCCATCCTTCAACACATAACCAAGAAACCTTCGGAAATCATGTACCTCAACTTTTGAAAAGCATCCGTTATAGAAGTTATGGCAATACTCCCGAACTCCTGCCCTAGTACTGGGTGGCGTCGAGGTTATCTCACCAACAACTGCATAAAAGAGGTTTTGATGTCGGCAAACTCAGGTATTCCAGAACTGCAACGATAAAATTGTGACAATAACACCTCGGAGCACAACTCCCCGGGACAATGCCACAACGCCTAAATGACAGGAGGCACCAAGAACAATGTTCTCGTCACAAGACTATCGGAACGATTCCAAGATACCCGCATGATCCTAAAAAAATTCGTGATATTTGAGGAGAGAAGAGTCAAAACTTCTACGTTAGGAGGCCTCACCAGAGCGACGAAGGGACCGAGGAGTAAAAAGAATCCCACTATCCGATATATATAATCCTAAGACTCAAAAATTTTTGTTCTAGACTCAATAGCGTCAGCGATTCAATCACGCAGGGGGCTCCTAAGTCGGGTATGGCTCTCATTACCAACTTGTAACACACACAATGCGTCTATATCTCCCACGTGTCGGGGCACGACTTAGAGGCATAGCCGCATGGTAGGTCTGTCGCAAGAGGGGTAATCTTTACACATCCCATGTACTGAATAAGAAAGGGGTAAAGAGTCGGCTTACAATCGCCACTTCACACAATACATAAATAATCCATACATCATCCAAGGTACAATCAAAGGTCCGACTACGGAACCAAAATAAAGAAAGACAACCCCAAATGCTAGATCCCCGATAATCCCAACTAGGCTCCTCTACTAATCATCCGGAAAAGAAACATAGTAACAACCTGAATCCTCGTCGAACTCCCACTTGAGTTCGATAGCGTCCCCTGCACTGGCATCATTGGCACCTGCATCTGTTTGGAAGTAACTGTGAGTCACGAGGACTCATCAATCTCACACCCGCGAGATCAAGACTATTTAAGCTTAAGGGTAGGAAAGGGTAGTGAGGTGGAGCTGTAGCAAAGCACTAAGCATATATGGTGTCTAACATACGCAAAAGAGAGTGAGAAGAGAAGAACCGCACGGTCGAGAAGCTAAAAGTGATCAAGAAGTGATCCTAAAGCTACTTACGCTCAAGCATAACACAAGGCTGTGTTAACTTCCCGGACTCCACCGAAAAGAGGCCATCACGGCTATGAGTAAAACCAACCGTCAAGTTTCCCCGAGGTGGCCCCGCAGGCAGCTCGTATCTCGTTCTCAGGGCAACACCGGATGAGACTAGCTACGAGTAAAACCAACCCTCAAGTTTCCCCGAGGAGGCCCCGCAGGCAGCTCGGTTCGGACCAACACTCAGAGGAGCACTGGCCCGGGGGGGTTTAAAATAAAGATGACCCTTGAGTCTGCAGAACCCAAGGGAAAGGTATGTGGTGGTAGGTAGGCAAATGGTAAAACCAAGGTTGGGCCTTGCTGCAGGAGTTTTATTCAAAGCGAACTCTCAAGGGTTTCCCATAACACCCAGCCGCTTAAGGAACGCAAAATCAAGGAACATAACACCGGTATGACGAAAACTAGGGCGGCAAGAGTGGAACAAAATACCAGGCAAAAGGTCGAGCCTTCCACCCTTTACCATGTATATTGATGCATTAAAGTAGATAAGATATAATAATAATATCCCAACAATATCCATGTTCCAACATGGAACAAGCTTCATCTTCACCTGCAACTAGCAATGCTATAAGAGGGGCTGAGCAAAAGCGGTAACATGGCCAAACAATGGTTTGCTAGGAAGGTGGGTTAGAAGCTTGACATGGCAATATGGGAGGCATGATATAGCAAGTTGTAGGTAGCGCGACATAGCAATAGAGCGAACAACTAGCAAAGCAAAGATAGAAGTGATTTCGAGGGTATGGTCATCTTGCCTACAAAGTTCTCAGAGTTGTCGAAAGCTTGAGCCTCGTTAGCATACTCCACGGGTTCCTCGATCACGTACTCGTCTCCCAGCTCTACCCAAAGTAAGAACACAAGCAAAGTACCAACAATCAACCACGATGCAATGCACAAGCAACATGATGCAAAACATGGCATGATATGCAAGACATGATATGCGGTCGAAATCGATATACGACACGATGCCATCTAGAATGCAACAAGAAACTAAGCTACTGCACTCCAACATAACAATAAAGCATATGGCAGTGATGTACAAAAGATACTTGACAAAACATGAACACTGAGCTACAGCTAAATCACACAAGAGCAGGTCCAAACAAGCATGGAAAAAGTGCAAAAGATATCATCTTCACAGACTTGGCGAAATAACTAACATGTCAAAAACAACATCAGTAAGCACTTTTAGGGCAAGCAAACAACATGCTACAGGAACATATCATAGCAAAACAAGGCATGGCATGATTTTACTAAATGCATAGATCGAAAGTCCCTTACTGATCATGAGCCAAAAAGGCATAGATGATATTATGGTACCCATGTAAACATAGCAAGTTTTATTAACAGTTTCAGACTTAGCAGAAAACAGAACATGGCATAAACAGAATTATGAAGGCAACTTTGTGAGCTCAACTCACTCACCACAAGGTATTTCATGACAAAACAAGCATAGAAACAGCAATATGACATGGTCATGAAGCTAACCATGGCAAGAGCACGTTCATAGCATGCATGGATCACTAGCAACAACCATGGCAATATTGATTAACATGTTAACATTCTGCTAGGAACATTTTATAGCAAAAGTAGAGCAAGAATAAGACATGCTAGGGCACTCCATAATTGCAAACATGGGGATGGATGGATAGAGCATAACCATATGTTCAAAACACCCTTAATTAAGTAACTCAAAACAAACATGGATATCACTGTAGTATCAATTTACATGTCATCAAAATAACAGTAGGAAAAGGAGTTAGAAAAATCCTAAGTCCCTGAAATCAGCAATATCACGAAGGCTAGTTTGCATGCATGTTCTAGTCACTACATTGATCACAAAAATACAAGATAAGCACCTCTGTAAAATGGCATGGTGTAGTTCAAAACTCGTGTAGACCTTCTACTCATATGATGGATACAACAAATGTGACAAAAATGACAAATCACCATAAACTAATAAGTAACAGTGGTAAACATTTTGTAGCAGTCTTGCATCAATGAGTAGAGCATCAAGATGAACTCAAACAAGCATGCCACAATGGAATGAAATGAAGAGGATCTCACAATGAACATTTTGATATATCATATGCATCAGTTGGAGCAACGAGCACGGAGATATGAGGCGATGAACACGGGCATAAAATGTAACAGGGGAAAAAGATAGGCGATTTTTACCCTCTGGATTCTCATATCTAGAGTTCCAGCGCGATTTTCGAGGATGGCCGTGATTTCTCGCCGGAGAGGAGGAGGCGCGGCGGACGGAACTTGCGGACGAGGAGGGGGGGTCACCAGAGCTTGCTGGGGCGCCGGATCCGGGCAAGGAGGCGACGGAGCACCCGGGTCCGGCAAGGCGTGGCGTCCGGGACGGGGATCCCGGCGGCGAGGAGCTGGGAAGCCGAGGCGGCGGCCGGCGGAGCTGCGGGCGGCGGGGCCGGCGAAGTGAGCGAAGGGCGGCAGCGCGGGGAGGCGCGGGGGCATGGGCAGCGGCGATGGGCTTGGCGGGCCCGCTACGGGCTCGCGGGTCGGCAGCAGTTGGAGGTGGCGCAGGACACGTGGCGGCGCCTGATTGGTGCGGGCGGCGGCGGCGATTTCGTCCACCTCGGGCCGGACGTGTCCGGCGGTGGAGCTAGGGTTTCAAATTGCGAGATTTCGGAGGGGATCACATATTTATAGCTCGGAGGAAGTAGGAGTGTCCAAATGACGTGTAGTTTCGCCCACACGATCGTGATCCGACGACGGAGGACATGGAAGTGGTTTAGATGGGTTATCGGGCTGTTTTGGAGGGGTGTTGGGCTGCAACACACAAGAGGCCTTTGCGGTTACCCGGTTAACCGTTGGAGTATCAAACGGACTCTGAATGGAACGAAATTTGACAGGCGGTCTACCGGTGGTGTACCAAGGCCACTTGACAAATCTTGGTCCATTCTGAGAACGTTTAACACCCGCTCACGAAAAGAGGCAAGAGGGGTGCGCCGGTGCATGTGGGAGTGTCGGATTGCGAAACGGACAACGGGGAAAATGCTCGAATGCATGGGACGAACATGCATGCAAATGCAACGCACATGATGACATGATATGAAATGTATGACATGAACAAAATCCAAAACAAGAAAAACCCAACCACGAAGGGAATCTCATAACTTAAAGCCGAAAATGGCAAGAGTCGGAGTTACAATTGTGGCAAGTTACATCCGGGTTGTTGCATCATCCTCATGCAGAAGACTATGTCGGCCATCTTCGCTTCTTCACCGACATCGTGGCATGCCTGGAGGACTGGGCTGAGAGAGCTCGTGAGCTTGTTGACCAAAAGAGTCGCGGCCTCCTCAGGCACGTGTTTTCCCGCGTCTTTAGCCATCTTCAGAATGCCGACCCCAACTTCGACTTCGACGCCGCCATCGCCCTAGTCCCCGGGGCTATTCGGGGCGACCTAGCGCATTGGGTGAATGATAACTTGGATGCTCTGGTCAGAGCTTTTGCTTTCGATGATGATGTTGTGGTGGTCGCGGTGGATGAAGGCGACGTGGTCGATGATGGTGAAGACGACGCTGGCGACGATGCCGGTAGCGTGTCCGGGAGCGATTCGAAAGATGTTGCGAGTGACATGTCCGATTGAGCCCACGCTCCTTGTTCTGAACCTGCGCGCAAAAAGATTGGGCATGCCTCCCGACAATGTGAGTGCATTTTGGGTAGGGGGAGCCCCTCATGTAATCAGACTATCGTTTTATTCCCCGAGCCAGACTTAAGGCATGCTTTAGCAAGTTCTCAAGTTCCTCCGCATGCCCGCCACATTAACTTACCTCAGTCTAGGCGGGCCCCAGACTAGCTTTGTGGTTGTTGATGTGTAGTTCTCCTGAGGGTAGTCCTCCACGGACTTACGAGATTTCGGGCTTCTATAGAGCTCGCCGGTCCTCTTGAGAAGACCTTGAGATACGGGCGTTAGATCATGATGAGATGCGCGCTCATACCACGCCCAGCCCCCACTCGTGAGGCGCTCGTGAGGAAGGGGCAGTAGGCCGGAAAACTCAAGAAATCAACATGATTGAGAAAAGATGGCCCCCATGCTTTGTCAAAAAAAATATGACTGTGAGTTCAAATCGAAAAGTCGGCAAATCGAGCTATAGAGGAAGGGGTTGAAAATAAAAGGCCGCGTCCGGCACCTAGCTAGTCTTCTTGTCTTCTCACCAGCGCGGAGCCTAGTGCCTTTGTTGGCCGTGAGCTTAGTCATTGGGGAACAGTGTCAACGGCCTGCGCTGAGCATGGTGCTTCCACTAGGACGTGGGCGGGATCCCCTGAGGCCCGAGGGCGGCTCTCCGGAGACTTTGGGGCGTGTACAGCCCCACTCATTATTACGTGAGAGTGTCACGGGCGGAGACCTTCACAGGCGCGAGCCTTACTTCATATCGCCAGACTAGGGCCCCGCCTTGCGCCACCCTTGACCACAGTTGGGGCGTCCGGAAACCAGGACGAGGGCAAGGGGCAAAGGGGATGCCAGCGGCGCCCTCGCTGACCACGGGCCCTCTGTCGGGAGGAGGGCTTGCTGGCGCCTCCCTGGCAGAGGACCTACCTCTGGGTGACACCTTGCCCCGTGCGACATGCGGGAGGGCCTTGCTGTGGACCCCTTCCGTGCAGCCCCCAGTGCATCACCATTGACTGGGGTGGGGCTGCAGCGCTGGGGCCACCGTCCGCCGCTGCGGCTCGGTCCACCTGCAACCCATGGTTAGCATAAGCCTGCTCCTGAGATATTAGTGGTACCCTAGGGTGGTTGTCATCGGCTGGGTCGGCGAGGCTCCTCGGTGGTTTGTAGAAGGCCTCGGCCTCTAGCATCTCTTCTTCCCAGCCGGGCTCGTGGAATGCGCAGGGGTCGTCCTCTGGCGTGTACTCCTGATCCACCATGTGGGGCACATAGGCTTCCTGAGCTGCCTCGCAGGAACATCCGCCGAGGCGCCCTGTACCCCATGCCGCCGAGCCCGCCGCGCCTTCCTGGTGGTTGTGGGGTGGCGCTCGATTGGGATCGTGAGGAGCAATGCTTGCAGCTACGCCGGCCGAGGAATGCAACGGCATGGCCGGACGTCCGGTACCGTCGGTCGTGCTAACGCTGTCGAGCCCTCCTGGTGCACCTGGGAGCGCGCGGGCGCAATGAGGCCCATCGTGTGACCTAGCCACAACTTGATATGTGAGTAGGGAGCAGAAAGGCGGTGTACCCCTAGCCCCAGCATCAAATGGGTCAGCGACGCGTTCCAGCAGCGTGTCACAGCCGCAATCCATCAACAGGCACCGCAGCAGCTCACGTGCCACCACGAGGGCGGATCGCATGTTCGCTTGTTCCCATCGGGTGTGTGGTGCCGTCGTTGTTGCATAGCTTGTGGATCTTGCGGCGGCCCGCGCGCGCCGCTGCTTGAGGGCGCCGGACGTCGGTCTGCGCTGCCCGCGTCCACGGGCGTTGGGCGGCGCACGGGCCACCTAGAGTGCGGAGTTCAGGTCTTCTAGAACGGATGGAGGTGCTCGAGCTGGCCGGGCCACCCAGCGGTCGGCCTGGGTCCTTGGATCGTCAGACATTGGAGACACGGGGTGACAGCGGATCGGTCGATGGGAAAGAAAACCTCGGCGCACCCGTACCTGGCGCGCCAAATGTCGGATTACGGGTTCCGGCAGACCCTTGAGGTTCAAACACTGGGATGCACACGAAGATCTCCCCCCCCCCTTCAACGATCGCAAAGCCTAGCTCACCGAACCCAATGAACAAAGGACAGAAGAGTTTATACTGATTCGGGCCACTGTTGCGGTGTAATACCCTTCTCAAGTGTGGTGTGGTGGATTGCCTTGCAGGTTGGTGATGAACAAGTACAAGGTAAGAACAACTTCCTGAGGAGAGGCGTTCTTGATCTCGATGAGCTTGTGTGGCTGGGGATGGTCTGAATGGTCCGTCTCCAGATGAGCCGATCCGGGACTATGGTGGTGGCTAGCTCTATTTATAGAGGCTCGGGTCCTCTCCCCAAATATTAGGTGGGAAGGGATCCCACAATGGACAAATTGAAGTGGGACAACGAGTACAAGTTATCCTGACAAAAGGTGGTCTTCGCCTGCCAAAGGCTCTGGTGGTGACGCCATCGTGGGCTCCGTGATGACCTCCATCTTGCCGTCCTGCTGGTCTTGGTCTCATTGCACCAATATGGAAACCTTTGCCTGATGCCTCAGGACTCCTCACCTGTGCCTGCCTCTTTAGCACCAAAGAGGAACTGGCAGTCTGTGCCCGCTAGCGCCTGCCTCTCCTTGGTCGTCATGGCTCACGTCACGGGAACCTCACGAGGTGCCCCTTGCCTTGATCTCTTCGCTTCTCGTGAGCCAGCCTAGTTAGGCTGCCCCTGAGGAGGTCTTGTGTCGTCCACCTCGTGAAGATTGGCCCCTCGCGAGGGTCTTGAGTGTTGGTTGATGAAGATGGGCCGTAACAGGCCGTTGGTGGAGCCACGCCCTAGGCCGCAGGCAAGCAAGTTCGGGTGCCCCCGTTCCCAAGACGCCGACTGTAGCCCCCGGGCCCAAGGTGCGCTCATGCTTGGCTTCGCGGTGAAGCCAAGGGGCAAGTGCGGAGCGCCACGGGCCCCAATAGCACAATAAGAAAATACACATCCATGTTGATACGTGTTTGTCACAGTAGGTCATGTTTTCTGTCATGCATGTACATCCATGATGATTTTATGACAGAATCAAGATAGTCATACATGTGCTGTCGTAGAAGTGTCCACTTCCATGAAGAAAAATCGTGCGTCATAGAAGTGCTTTCATCAAGGGTGACCGACACGTGGCATCCACCATAACGGAACACCGTTAAGCTATCTGGTCCGGTTTTGGATCCGATAACCCGTTAACAGCACGGACCAATGTTGATTTTCCACCTGTAAAATCATCATTGGCTGGAGGAAACACGTGTCAGCTCCCCGTTGGCACAGGTGTCACTCTTCCAATGGGCGAGATGCGCTTATGAAATGTTGACATGTGGACCGGCCCAAAAGTGGCCCATAAAGTTTAAATGGGCCGGCCCAACTAAAGGCCCACAAGATTTTGCGGTCCATAATGGGTCGGCCCAGCAAAAGGCCAATGAGATTTTAGGGACCATAATGGGCCGGTGTCAGGACCCCGATTCTAGGTCATACCGATCTAGCCTGTAACACCTCATATCACTTTGCGGCCTCACGCACGGTATTCCCACGGGTGTCTCCTTACCATGGCTCGGGACCGTTTGCGCCTTTTGGCTCACGTATATGATAGTGTCGCTAGCATCCATATGACAAAGAACCCGGGCCGACATGACTAGTCATGAACCCAAAGTGGCACTATCTTACGGAGACAGGCATACATGAATCAACATCGAGCATGTCGGTCAGCAGCGTGCGAATCCGGGCTGTAGCACTGGGCTAACAGGACTCTGATTAACCGGGCTGTAGGAGGCTAGGTAGGACTTCGGATGTCACCACGTGACATTTCCCCGAAGGGACAGACACAGGAATGAACTGAATCACATGCCGGCCAGTCAAGTGTTCCGGAGCAGTAGTGCTGGGCTAGCAGGACTCCGGTGAACCGGGCTGTAGCGGACTACTATAGCTCATGGAAGCACAAGACTACATTTCCCCATAAGAGAGGCTACCAAGGATAAACAACTAGGTTGTCGGATCCCACACATACCAAGCATTTCAATCATACACACAATATGATCAACATGTGCAAACAACATGGCATCACAACAAGACTCTACGACTCAGAGTATTTATTCATTAGGCTCCGAAGAGCCAGATAAAACAAACATGAGTCTCATGACCCAACATTCAGAGCATACAAGTCAAAGCACATGCGGAAGCTTAACATGTACGAGTACAGACTTCTACAAATGAAAAAGGCTGAGAAGCCTGACTATCTACCAGATCCTGCCGAGGGCACAAGATCGTAGCTGAGGTATCAAGCTAAACGTCTAAGTCCAGCGGAACTACTAGTGAGGCTGCCATCTCTCTGCAAGACATAAATTAAGCAATCGTGGGTACTAATGTACCCAGCACGACTTACATCAGAACTAACTACATATGCATTGGTATCAATAAAGGGGTGGTGGAGTTTGACTGCGGCAAGCCAGCTTTGATTCAGTTGCTAACCTGAACTACGACTGCAAGTAACTCTTTGAGGTGGTGCACACGAGTCCACATATTCACCATATCAATACACTACTATGGATTCGCTCCCATCTCCCTACGAGAATGCCATCCATAGCACTCACGCTTATCTTGCGCATTTTAGAGTATCCTCTTTCACTTGTCTATGAACTATGCAAGGGGTCCAAGTTTCCATATGCAAGGAATCCGGCTATTCGAATAGATAATGATAACCCTGCAGGGGTGTACTTCTTCACACACGCTCTCACCACTTATCACCATGTACACGTCATGTATCTCGGCAACCTTCAAGCGGAAGCCTGGCGAGGGTGTCGGCCGCGACCTGACTAACCACACAAGTCTCTCATCTAGGTTCATCGCCTATTCGGGTTCCATCCTCAAGGAGATCCGGCGGGGGTGTCGCTCACGGCCCCAAACGATGTTTACAGGGTTCCAAGCCCACCATCCGGGTGCCACTTGGTACACCGGGCCACTGTGCCTAGTCTGTCCCAAGCCAACCTGTACCAGGTGCCACGTTGTAGACAGTAACACTACCTACAAACACTAGAAACTAGTTGCAACTCCTGGACAGAGATCGAGTTGATTAATAAGTCGAGAGGAGTCGAGTTACCGGAACCCAATGTGTGGTAGTAACTGTTCATGGATCACAAACACATAACTCAGTTCCTGAGGACGGCTGCAATGAGACAACCCACCATGTACTCCTACATGGCCTCTCACCGCTACCTTTACCAAATCGTGTTCACACACTTATCTCACACACAGTAGGACATGTTCATCACCATTCCAATTCATTCCTGATGAATCAGACCTGACTCAAATCTAAGAAATAGTAGGCATGACAAACAAGCATGAATGAGTAGGCACATCAGGGCTCAAACAACTCCTACTCATGCTAGTGGGTTTCATCTATTTACTGTGGCAATGACAGGTCATGCAGGGGAAAGGGGTTCAACTACCGCAACATGTAACAGTTGAATCGTTGTTGTCCTAATGCAGTAAAGGAGAGCAGGAGCGAGAGAGTGGGATTGTATCGGAATGAACAAGGGGGTTTTGCTTTCCTGGCACTTGTGAAGATAGTATAGCTCTTCATCGATGTCATCGAATTCATCGCTGGATCAACATCTACTGAGGGGGGACAAACACCGGCAACTGAGAAAGAACACAATCAACACATGACGATATGCAACAATATGATGCATGCTATGACACGGCAATATGAATGTGTTTTGGGCTAATGCAAGCTAAAATATATTGAAATTAGTCCATTTGAACCAAAGATTCAAATGCAAACACATTTTATGAAGTCATATTAGTGCATTAATTTGTTTCACCTAAACAGCAAGGTTAAAGTGTTCTAACATGCATGAAACTAGTAGAGATGGAAAGATTGGATTTTTCTGATCATTTTTCATATATAATTTATTTCAATCTGAGTTATAGATTATTTTCTTTGAATTTTTGAAGTTTTGGACATTTTCTGAAAATAAATAAATCAAATAGATTTATTTAAAATCCAGAAAAGCATTACTGCGTCAGCCTGATGTCAAAATGACATCATTGGGTCAACAGCATCAGCCCAGGTCAAACCTGACGCTGGGACCCACTGGTCAGTGACTAGGCTAATTAACAGAGACTGTTAGTGCTAATTTAATCCTAACTAAAAGTGTCAGTGGGGGATGGGCCCACATGTCAGTAAGCCAGGGGGTCAAACTGTGGTCAACCCCGGTCAGTGGGGTGAAACCCACCGGTGATGTGACGCCGGTGAGGCCAAACACGGCGGAGAGCTGCGGGATTGCACCTCCGGTGACCAAACCAACGGCGGAGGCCATCTACGTAACGAGGAGGCTCGGCTGCATCGACTGGTGCCATCGGTTTCGCCGGACGTGGCCTGGAACAAACGCGGAGTCCACTCCCGCGGTGGCCGCAGTTCGGGCGAGGTTGGAAATGGTGTTGTGGGGCACGTCGGGGCGAACGACTCGGTGCTACGGCCTCCTGGTGATGTGCTGAGCACGGTGACGCGCTCGGTTTCGAGCTTACGCGTCTGTGGCCATGACGGTGGCATGGCCGGTGGAGCCGAGCTCTCGGCCATGATGGCCAACGGGGTTAGGGGGCATCTCAAGCGACGTGGCTAGGGGGGAGTAAGAGGAGCTCACGGCGAGTGCAGCGGTGGCCTCGGCGTGCTCAGGGAAGCACCGGAGTGAGCGGGGTGGCGAGAGGCATCTCCGGTGGCCGGCGATGAAGATGATGAAGATGGCGTCGATGCAGGGCCTCCGGTGAGGCGTGGATGGATGGAGAGGACGAGGGAGGCGTGGCAATGCTCGTGGACACGTCGAGGAAGCGAGGGGGAGGCCGTGGCTGCGGCAGCGGAGAGCGGCGGCAACTAGCTCCGCTCGGTGGGGAGGAGAGAGGGAGCCAGAGGAGGGGGGAGAGGTCCAGGGGAAGAGGGGAGCGGTGCAAGGGGTGTGTGGCGTCACGAAAGACATCCAGGGGGAGGAGGGGGCAGCCAGGCAGGGAGGAGGTGGCTGGCGCATGCCGGCGCGCCGCGGGCACACGCCCTCTGCCTACTGGCGCGAGGAGGAAGGCGACAGAGGGCTGCGGTGGTGGGCTGGGCCGGCCACTGGGGCCGCTAGGTAAGCCCAGGTGAGGTTCCTTCTCTCTCTCTTTCCTAATTTAGTTATTGTTTTCTATTTTTCTGTAATTGTTTTGACTTAATAAAATGCTAAGGCATTTTCAAAAACCCTGAAAATAATTGTGGCACTTTTGAAGATATTTCCAATAGCCCTCAACCACTTTCAGAATTATTTGGGCATTTTAATTATTTATAGCAATTAAATGCCCAAATTCAAACACTTTATGAATTCATTCAAAAATCCAAAGTGACCTAGGAAAATGTGCACCATTTTCGGCAGAGGTTCTAGACCAATTCAAAAATGATGAACTTTTCCAAAGGAATTTTGGGTTCATTGAAAATGAATTTTTATTTGAACCTAGTTGGATTCATCTGTGCTAGGGTTTCAACAGTCCCCATTTCAAGTTTCCGAGAAGTTTAAACATGATGCAAGATGATGATGCAATGACAAGCAAGGCCAAGATAGGGTTGTGACAACTCGCCCCCACTAAACAAGAATCTCGTCCCGAGATTCAAGCGTAGGGTAAGATGAAGGGGGAACACAAACTAATATAATCTTCACGATCCAGGTTGCATTTCATAAAGGCGTTGATTCAATCACCATCTTTGTCTCGTCCTCTTGCTCTGAGAACTCTAGCCAACATGACAACGAGAGGAAAAGGAAACTCTGGAAGGATCGATCTTCTCGAAGATCGAACAACTCAGGATCAACTCACAGAATGATACATAGCAACATCTCTCGAGCTGAGACACGAAGCACACATCTAGAGGGATGGAGTGGAACAGATGACGAGGGTTCACTAGGTAGACAACAATTCCACACCTAAGAGGGCAGTGAACGGTGGTCAATGTAGCGAGGATTTGAGTTGCCATGATACCATAACGAGACACCCTAGAGAAGGATGACTCGTAGAATTATCCCTTAAGTGGCAAAAAGAATTACTTTTGATTCTGAGATCATTGAAACCTCTATACCAGCCTAAGGAAAATCACAAACGACCGTTTGAAGGAGTTCGGAAGAACGACACACTCGGGCTAGAATGGATGATGTGGACTACCTTGTTGAAGACAATGAAATGGATGATTTCTGCTTATCATCGAAAATGGATGGGAGTCATGATAAGTCCACCTCTGAAGATGAAACTGGACAGCCACTGCTGAGAAGGGGAAGCCCATGGAAAATTGGCACGATGGGGTGTAAGCTGGGAACAAAATGCAAATGTTGGGAATGTTCCAACCATCATATCGGCCTGAGATTCAGATCTGGTTGGTGTTAGGATATTCCAGACTCATCAAGTCTAGAAAGAAAATGGAAGTTTGCAACACAAATCAATGAGATGACATTGCGATATTCTCGGGGAGTGAACTACGATAGCAAGCTCGACATCATGAGCTGGTTCTGCTACATACATGTGAACACATTGTCCAAGACAAGCATGACCACATAGTAGTCTTACAACAAAACACTACCGAGTTCTGATTGGGAACCATCATTGCGGAGAGTGAAGTCCTACGCATGTACCTTTGGGTCCTTAAGGGTTAGCACTTAAGAACTTCTTTTCCTTGAACAAACCAATCAGTGGCTTGGTGTGCTAGGAAACACATATGGAGTGGAGGCGGCCAACCTATCAAACCATAGAGTACTTCGCACATATGCGTGACTAACTTGGTATGATTCCAGAGGGAGCGAAAATAAGCTTTCTCGAATTCACGGCGGCAACTTACATCTAGTGCATGTGAATTAGAGGAAGTCACTTCTTTCATCCAAACATATACCTCGTGAGCGGAACACGAAGGCATTGTTTACAAAGTTTCCAACACTAGCTTAATGTCAACAAAATCATGGAGAGGATAAGGATGTTTTCAATGGGCTCAACAACAACTCATCCAGTTTCCATAAAAATGGAATCCCACAACTATGTGAACAAGGAGATAGTATTGGTCAGACACAAAAGATATAATGGTGTATGACTTGACGATAGCCCATACTCAAGTCAAAGTTTTGACAAGGCAATAGATCCAACAACTGATCACGAGGACCAATCGATGGAGATATCATCTCTCTTCTACACACACACACACAAAAAAAGATATCCCTTAACATGAACTAAGTCAGACAAGCTTTTATCTTCCAACTCTCCAAGTTGTTGTTTGGCTTAACCAACTAGCTCAGGGGTATCCCACAAAGATTCCTGGAGAATGGGTGGTTTGGAGGAAAAACGAACATGATCACGAACTAAACATAGCGGTCAGGTGACGACCTGGTAATACTTCCGAGAAGATATTTGAAACATCATGAACCACCGATATGTTACTAAGCTCATGACCAATCTTGCTTTTCAGGGAAAGACGATATGATCAAATGCGCGAGGATTTGACAAAATCCTAACTCATCAATCGAAGAGTGCACCAGAAATAAGGACTAGGTAGCACAATCTATCTTAGAACGATGATTCAATAACCAACACGCTAAGAATGAAATTATTGTCCTTTAACTTCAAAGCAACAAGGCTGCTAGGAGTATTGATTTCACACATCACGATTCACTTGTCGGCATTCCAGTTACAATAACACGGGAACCGAGGAATGAACAATGATAGCAAGAAGTATCACTGCGTCAAGAATTTATAAGAGGTGGTGCAATTCCCATGACATTCTTGATATAAAGATGGTAATACCCCAAGGTAGAACAGAACAAAAACTGGATTGGCATTTTGATCTGTGGAATACAACTACTTTGACCCAATCCTAGAAATGGATGAGGTATTGGAGTTTGTTTCTCCTAGTCATTCCGGAATAGAATGGCTTGACGGACCACCAGAATAATAGGCATCAATGGACACGATCGCACACATACTCTTGACTATCAATTGATAGAAAAGGTCGGAATATAACTCAAGGGGGACAACTCAGAGAACATATGATTATTTGAGTTGTGGATGCATAGATTAGTATGTCGAGCAAAGCTCAACATTTCTTCCGGGTAACCCATGCAGAAAGGTAGAAGTGGCAGATTCACAATGCAGAGTGGAGAACTCATCAAGAGCACTCTTAATGTGATGTTTTGGTTCAACAAGGAACTTCAGCCAAGGATGGTTCATGGTATTTGGAAGAATGATATAACACAGACCCCGGAGACTATCACAAGGTCACTAATATCCTAAAGGAACTAGCAAACACTATCAACATGAGGTAAGTAGAGTAAGTCTTGGGCTCAAGAACCCAGAAATAGAATGCCTACATACTAAATAACATCACGGGATGCTTTCAAGAAAGGTGGCCAGAATTATCACACAGGGGATATAAAGCATTGCTAGATTAGTGGGTGGTTTGCTAGAATGCCTAGGGTCATAATACTAGCTCCAACATATATGTCAAGGAAATGGAGTACCTCAACGGACCGATTAGTGTGCTTAATCTGGCCCAAAGGACATCGGAAACAGGATGAAGAGATTTGCAAATGAATCAAACTGTTTAGAAACCTGGGATGACTCGGACAGCATAACAGTTGTAATTGCTCAAAAGATTTGAGACAACCTGCAAAAATGGAGGCATAACCACTTACATCACAATATCAAGGTTCTGATCCAACTGACAACATACTAAAAGTAGTAGAAACTGAACTGAGGCCTGGAATCAACAATCCTAAGATTCTACGGATTAGTAACACGTGATCCTGAGAGATAGAAGAGAAGCCTAGATCTTAACCCCGCAGAAAAGAAGAGGTTGACTCAGAGCAGAAGGGCATAAGGTAAAGGAGTAAAAGAGCCTTGCGTTCCCATCCACAATCAATTCCCTTATATAACTAAAGCATTTCTAGACACGACTTCGACCAGCTTGGCTTGGTAATCCTACAGGCAGTCAGGCTCTGATACCAAAGCTGTTGGGACCCAGATTCTAGGTCACACCGATCTAGCCTGTAACACCTCATATCACTTTGCGGCCTCACGCACGGTATTCCCACGGGTGTCGCCTTACCATGGCCCGGGACCGTTTGCGCCTTTTGGCTCATGTATATGATAGTGTCGCTAGCATCCATATGACAAAGAACCCGGGCCGACATGACTAGTTGTGAACCCAAAGTGGCACTAACTTATAGAGACAGGCATACATGAGTCAACATCGAGCATGTCGGTCAGCAGCGTGCGAATCCAGGCTGTAGCATTGGGCTAACAGGACTCCGGTTAACCGGGTTGTAGCAGGCTAGGCAGGACTCCGGATGTCACCGCGTGACATTTCCCCGAAGGGACAGACACAGGAACAATATGCTCAACATGTGCAATACAACATGGCATCACAACAAGACTCTACGACTTAGAGTATTTATTCATTAGGCTCCGAAGAGCTAGATAAAACAGACATGAGTTTCATGACCCAACATTCAGAGCATACAAGTCAAAGCACATGCGGAAGCTTAACATGTCTGAGTACAGACTTCTACAAATGAAAAATGCTGAGAAGCCTGACTATCTACCAGATCTTGCCGAGGGCACAAGATCGTAGCTGAGGTATCAAGCTAAACGTCGAAGTCCACCCAGAACTACTAGCGAGACTGACGTCTCTCTGCAGAACATAAATTAAGCAAACGTGAGTACAAATGTACCCAGCAAGACTTACATCAGAACTAACTACATATGCATCAATATCAATAAAGGGGTGGTGGAGTTTGACTGCAGCAAGCCAGCTTTGACTCAGTGGCTAACCTGAACTACGACTGCAAGTAACTCTTTGAGGTGGCGCACACGAGTCCACATATTCACCATATCAATACACCACTATGGATTCGCTCCCGTCTCCCTACGAGAACGCCATCCATAGCACTCAAGCTTATCTTGCACATTTCAGAGTATCCACTTTCACTTGTCTATGAACTATGCAAGGGGTCCAAGTTTCCATATCCGAGGAATCCGACTATTCGAATAGATAATGATAACCCTGCAGGGGTGTACTTCTTCACACATGCTCTCACCACTTATCACCATGTACACGTCATGTATCTCGGTAACCTTCAAGCGGAAGCCTGGCGAGGGTGTCGGCCACGACCTGACTAACCACACAATTCTCTCGTCCAGGTTTATCGCCTATTCGGGTTCCATCCGCAAGGAGATCCGGCCGGGGTGTCGCTCACGGCCCCAAACGCTGTGTACAGGGTTCCAAGCCCACCATCCGGGTGCCACTTGGTACACCGGGCCACTGTGCCTAGTCTGTTCCAAGCCCATCTGTACCGGGTGCCACTTGGTAGACTACTAACACTACCTACAAACACCAGAAACTAGTTGCAACTCCTGGACATAGATCGAGTTGATTAATAAGTCGAGAGGGGTCGAGTTACCGAAACCCAATGTGTGGTACTAACTGTTCATGGATCACAAACACAGAAATCAGTTCCTAAGGATGGATGGAATGAGACAACCCACCATGTACTCCTACATGGCCTCTCACCGCTACCTTTAACAAATCGTGTTCACACATTTAGCTCACACACAGTAGGACATGTTCATCACCATTCCAATTCATTCCCGATGAATTAGACCTGACTCAACTCTAAGCAATAGCAGGCATGATAAACAAGCATGAATGAGTAGGCACATCAGGGATCAAACAACTCCTACTCATGCTAGTGGGTTTCATCTATTTACTGTGGCAATGACAGGTCATACAGGGGAAAGGGGTTCAACTACCGCAGCATGTAACAGTTGAATCGTTGTTGTCCTAATGCAGTAAAGGAGAGCAGGAGCGATAGAGTGGTATTGTATCATAATGAACAAGGGGGTTTTGCTTGCCTGGCACTTCTGAAGATAGTATAGCTCTTCATCGGTGTCACCGATTCATCGCTGGATCAACGTCTACTGAGGGGGGACAAACACCGTCAACTGAGAAAGAACACAATCAACACATGACGATATGCAACAATATGATGCATGCTATGACATGGCAATATGAATGTGTTTTGGGCTAATGCAAGCTAGAATATATTGAAATGAGTCCATTTGAACCAAAGATTCAAATGCAAACCCATTTTATGAAGTCATATTAGTGCATTAACTTGTTTCACCTAAACCGCACGGTTAAATTGTTCTAACATGCATAAAACTAGTACAGATCGAAAGATTGGATTTTTCTGATCATTTTTCATATATAATTTATTTCAATCTGAGTTATAGATTATTTTCTATGAATTTTTGAAGTTTTGGACATTTTTGGAAAATAAATAAATCAAGTAGATTTATTTAAAATCCAGAAAAGCATTACTGCGTCAGCCTGACATCAGAATGACGTCATCGGGTCAACAGTGTCAGCCCAGGTCAAACCTGACGCTTGGACCCACTAGTCAGTGACTAGGCTAATTAACAGAGACTGTTAGTGTTAATTTAATCCTAACTAAAAGTGTCAGTGGGGGATGGGCCCATATGTCAGTGACCTAGGGGGGTCAAACTGTGGTCAACCCTGGTCAATGGGGTGAAACCCACCGGCGATGTGATGCCGGCGAGGCCAAACGCAGTGGAGAGCTGCGGGATTGCACCTCCGGCGACCAAACCAACGGCGGAGGCCATCTACGTAACGAGGAGGCTCGGCCGCATCGACTGGTGCCATCGGTTTTGCCGGAGGTGGCCTGGAACAAAGGCGGCGTCCACTCCCGTGGCGGCAGAGTTTGGGCGAGGTTAGAAATGGTGCTGTGGGGCACAGCGGGGCGAACGGCTGGGTGCTACGGTCTCCTGGTGATGTGATGAGCATGGTGACGCACTCGGTTTTGAGCTTACGCGTCTGTGGCCACAACAGCGGCATGGCCGGCGGAGCCGAGCTCTCGGCCATGATGGCCAACGGGGTTAAGGGGCAGCTCGAGCGACATGGCTAGGGGAGAAGGAAGAGGAACTCACGGCGAGTGCAGCGGTGGCCTCGGCGTGCTCGGGGAAGCACCAGAGCGAGCGGGGCGGCGAGAGGCATCTCCGGTGGGCGGCGATCAAGATGATGAAGATGGCGTCGATGCAGGGCCTCCGGCGAGGCGTGGATGGACGGAGAGGATGAGGGAGGCGTGGCGATGCTCGTGGACACATCGGCGAAGCGAGGGGGAGGCGGTGGCTGCGGCAGCAGTGAGCGGCGGCGACGAGCTCTGCTCGGTGTGGAGGAGAGAGGGAGCCAGAGGAGGGGGAGAGGTCCAGGGGAAGAGGGGAGCGGTGCAGGGGGTGCGTGGCGTCACGAGAGACATCCAACGGGAGGATGGTGCAGCCAGGCAGGGAGGAGGTGGCTGGCGCGTGCCGGCGTGCCGCGAGCACACGCCCTCTGCCTACTGGCGCGAGGAGGAAGGCGACAGAGGGCTGCGGTGGTGGGCTGGGCCGGCCACTGGGGCCGCTAGGTAAGCCCAGGTGAGGTTCCTTCTCTCTCTCTTTCCTAATTTAGTTACTGTTTTCTATTTTTCTGTAATTGTTTTGACTTAATAAAATGCTAAGGCCCGCGATGCTAGGGTTTCAACAGTCCCCATTTCAAGTTTCTGAGAAGTTTAAACATGATGCAAGATGATGATGCAATGACAAGCAAGGCCAAGCTAGGGCTGTGACAGCCGGCCCAGCTAAAGGCCCACAAGATTTTGAAGGCCATAATGGGCCGGCCCAGCTAAAGGCCCGCGAGATTTTGTGGACCATAATGGGCCGGCCCAGCTAAAGGCCCACAAGATTTTGCGGACCATAATGGGCCGGCCCAGCTAAAGGCCCACAAGATTTCGCCGACCATAATGGGCCGGCCCAGCTGAAGGCCCAAAAGATTTTGATGACACTAGTAGGCTGGCCCATTAACAGGCTGCCATTTTTTGGGCCAAATGCTGGTCCATATTTGATCCGGTCCATTAACAGTCTGCCACATTCCGGGCCTAATAAATGCCCATATGAGATCTGGCCCGTTAAAAGCCTACCATGTTCTGGGCCAAATTATGGCCCAGATCAGGTCCGGCCCTTTGAGAGGCTTTGAGCAAAATTATGGCCCATATCATATTCGGCCCGTCAACTAGACGCTATGCTTTTGGGCCCACTTGATAAAAGGCCCATTTAGTAATTTGGCTAGATATTAGTTTCGGCCTGTTAAAGGCACGTTTAACATTTCGGCCCTATATATATTTCGGCCCTATATATATTTCGGCCTGTTAAAAGCCCGTTATATAGTTGGGCCTAACTACGGCCCCGTTTGCACCCGGCCTGCTCAGAGATGATAATCTGATTGGGCCAAACAAGGACCGAGACAATTTTGGCCTGTTATAATCTCATTATTTGATTGGCACAATCATGGGCCGAGGTCTATTTCGGCCTTCTGCCAGCCCGTGAGCTGTTCGGCACTTTCCAGGCCCAACCTACTTTTCAGCCTCCTAAAGCCCATTGAGTTTTCTTGGGAAAATAGGGCCGGCGGTTTACTCGGCCTATTAGAGGTCCGAATCTACTAGTGGGCCAGTTTACATTTAGGCCTATTAATGGAACAAGATGACGGGGCCCATGATGCGGATCATACATAGCGATTTGCATGACGGCCCGATTATGTACCATAATTTTACGGTTTGGTCGGTTTACTGCAAAGACAAGATATATATACAGTGAAATAACTGCAGCATCATGAATAAGAAAAAAACCTAGACTATACAATAAAGAAATTACGACCTTACATCCACTGGGCATCAAAGTTCGCCACTATGATAGTAAAGCACAAGCAGGCAGCAGATTACATACACTGGGCATCGAAGATCGCCACCAGTGCAATTAAACACGCCGACAAAATAATATACAAAACTGACAGCACTTCAATAGAGTTCAAGAAAGGTTATCCCTGCTCGGGAGCTGCAGCACAAGCAGTTGAGCAAGCTGATGAGACTTCACTTGTTTGACACTTATATCCTCCTCACACTGAAAGATAAACAAGCAGACATATGATAGGTTTTGCACATATAAGTATCAGTGCTGACAATTCATCACATTTCTTACTAACGAATAAAGTGACATAGTTTAAAATAGCATTAACACAATATGGTATTGTTCGGGTCAAGACATGGCAGGAAATGACATTGTGAAGGAGTTGGCAGCTTCACGACACCACTAAATTACAGATCAAGAACTCATAAGTATCAATGGTTAGTGTGTTGTATTTTTATCCCATTTTAGATTGGCAAAATAAGATCACTTGCTCTGTATAGATTAATTTTCATGGTATGAAGAAGGAACTTGGTTGTACAAGTGAAAACTTAAATTGAGAAGGACAAACTTTTGTTTATGAAGTACATAATAAACTTTAAACATGCAATTTGATGCAAACACAAAAAATAAACAGTTGTTGCAGTCATGCCTAACCAAATATACACAACAAAGTTTGAAGGCTTGAGAAGGACAAACTTACATTATTGGTGAAGGCAGGCTCTATAAAGCCCTTTGTCCATGCTAATGGGGGGCAATTCAAGAATTTTACCACAGAATCTTCTTCATAAGCATTGCCTTTATTCTACGTTTTGTTAAGAGTAAATATAGATGTGACAATATAAGAAAAAATGGAGAATATTTAGGATAATATGAAGAGTGATTCTACATAACCAAGTAGCTATAAATGTAAGTACCGCGATACAGGCAAAAGGTATAGCCAAGAGCAATGCAGAGCTAAACTTCTTCAGTGCCATCGGTGTTATTCAACCTTATGGTAAGAGTAAATATAGATCTTATGTGTAGAAAATGGAGGGCAAAGGAAAATAAGCTGCAGAGTGATGGTACATGAACAACTACTTGTCAATATAAGTACACTGATAAAGGACAGCAGGTACTTACAAGAACAATGCAGAGCTAAAAAATTTCATTGGCATTGGATATATTCTACACTAATGTAACCATTTATACAGATCGGATAATTTGGAGCGAACAATTGATAAGTAAGCTATCATGCATACTGCTGTCACATAATGAACCAGGTATGTATGCAAGTACAGTGATACAGGACAACAGGTATTAACAAGAGCAAAGTAGCGGGCAACATATTTGTGATATCTTGTCGTTCTTTTCAAACTAGAATTCCTTTTCGAGCAGATTTCCTGCAAAAAAGATCCGTAAGGCACATGCGGAAAAATGGAAGTTCAAATTGTGATGCGATATCATAGACAGTACCTTATCCTCACAACAAGACCAGTGCATAACAAGGTTTTTCCATTCAATGTCTTCTAAATTTAGCACAGGAGACTTCACCAAAAATTCATTTATAGACTTGCCATCAAAGTGTGATTTCCTCAGGTAACACCGATACTGCTGCAATGCTTCCTTGAAAAGCGCAAGCAAGCTTTGCTCATCATTACTATCCAGATTGACCCTCGCCTACTTACAACAATTTAATGTAAATCATTGATGTGTTCAATCAGCGCAAAACAGGAAAATAATCACCATGAATAATAGCACTTACACGTAAGTGGGACAGGAAGATGTGAAAATGGTGTTTATCTTCACTATAATCTTCCCATAATGGGAATATATGCACGTAGTCCCTAACAACATTGAAAGCATTGTCTTTTAAACTAGGAATAACTGGAATGGGGTTCCAATCTGCAGGATTTGGCCATCTCTATAGTTGGGATAGGTCTTCGGCCGGTGGACTTGCTGTACTTTTTGCTGGCGTGGGATTTTTCTGTGGTACGGCTGTTGCTATGGCAACTGAAATCGACATACCTTTTGCTGGAGTGCAGGTCCTGTGTGGTGGGGCTAGTGGTCTGGCTAGTGAAGTATGGGTACAGTCTGCTGGAGTCGGTCCTATGTTTTGTGTCACTGGTTGTACAGCCAATATAAGTGGGGTGCTGTCTGATTTCTCCGGCACAACCATGTTTTTCAAGGACTTTGCTGGTGATCCTTTAGGTTCGGCAATCACCCTCTTCCTTTTTGATGTCTGATGCACAAGAACAGCATTTGAGTGGAAAAACATGGTATGCTGACAGATGGAATATGTATTGATAATAGATGGGCATAGCATCTCGACATATATGATGAGTAAACTAAGCAGATGGCGGTGCAACAAAGTAGAAGAAATGCAAGATAACATATGTAAGATATGTGCAATCAATAAAACATTGCCAAATTAGAACAGACACCTTGATGGGTGAACAGGATAGGCCGTCTTCCTTTGACTCCTCGAGGT
Source organism: Triticum dicoccoides (assembly GCF_002162155.2). NCBI lineage: Eukaryota > Viridiplantae > Streptophyta > Magnoliopsida > Poales > Poaceae > Triticum > Triticum dicoccoides. The sequence goes on from NC_041386.1 coordinate 398,844,994, forward strand.
TAGAATAGTCATTAGGATCATATTCTAAATAATAATCAACAAGTGGGGAGCGTATGAGTTTCATTGCATCCAGAATGGCACTCAATGCCTTGGTGACAATTTTGTAAGTTATTGTAGTGTTTAACTTCAAGAGTGGACTGCTGCTAGTGCAACACAAAGCAGCTACATAGATCATAGTGTAGATATAATGGGAAAACTGTAAGCATCAGAGTAAAATTAGCAAAGTGGAACTTGCTGGAATATATGTGCTAGTATTGCCGGTACGGTTAGAAAGGCTTCAGATACCATCTCTCTTCAACTGCAGGTGCGGTACTGTTAATATCCATGTAACTCTCAAAGGCGACACAGCTCCCCGCATTTCCTTGCTATTCTTATAGGATTCAAGTGGGCAGGCCACTACAAATCCTATTCCCATGTTTAAAAAATCCTACGAATCAAAGAGGCCCGAAGAGTTCAAACTGTCCATCACAACCGACTGTATAGACCTCTACACTGCAAATGTCCCTGCTCATCTTCACTACAAGGAACATAATGTACTACTATCATACTCCCTCCATTCCAAAATATAAGTCTTGGTAGAGATTTCCACTATGGATCACATATAGATGTATCCAGATACATTTTAGAGTGTATATTCACTCATTTTGCTCCATATGTAGTCCATGGTGGAATCTATACAAAGACTTGCATTTAGGAATGGAGAGAGTACTTATTAAAGAAGAACGGAAGAGGAACATGCTAAAGAAGAGCAAGCAGATTTTGAATAATAAAATGTTCGTTGCGTAGTGCCCACACATGATGAACCAGAGTGCATTAAGAAAGCAACTCCCTGCTATCTCTCTATATGTGGTGCACGTGCTTTTCAAAAATAAAGTAGGAACATTAGCTGACCAATCAAATGTTATCTATTTTAGTAATATCAGCATCATATCCGATTTGTACTTGAGCAACAAGTTTGGAATTATGAGTGGTACGTTATTTAGCTTGATGGATTCAGGAGTAGTGCTAAGCAGGTACGATGATGGTAATGAATATAAAGGCATGTCTGCATGCAAGTCGCGTGACTTTTGTCATTTGGGTCAGTCGACCATTTCAGACCTATCCTACGTCTCCTAACCCTTCTTCTTCCTTGTCTCTGATTCTTCCCATATAGAACACCGCACGGGCCACCGGCCGAACCACCGGCCCCCACCGCCTGTGTTCCTCCGCCACCCCACCCCCCACCCCTGCCCCCACCCGCGTCGATTTTTCTTCATTCGACA
>NC_041386.1:398846506-398849542 GCF_002162155.2 Triticum dicoccoides
CGCACCGGCGAACTCCGGCGAGCTGTGAAAAATCGACTGACCCAATTTTGAAATTTAGTCTACTGTGATTTAACTAGTGTGGAATATAAAAGGGGAAAACCATAAGCATTGGGAGTATAGTGTTGAGCGTGCCATGGCGGATCTGAAGGTGCAAACCGGACAAAGGGAACTTCGCAACCAATGTTCGCTTTCAACTAGCAAGTAAGTGATGGACAAGAAATCAGAGTAAAGCAGTGGCGATCTATTTTCTTGCTAGGATAACTAAGTTGAGAAGATATGAAAGAGTACCACCTCTGGTGCGGCACCGTGTATGCATCTACTGAGAATTTGACGGTGCTACGGTAGTGATGGCTGTCGGCAGCGTGGAAGCATATCTAGGAGGGTAGACGGCGGCGGCAGGGAGCGGTGGACGAGACGGTCATAGGAGCGGCGCCGACAAGGTGGACGACAGCGGGGATGAAGCGAGAGGACGAGATGCAAGGATCCCAGTCCGAAGTCGTGGATGAGAGAGGTCGATCTCTTGTGATGGACGGTGCCGTCGGGGTATCAGCTCCGGCATGGTGGGGATGCTGGGGTGGAGAGGGTGTTTTGGCGCCCACGGAGTACGAATGGGGAAATGGAGGTAGAGAGGAAGGAACCATGTCTTCAGGGCGCGCTTGTCTCAAATGCGAGGAAATTTACAAACTTAGCCCCTGTTTCAAATTTCCTACATCACAACAATATTAGTCGGTTGGGGATAGGACGGTAATCTCGCATACACCAAATATTTGCCAATGAGAGTTTGTTTTTGGCACCCATCGTGTATGAATCGGGGAGGGAGTCGATTTCGGTCGAGGACACACTGTGTTTTGGCACCTACCGTGTATGAATCCGGGTGAGAGGCGGTTATGTCACGTTTGAGTGAAATTACAAACCTACCCCTATCAAAACCTATAGAAATCGAGCAGATAGGCTTTGCGTGGCAGGGATAGGCAGTAGTAATTTCCATCACGCGGATTTTGGTTTCAGGCGGTTACTGCGACTTTCCCCGCTTCGTTCAAGTTTTGCAGAGTGCATGTTTACCGTGCCAACTCAATTCTAATCCCGTTTGTATTCTGTTTTTTTGGGCGGGATCCATTTTTGATTGGAATAAAATTCTATATACATCATTTTTTTATATATACTTTCAAAAGCACAACACCCTTTATACATAAATATGGTTTATAAATGGCATGATCTCAGATTCATAAGGTCATATCCATCAATTTGGATTTTCAAATATTTGAAACCACTTTATGTTGAAATCAAATGTATGCATTCCTCGCTAACTATCTCCAATTAATGTGTGTTTCATGCGGGTTTTTTTTACTTATCAAACATGTATAATGTGTTTCACACACGCAACATATAGTGTAATCCCGTTTAGACATTAATTGCATATAAACCATGCATTGTTTCTAATTAAAGAATCTATGGATCACCAATATTGATAAACTATATAACACTACACGTGTCCCCAAATTCAAATGAATATGCATGTTTGATACTTTGCGTTATGATATTATTGATGTCGTGATCTCCAGTTTAAATATTTGAATCCCATTTAATCCAGATATTCGTCTCATATAACTATCAATCATGCTTATATAGGACTATATCTCTAGACCTATACGCGTTCATCATCTCTCGGGTATCTCTCGTGCTACCTGTATGTCGACAATGATCTTTTCTCTTCGTAACACACTGACGGTACTCTCTCCCTCGACCTTCATCACTCTATCTTTCTCTAAGTATATATCGCTCCCTACTATGTGTCTCTAACTATGATTCTCCATGTGGAATCTCTTTCTCTCACACAAACACAAAACTTTGTCTCTCGGGGTCTCATTTCTCTCTACTATTCCCCTGTGTGCCACTCGCACACCCCTCATACAGAGATGTCTTTCGCTCCTTAGGTATGAGAACCTACGACTCTTCCTCTTAAATATCTCTTTCTCAAACACAAACACAAACTCTGTCTCCCAGGGTCTCATATTTCTCCATTGTTCTCTTGTATGTCGCTCACACACACACTCTCTCTCCCTAGAGATATCTTCCGCTCCCTCATATGTCTATCTAGCTATCACTCTCATTGTGAAATATCTTTCTCTCTCGCAGACAGAAAAATCTATCTCTTGGGATCTCATTTCTCTCCAATATTTGTTTGTATGTGAGTCACATGCACCCTATCTTCATCTCTCTCACACCCACACACATAACTCAGCCTTCAGACCCACTTGACTCCTATCTCTAACGCACACTAGCTAGCATCTTTATCTTTCTATTTATTTTTTTATCCATCAACCTTCTTTCATTTATAGGTTGATCTCTTTTGCACAATCGTTGTGCCTCACTCCCTCTGCTCGCCATAGATGCATGCTCCAACCCACGCCACTATCTCTTACAGACAAAAACACATGCTCATTTGTCGGGCCTTCTTCCCTGCATTCTCACATGCATGCATATTGTCATACCGATCCGTCTCTCCCATGTTGTTGATCTATGACTTCTGTCTTCTTTCTTTTATCTCGATCATGCGCGCGCACACACACACATCCCACGTATACATGTATACCTCTCACACATGCACGTTCAAGGTCTCTATGTCTCCATACATAGTTAATTACCCTCAACCCTAACGCCACATCGAATCATTCTCTTTTTGGGTGCACATAACTTCCGCCTGGATGGGTAAAACACACACTCACACTTAACAATATCCTTCTAGCTACCCCCCGCTCACTCTTCCCCTATATCCTCGAAACCTATAAGACCATCCCTTCATTTAATTCCTGCCTACATGCACGCACACTAAGACTCCATCTCGGTGTCTTTCGAACAAACATGTTCTCTCGTTGTTGACTCCTCTCACGCGCACACACCTTCTCTTCCCTCTCTACGGGCATTTTCTCTCTCGCACCCCATCGTTAGTGGCCTCTGCCATACACATCACCTCTCTATGATGAAGCCATGCACACTTAAATTACATCCGCCACTGAGGACCCTGCGACACACACA
>NC_041386.1:398849727-398956617 GCF_002162155.2 Triticum dicoccoides
CTCTTTCTCACACACACACAAACACACACACACACACACACACACACACACACACACTAAGACTCCATCTCACACACACATGCTCTAGGCGGAGCACTTGTTCCTACCACCCTTCATCCAACCTTACCCGTATGATAAACAATCACCTTAATTTACTTGTATAACATGGACAAATTCCACTTTACTTTAGTAGTTAGCAAACTTATCATCTATACCCTTATCAAAAACCGAGTTGGCGATGATGGTGTGCCTGCCATCTTGTAATATAGACCGTCTGATCTATATCTGTCGGATGTGGGGTTCCGGCAAACCCTTAAGGTTTGAACACTGTGGTGCACGCATAGTCTTTCCTTCCTACCAATCTACGCCCTAGACCACTAAGATCTTGCGGACGAACTCGACGAACTCGCAACACAGAAAGACACGAGATTTATACTGGTTCGGGCCACCGTTGTGGTGTAATACCCTACTCAGTGTGGTGGTGGTGGATTGCCTCTAGGGATGATGATGAACAGTACAGGGGAAGAACAACCTCCTAAGGTTGAGGTGTTCTTGTGTGTAGGCTCTCGATCGGTTTGGATCAAGCTAAGGTGAGATGAGATGACGATCTGATCCCCCCTACTAAGGTGGCTCACTCTACTTATATAGTCCCTGGTCCTCTTCCCAAATATCGAGCGGGAAGGGAGCCAACAATGGAGGGCCGATTTGAAGGGGGACATCTAGTACAAGCTATCCTGACAAAAGTAGTCTTCTCCTACGAAAAGCTCTATGGTGACGCCGTCTTGGTCTCCACGATGACCTGTGTCTTGCCGTCCTCCTGGTCTTGGTCTCCTTGCACCAATATAGCAACCTTTGCCTGATGCCTCGGTACTCTTTGCCTGTGCTGGCCTCCTTTGCACCAAAGAGGAAACAAGGACGCTGCGCGCGTTGGCGCCCTCCTGGCGTGTCAAAACCCCGATCCTAAGTCACACCGACCTAGCAGGTAACACATCATATCACTTTGCGGCCTCACGCACGATATTCCCACGGGTGCCACCTTACCTGGCCCGGGACCGTTTGCCCCTTTTGGCTCATGTATATGATAGTGTCGCTAGCATCCGTATGACAGAGAACCCGGGCCGACATGACTAACCGTGAACCCAAAGTGGTGCTAACTTATGGGGACAGGCATACATGAACCAGCATCGAACATGTCGGTCATCAGCGTGTGAATCTGGGCTGTAGCAACTGGGCCAACAGGACTCCGGGAACCCGGGCTGTAGCAGGCTAGCAGGACTCTGAAAGTCACCATGTGACATTTCCCCGAAGGGTCAGACATCGGAACGAAGTGGATCACATGCCGGCCAGTCTAAGTGTTCCGGAGCAGTAGTAACTGGGCTAGCAGGACTCCGGTAAACCAGGCTGTAGCGGACTACCAAGGCTCAGGCAAGCACCAGACTACATTTCCCCATAAGAGAGGCTACCAAGGATAAACAACTAGATTGTCGGATCCCACACATACCAAGCATTTCAATAGCATACACACAATATGCTCGATATGTGCAAATACAACATGGCATCACAACAAAACTCTATGACTCTAAGTATTTATTCATTAGGCTCCCAGGAGCGAGATATTACAAACATGGGGCTCATGACCCAACATTCATAGCATACAAATCAAAGCACATGCGGAAGCTTACATGTCTGAGTACAGACATCTACAAAGGAAAAAGGCTGAGAAGCCTGGCTATCTACCAGACCCTGCCAAGGCCACAAGATCGTAGCTGAGGTAACAAGCTAAACGTCGAAGTCCACGCGGAACTACGAGTGAGACTGAAGTCTCTCTGCAAAATATGAAATAAGAAAACATGAGTACAAATGTACCCAGCAAGACTTACATCAGAACTAACTACATATGCATCGGTATCAACAAAGGGGGTGGTGGAGTTTAACTGCAGCAAGCCAGCTTTGGCTCGGTGGCTATCCTAAACTATGACTGTAAGTAACTCTTTTGAGGTGGCCCACACGAGTCCACATATTCACCATTTCAATACACCACTATGGATCAGCTCCTGTCTCCTTACGAGAACGCCATCCATAGGACTCACGCTTATCTTGCGCATTTTAGAGTATCCATTTTCACTTGTCTATGAACTGTACAGGCAACCCAGAAGTCCTTTACCGCGGACACGACTATTCGAATAGATCATTTATAACCCTGCAGGGGTGTACTTCTTCACACACGCTCTCGCCACTTACCACCATGTACACGTCGTGTATCTCGGCAACCTTCAAGCGGAAGCCTGGCGAGGGAGCCGACCATGACCTGACTAACCACACAAGTCTCTAGTCCAGGTTTATCGCCTATTCGGGTTCCATCCGCAAGGAGATCCGGCCGAGGTTTCGCTCACAGCCCCAAACGATGTGTGCAGGGTTCCCGAGACACCAAACAGGCGCCCGGTACACCATGCCGCGGTGTATCTACCGCATCATAGCCCACCCCTAGGGTCAGCGCTACGCACGGCCTCCAACACATATCCTACAAACACCAGAAACTAGTTGCAACTCCTGGACAGAGGGCAAGGGCAGTTAATAAGTCGAGAGGGTCCATTGGTTTCGGGACCAATGCGTGGTAGTAGCTGTTCATGGATCACAAACACAGAACTCAGTTCCTAAGGACGGCTTCAATGAAAGAACTCACGGTCTACTCCTACATGGCCTCTCATCGATACCTTTACCAAATCATGTTCACACACTTAGCTCTCAACTGTAGGACATGATCACACACCTCCAATTCATCTCCGATGAATCAGACCTAACTCAACTCTGAGCAGTAGCAGGCATGACAAACAAACATGGATGAGTAGGCACATCAGGGCTCAAATAACTCCTACTCATGCTAATGGGTTTCATCTATTTATTGTGGCAATGAGAGGTCATGCAGAGGAAAGGGGTTCAACTACCGCAGCATGTAATAGTTGAATCTTTGTTGTCCTAATGCAGTAAAAGAGAGCAGGAGCGAGAGAATGGGATTATATCGGAATGAACAAGGGGGTTTTGCTTGCCTGGCACTTCCGAAGATAGTATATCTCTTCATCAGTGTCATCGAACTCATCGTCGGAACAACATCTACTGAAGGGGGACAAATACCGGCAATAGAGAGGAAACACAATCAATGCAATGCAACAATATGATGCATGAATGTGACATGGCAATATGTTGTTGATTGAGCTAATGCAACTAGCAACCATATTAAATGAAGTTGGTTTGAACCGTAGGTTCAAATTCAAACTCCATAAATTAATATTCAAATGTCATTCACTTAGTTTGTCCTAAACATGATGTTAACTTGCTCAAATATGCATGAAAATGCCATAAACAGATTCCTTGAATTTTTCTGATAATTTTTCATATATAACTTATTTCATTTGGAGTTGTGGTTGAATTTCTATGAATTTTAGAAGTTAAGCCTTTTTCTGGATTTTTTGATTAAATAGAATTAAACTAATTCCAGAAAAGGATTTACTGCGTCAACACTGCGTCATGCTTGCATCAGCAAGTCAACAGCGCTAGCCAGGTCAAACCTGACCAGTGGGTCCCACTAGTTAGTCGCACAGTGCCGGCTCGAGCCACAGATAGGTGGAGTTGGTCAAGGGCCACGTCAGCAACGTCAACGCTGACGCGTGGGGCCACAGTGATTAGTTAAAACTAAACAGGTTTTATACTGTGGTTAGTTAGGGCGTGGGGCCCATCTGTAAGGGGGTCAGGGGGTTAATTAGTGGGTGATTAGCCCTAACTAGGTGGCCACATCAGCGCACCGGCGGTTAGCCGCCGGCGACCAAACAGGGCGGCGGAGGCGCTCGGGATTTGCCGTCCAGCGACCGTTGGACTCGCGGATTGGCCTTACGGGCTGCTGGACGTGCGGCGCATCCAACGGAGTATGAAGCTGGGTGAGAGGAGGCCAGAAACGACGACTGCAATGACGGCTGGCGGCGGCCGGAGCTCGGCTTAGCACAAGCGAGGCGCTGCACTTGGCTGTCGAGCGAGCTGAGCGACGGGGAGGACTCCTAGAAGTTCCAGGAGCACGCTAGTGCCACTGGACCGAGCGGAGGTGCTCAGGAGTATGGAGCTCGGCGGCCATGGCGGCGGCCGGAGCCCGGGGCTTGCAGGGACGGCGGCTAACAGACGGGAATGGAGGTGGAAGAAAGGGGGAAGGAGCAGGAGCTCACGGCGGTCCAGAAGAGTAGCTCAGGAGCCTCGGGGAGGCAACGAGGCAAGCGTGGGGTCCCCGGCGATTTTGGTGGGTGGAGGTCGAAGAAGGGATCGATGGCGTCATCTTGAGGCTCGTCCGCTCGAGTTCGTTGGTGGAGGTGACCAGCGCGAGGAGGCGGAACCGTTGGACTCTCTAGCCGGGCGAAACCATGGTGGTGTCTGCGGTGGTAGTGGACGGCGACGGCGGGCGCGACCGGTCCGGGCGGGAGAGAGGAAGCAGAGGAGAGGAGGGCCATGCAGAAGAGTGAGAGGGATCATGGGGTGCGTGTCGATGTTCCAGGGCGTCCAGAGGGAGGAGGGGGCCAACCAGGCAGGGAGGAGGTGGCCGCACGGCAGTGCGCACGCGTCGAGCACGTGCCTCGCCTACTGGCGTGAGGTGGAAGACGGCGCGGTGGCTACAGTAGTGGGCTCGACTAGCTGGGCCGGTCCTGCTAGGCCACCAGGTAAGTTAGGTAGGTTTCTTTCCCTTTTCTACTTTTCTTCTGTTTCAGTTTTTTTCCTATTTCTTTTATTCTGTTTTGAATTAGTAAAAATACTAATTCATTTTTTAAACTCCTGAGATAAATTGGGAGCATTATTTGGATTATTCCAAAAGCTCACAATTGAAACCAGAATTTTTGGAGCATTTAAAATATTTATAGAATTCAAATGCCCCAATTGAAAAACAATAGTGATTTAAATTCAGTGCCCAAAATATTCCACAAAAATGATCACTATTTTTGGTTTCGTATCAAGCCTTGCCAAAATTATCAAACATTGATGGAAGCATTTTGGGTTCATTGAATGCATTTTTTTAAGCTGGGCCTACTTGGATTTCAAAGTGCTAGGGTTTGATCACCCCCATTTCAAGTTTCTAATAAATTTAGACATGATTCATGGATGCAAATGCTAGCCTAGAGCACTACTAGACTAGGGATGTAACATGGCGCCCGCCTGGTGTCGTGCGTCATGGCTCACGTCACGAGGGTCTCGTGAGGTTTGCCCCGCCTTGATATCTCTGCTCCTCGTGTGCCTGCCTAGCTAGGCTACTCCAGAGGAGGCCTTGCGTCGTCTGCCTCGCGAGGCTTGGACCCTCGTGAGGGTCTTGGATGCTTTACTGGTGAAGATGGGCCATACAGCCTGCTGGCTCAACCATGCCGCGGGCCGCAGGCAGGCAAGTCTGGGGACCCCCATTCCTAGAACACCGACAGTAGCCCCCGGGCCCAAGGTGCGCTCGGGCTTGGCTTCGCGGCGAAGCCAAGGGTCAAGTTTGGAGCATCGCGGGCCCCAAAAGCCCGCAGCCTCGATTGACGTGTGGTGGGTGATTGGATGTCGGCATCCCCTCTTCCCCATGTTGCCTCGACAACTGCTCGACTTGTCAGGTCCCTGCGACATGCAAGGAAAACCATCATTACCTGCGATCGTGGGAGACACCGGTTGGCCTTCCCTAGCTATAAATGGGGACGGGGCGGAGCCCCCGTTGCCCATCTCTTCTTTGCTTGTTTGCTCCTTCCTCCTTGCTCCATCACTTGCAGTGACACCCATGGCACCACGAAGGAAGTTCTCCACCATCGAGAAGGGGAAAGGCCCTCCCGAGGGACCCAGCTCCCCGACGCCCAAGCGCGGCCGCGGCCGCCCGCGTAAACATGGTGTGATCCCCGCTGCGGCCCATTGTCGAGATGGCACCACGACACGTGGAGTGGGTCATCCCAGCCATGGCGGTCCAGTTGATGAGGGGAGGCACGCCATGGTGGCGCGGCCCCCTCGTTCATGCTTCCACACGGCGAAGGTGTCGCCAGAGTTTGTCGTTTGGTCGGAGAACCCGGCCAGCAACTGGCTCCAACTCCCGCGCTTCTTCACTGGCGAACTGCCGTCCTTTGGTCCAGGCAGACTCTGGCTGCAGGCGGATGGTTGCTGCAGCAAGGCATCTTGGGCTGCAATCGAGACTTCCGCCATGGGCAATATAGCCCTGGCCCGCAGCTGGCAGACATTCGCCCACACGCGCGGCCTGGGCAGGCGGTGCACCCTCCACTTCAGGTACGATGGTGGGTCGACCCTTTATGTGAGGGTGTTTGGAGAAGATGGTCGTCGCGCTGGGTGCTGCCCCGAGGCGAACGAGGGTGAGCAGGTACTCGGCCTTGGGGACGGTCGCGACGAGGACGAGGGCGAGCCCGCCCTCGTCGGCGATCATGTCTCGTCCAGCTATGACGGCTCTTCCTCCAGCTACAACTCCAGCAGTGGCGGCTATGCCCAGCCACCATGCCACCGCGCCCGTTTTGAAGGCTGCAGTGGGTCGTCTCATCATCACACCTCCGTGAAGCATGAGGAAGGATCTGGCTAGGCTCGCGGTAGTGCTAGGTGCCTGTCCTCGCGCATCGCTGCAACGCTAGTTTTGTTTTGCTCTGTTCCTGCATCAAGAATGAAACCAGCATGGGCCCAGGGGGCGTGTATCGAACTATGGTTCTGTGGTTATATCAGTATGCGTGTTGTTCTCATGTTGTGTCATTATTTTGCGCAAAGATGACTTAACCTGGTATACTCAGGACGTCCTCTTCCTCGCAAAGCGTGTATTTCCTCGCATTCATCTTGCCTTGGTGGCCTGCGTTCTCTCAGGAACTGCAAAAAACTTGTTAGGAAGTGCGTTAAAAGATTTGTCGTTCCTCCTGGCCCTGACCTGGCGCTTTGTGACCTGAGGGGCACGGACTAGGAGAGGTGCGCCAGCTTTTGGGATCGAACGAGGGTGGCTCGCGAGAAGTCAGAAAGGAGAAAAAAATGCTCGCAAGGGCAGCTGCCTAGCCCCCTCGTGAGGCATGCGAGAGAGAGAGAGAGAACACGAACAAATTCGAGCCAGAAAATTGCAGTGAGAGGTGAGGGAATCAAATCGGCAAGGAACGCCAAGGGAAAACTTTGATGGAGGAAAAGCGAGTCAACTACGGAAAGCAAATGAAAAGCCGCGTCCAGCACCTAATCTAGTCTTCAAGTCTTCTCACCAGCGCGGAGCTAAGTGCTGTCCACTAGGCGTGGGAGGGGGCCCCAGGGCCTGAGGTCGGCACTCCGGAGACTCCGGGGCGTGTACAGCCCCACTCATTATTACGTGAGAGTGTCACGGGCGGTGATTCTTCACAGGCACCGGGCCTTCTTCACAAGCTCTGGGCCTTTCTTCTCAGGCTCTGAGCCTTGCTTCATGGATAGAACTTCCGGAGGTGCTGGATGTTCCAGGCGTTCTGGATAGGTATCCCGTCCTGCGTCTCCATGCGCGCTGTACCCGGCCTGGAGACATGAACGACCCTGAACGGGCCCTCCCACATGGGCGAAAGCTTGTGCAACCCTTCACTGGAGAGGACCTGCCTCAGGACGAGGTCGCCCACCTCGAGCGTCCTGGAGTGGATGTTGCGGCAGTGGTATCGCCGCAGCGCTTGTTGGTACCTTGCTACCCTCAACGCGGCTTTGCGACGGTGTTCCTCCCCCAGCACGAGATCCATCCCCCGCATGGCGTCCAGCTGCATTTCGTCGAACACTAGGACCCGTGCGGAGCAATGCTTGACATTGTGAGGAAGGACTACTTCAGCTCCATAGACTAGGAAGAATGAAGTCTCGCCCGTTGGCTTAGTGGCGGTCCTGGTCTTGAGGCCCCTCGGGACCTCCGTGTTAGCACGCTTGGCCTGACCTTTACTCCTGGGGTGGGCCACCGAAGTGTAGCAGATCTGCGTTCCAAGGTTAGCACAGTAGGTTTTGGAAGAGGTTGCTAGTAAACTACGAACCGTTATCTGTGATGATGCGGTTGGGGACCCCGAAGCGGCTCACGAGGCCCTTGATGAACTTGACAGCAGAGCCGGCTGGAATGATACGGTCGGCTTCCACTTCCGCCCACTTGGTGAACTTGTCGATGGCGACATAGAGATAGCGGTAGCCCCCTGGAGCCCGGGGAAACGGGCCTAGGATGTCCAGCCCCCAAACCGCAAACGGCCATGTGAGCAGGATGGTTTGGAGGCCCTGAGCAGGCTGATGGATTTGCTTGGCGTGGAATTGGCAAGCTTCACAGAACTTCACCACCTCGGTCGCGTCGTTGAGTGATGTAGGCCAATAGAGCCCACTACGGAACACCTTGCCGACGAGGGTCCATGATGACGAGTGATGTCCGCAGTCACCGCTGTGTATGTCAATCAGCAACTCCCTTCCTTGATAGCCGAAGATGCAGTGCAGCGTGACATCGTTCGGTCATTTCGTGTATAACTTGCCGTCTTGGATACAGTATGTCGTGGCCTACCAGGCCACGCGCTCCGCGTCCTCTTCCTTCTCCGGTAGCGTCCCGTGCATCAGGTACTCCTTGAATTCCTTGACCCAGCACTCCTCCTGGGGCTCGAGCACCAAGAGCAGCCGAGCTCCTGAGGTCGGGCCACAGGCTGGGGCTCCCGTAGCTGGGGGTTGTGGGAGTTCCTCCCGAGGCTGAGTCATGCTTGAAAGAGGTGGCAAAGCTGATGGCTTGAAGAGCTGCTCTTCAAAGACGCCGGGCTCTTGCGGTTGCCACTTGGATGCTCTCCTGGCGATGTCATCAGCTTCCTTGTTGGTGCCCCGGGGCACGTGATGCAGCTCCAGGCCCGAGAACTGCTTTTCCATCTTGTGCACCTCCGCGAGGTAGGCCTCCATGTGCTCGTCCTTCAGCTCGTACACCTTTTTGGAAAAGTTGACGTGGAGCTGCAAGTCGCCTTTGATGGTGAGGCGCTTCACCCCTAGAGCCATCGCAGCGCTCAGGCCAGCTATGAGGCCTTCGTATTCTGCGATGTTGTTGGAGACCTTCTCGCCGTGCTGAAAACAGATTTGCACGGCGTAGTAGAGCTTGTCCTGAGTGGGCGAGATGAGCACTGCTCTAGCCCCCGCGCCCTGATGCATGAAGGCGCCATCGAAATACATGACCCAGCCGTCTGGTGTCTCGCTTCCTGGGAGGTGGACCGGTCTTCTCCTTCCTCAAGAGCCGGGGCATCTGTCCATTCTGCCACAAAATCGGCGAGCGCGGCTCCCTTGATGACCCTGGTAGTGTTGAACTCCAACTGGAATGCTTGCAACTCGATGTTCCACTCAGCTACCCTTCTGGCTGAGTTAGGGCTCCTGAGCACCCTCTCCAATGGGTAGGCTGAGACGACCTTGATGGGGTGGCCCTGGAAGTAGTGCCGCAGCTTGCGCGAGGCCACCAAGAGTACGAGCAGGAGCTTTTGCGGCATGGGGTAGCGCACCCTCGCGTCCCGTAGTACGGTGCTGATGAAGTACACCGGGTTCTTGATGAGGGCTGGCACACTGCCAAAGCTCGGGTCCCGCAGAGATTGTGGCATATCCTGAGGTGGTGGGTTTCCTGAGACCTGACCGTCCTCAGGAGCTTCTATGATGTTGCCCTGTTTAGCTTGGTCTTCCGCCGCTGATGGCTTTGCCGCACCTTCCCAACCCCGTGCTGCATGGCACAACCTTGTCTTGGCGCTCCTCCCGAACTGCTACCAGCGCCGCGCTGGCAGAGTACGGGGTGGCGGGGAGGTAGAGCACCAGAGGCTCGAGAGGCCGCGGTGCACCATCACTAGGGGGCTGGTGAGGTATTTCTTGAGGTCTTGGAAGGCCCGGTCGGCCTCCGTGGTCCACTCGAATAGGCCCTTCTTCTTCATGAGCTTATAGAAGGGTAAGGCGCGCTCGCCTAGCTTGGAGATGAAACGCCCAAACACGGTCACCCACCCTGCTAGCTTCTGCATTTCCTTGAGGGTCTGCGGTGGGCTCATGTCTTCGATGGCCTTGATCTTCTCCGGGTTCGCCTCGATCCCTATGTGGGATACGAGGAACCCCAGTAGCTTGCCAGAGGGGACACCAAACACGCATTTCTCCGGGTTAAGCCTCAACTTCACTTGGCGCAAGCTCTCGAAGGTCTCCTCTAGGTCTTGAATCAACGTCCTCGCCTCGCCGGATTTGACCACTATGTCATCAACGTAGGCCTCCGTGTTTCTGCCGAGCTGCCGCCCCAAGGCGATTTACATCAACCGTTGAAAGGTTGCGCAGCCTGAAGGGCCTGTATGTATAGCAGTACACCCCGCATCGTGTCAAGAAGGCTGTCTTCTCCACATCCTCCACCGCCATCTTGATTTGGTGGTATCCTGAGAATGCATCCAGGAAACATAGCAAGTCACACTCAGCGGTGGAGTCGACGATTTGGTCGATGCGTGGAAGCGGGAACGGATCTTGGGGGCACGCTTTGTTAAGGTTGGTGAAGTCGATGCACATCCGTTCCTTCCCGCCTTTCTTCGGTACTACGACGGGGTTCGCCAGCCATTCGGGGTATCGAACTTCTCGGATGGTACCTGTCGCCTCCAGCTTGCGCGTCTCTTGGACGATGAAGGCCTACTTCTCAGTGGACTTCCGTCTTGCTCGCTGCTTCACTGGGCGTATGTTGGGGCACACCCTTAGGTGATGCTGGATTACCTCTCTTGGGACCCCTACCAGCTTATTGGGCTCCCACACGAATATCTCCTTGTTCGTGCGCAAGAACCTCACCAAAGCTTCTTCTTGTCCTGGGTCAAGGCCGGTTCCTATGGTGAAGGTGGCTCTTGAAGACCCGTCCTCGTCGGCTGGCACCTGCTTGGTCTCCGCCTTGTCCTGGGTGAATAGTTGCTTCTTCTTGGTAGGCGCGGTTTCCTTGGCCTCGGGTGTACCGACACTGGTTGTTTGTGCTGATGCCCCAGTCTTGAAGGCAAGCCTGAGCGCCACCATGGCCTCCTTGGTGTCCCCCTTGATGGTGAGGACGCCCTTGCTCCCTGAAATCTTCAGGAGGTTGTAGGTCAGGTGAGTCGCCGCCATGAACTGAGCGAGAGACGGGTACCCGAGGATGGCATTGTATGGGAGACCGATGCGGGCGATGTCAAAGTCCACCAGCTCGGTGCGATAGTTGTCTCATGTGCCAAAGGTGATGGGGAGGCGGATCTGCCCCAGAGAGTGGGCAGCTCCACCACCCACTCCTATGAAGGGCTTGCTGAGGCCGAGCCGTTCGAGCGGCACATGAAGAAGGCTGAAGGCTTCTACGGAGAGCAAGTTGAGGCCAGCACCACCGTCGATGAGGGTCTTGGTGATGGCCACGTTGCAGATGGTGGGCTTGCAGAGCATCGGGAGCATTCCGGAGCCGGCGGTGGAGCCGGGGGTGGTCTTCCGAGCCGAAGGTGAGGTCGGCCTCCGGCGCAGCCCAATTCGGCGGAGCCCCTGGGCGCTTAAAGGCTGCCCCAATATGACGAAAGAAAGGTTTGACGTGGTGATCTGAAGGCGATGCGTGGGAGCCACCCAGTAGTGCTGTGACTACGTGGCGAGGGCCATGGGAAACCAGTTGGCCATGATCTTGTCATCGCCTCCGGCCTCGAGGACGGCCTCCTCGTACGCCAGCGGGAACAGCGTCGGGTCTGCCGCACCATCGTAACGCGGCGGCATCTCCGGCCTAAACTTGGCCGGCCATTGCACTCGCTGCAGAGTGGGGGCCAGGGCACGGTACCCAGACTCCCTGCTGCTAGTGTTGGCCGCAGAGGTTGGTGGCGAGGCACCTGCCATGGGAGCATAGTGCGGTGGTACGGGGTGCTGGTTGGTGGAGAGAAGCCCCGGTGCACCCTTACCTGGCGCGCCAA
The DNA here is from genome assembly GCF_002162155.2 of Triticum dicoccoides. NCBI lineage: Eukaryota > Viridiplantae > Streptophyta > Magnoliopsida > Poales > Poaceae > Triticum > Triticum dicoccoides. The sequence continues at coordinate 398,861,598 of NC_041386.1, forward strand.
ATGTCGGATGTGGGGTTCCGGCAAACCCTTAAGGTTTGAACACTAGGGTGCGTGCGTAGTCTTTCCTTCCTACCAATCTACGCCCTAGACCACTAAGATCTCGCGGACGAACTCCACGAACTCGCAACACAGAAAGACACGAGGTTTATACTGGTTCGGGCCACCGTTGTGGTGTAATACCCTACTCAAGTGTGGTGGTGGTGGATTGCCCCTAGGGCTGATGTTGAACAGTACATGGGAAGAATAGCCTCCTCAGGTTGAGGTGTTCTTGTGTGTAGGCTCTCGATCGGGTTGGATCAAGCTAAGGTGAGATGAGATGATGATACGATCCCCCCTACTATGGTTGCTAGCTCTATTTATATAGGCCCTGGTCCTCTTCGCAAATATCGTGCGGGAAGGGAGCCAACAATGGCGGGCCGATTTGAATGGGGCAGCTAGTACAAGCTATCCTGACAAAAGTGGTCTTCGCCTGCGAAAAGCTTTGTGGTGACGCCGTCTTGGGCTCCACGATGACCTCTATCTTACCGTCCTCCTGGTCTTGGTCTTGTTTCACCAATATAGCAACCTTTCCATGATGCTTCAGTACTCTTCACTTGCGCTAGGCTCCTTTACACCATACAGGAAACAAGGACGCTGCACGCGCTGGCGCCCACCTAGCGCCCACCTGGTGTCGTGCGTCATGGCTCACGTCACGAGGGTCTCGTGAGGTTTGCCCCGCCTTGATATCTCAGCTCCTCGCAAGCCTGCCTAGCTAGGCTACTGCAGAGAGGGCCTTGCATCATCCGCCTCGCGAGGCTTGGACCCTCGTGAGGGTCTTGGATGCTTTGCTGGTGAAGATGGGCTGTATAGCCTGCTAGCTCAGCCACGCCGCAGGCTGCAAGCAGGCAAGTTTGGGGACTTCCGTTCCCAGAACGCCGACAATATCTGACGGATAGAAAGCAATCTATGATAATTTGACAAAAGATACCCGCACCTCTCTCCACATCCTTATCTCCCACAACCTCATTGCTAAGCAATTAAAAAGAAAGTCTCTTGAACAATCTAGCATGGTGGCCGCTGCCACCTGCCAGCGGCGTCCATCCCCATGCCTCTTACCATTCCGACCACCAGTCACCACCACACTCCACTCCTCCTCACCTTATCTCTCATCTTTCATTTTTTCGATGACATTCTCGAGATACCAGTTTTTCGATAAAATTCTCGAAATATCATTAGTTTTTACACATGGGATTACTCCTGCATGGGTAAATCACAATAGGTGTTTTGTAAAAGATGCATATTGATGTTCCGTGCAATGCACGAGCATCTTGCTTGTAATTATATAACGCAAATCACGAGCAGGAAGTGACATTTTTTTACACAACCACGTTAACATGGCCATGTAAATCACTAGCTGAACTAAATACCATTATACTTATATCCCAATGCAAAAGGTTGAGTACATGTCCGAAGAGTAGAGTCGCACACATGCACTCTATCTCTCAGAATCTCACACACACACCAGTTACGTGACGCCCACTTAAGCAGACATGTATGTTACAATTTGTGCACCCGCGGGTACACATGATGTTGAGCATTTATTTAAGCCGGACGGCGAACCCAAACAGTAGCTGCATTCATTCCCCTCCCACCGCCTCTTCTCTAGTCGTCGTCGCCCGGTATCCATGGCCCGGCCGAAGGTAACAACATATGCCATACTCTCGCCGGAGCGATGCTTTAATCTGGAAATTTTAGTGGTCATGCATGCATCTTTTTGTGCTAGCACTCCTATATAAGGGTTGACCGATTGCTTCCTGCAGACGTGCATAGGCGGTGGAAGAGGAAAGAGAAGGGAAGCAGGCTGTGGAGTAACATTTTTTACCACAATTTCTTAGGAAACTGAGTGCAATAATTGAGTAGTTTTGCAAACTACCAGTACTACACCTGAAACGGTTCAAAACCTATACTCCCGTGCCAGCGCACGCTTCCTGCGTGAAACGGTCAGCGTCACCCTAGAGCGTCAATGTCGCATTAATACCCGGCCAGAGGGGAGGCGACCTCTCACTGGTGCCAGCTTTGAAGCGGCGCGACGGCCGAGAGAGCACCGCTTCCCGGTGCACGCGACTGCTCCGCGTCGAGGCTGGCCATAGGCCCTGTTTGGATCCATGGGTTAGAGTTAGTTTGAGCTAGTTGGGGCAAGTTGCATCGATCCGACCAAAAAAAACTATCCCACCCAAGAGGTTCTAACTAGAGATAGTTCTCATTGGGACCACTGAAAAATCACTTTTCTCTCTTCATGAAGTGCATTTATTGTCAATCTAACCATGTCACCCAAAAACCTCTTTGCCTACAGTTAGTTGAGGGTTAGTCATGAGTTAGTCTAACCTCTAGCTAAGTTAGAGTATCCAAACAGGAGCAGTATAGGACATGCAAGTTGCTCAAAGCATACAGTCAAAGTCGTATGTGAAAGGATTTTTTTCTTTTTGAAAACATAACGTGAAAGGAATTTTTTTAGAATGCTCTTGGCATGTCGCTAGCATGTGATGAGTTAACCGACCTCAATAGACGGTAAAAACGCCAGCCCGCCGCACTTTGAGAGAGACGAGGAGGGAGAAACGATACGAGCTGTAGGATTACTAGAGATAGGTGTTGCATGGAAGCCAAGAAATATGGTGATTGCGTGGGTTAGCCATGTACTAGTATGATGTAACTACACTAGGCTGCCATGTTTCATACTCTTCCAGTCCACTTTGGAGATGATTGGTGGATTTTATATCGCTGAATAATATAAAATATTATGAGTGCAGACGCTCCATGACGAGGTTCCTTGCTCCTTCTCGGTCATCGGGAATCTATGTTCTTCCACTCTATTTTTTACGTTAGCTTTGTTCATCCTTATACCAACACGCGAGACATCTAACATCAAGGTGCACGTGTCATGCAAGGATCGTTCCATCTATATGAAGATCACATGGGACTGGAACTACGAGACGGACATGTACCCAGGAGTGGACGTGTGAACCTGTGTAATGTAGCGCAGTAAGTGAAGTAGAAAGGCACAAATAGTATGAACATGCGTGGCATATAGGCATTTATCTCTTACTAGCACTAAATGCTGTATCTGCAATGCCCGGTAATGTTATGGAGTACATAACTAAGTACTCTACTACTACTATATTAATTGGAGGCACATATTAGGTTTTGTATTTGTTTATGTGTATGCCCCGAGACCTTTCAACTATATGTGTCTTTCTCTCCAGGTTGCACTTTGTATCGTTTATACCACTAGTACAGTAGTACTACTACGTGTGGTCCTCGACCCAGAAGTGGAGACACTCTACCACGCTGTTCATGTCCAACTCCTTTCGCTGACGTGTGGGACATCCAGCATGTGTCGTGTGTTTGGCACTCCTTCATCGTTAGAGTTGAAACGCTAGCATTCATCAGAAATAAAAAATAAATATAAATCACCAGTGATACTATACCATGCGGTTTCCTTGCTCCTTGATATCGGAAAGAATACTTCCACTCACCGACATGTGGGACGTCGACCATCCTGGTCCACTTTACATACCCGCAGAACTCCAAGGGAGAGTCACCCCGGTCGTCGCGCCACAATAATTACTAATGAGCCGTCAAATCACAGGCCCAACCTTACCCACTGTGAAGTTCCTCGGACGAAGGAACCATCATGACTTCGTTGAATTCTGCTTCTTGAAGAAAACTACTGTACCAGCAGTACTGCTAGCTATAGTAGTTACTCCAGCGGAGGCCTCCATTGGTTCATAGGATAGCAATTTTATAGGAATATGAAAATCATAGGAAGTGAGATGACATGCATCTCAATTCCTATAGAGAAAGAGATGCCATTTGATGCATAGGATAGGAATTTTTCCATTGAGTCTAGGCTAATGTACTGGTAATTTGCTCTAAAAACTACAGTAGGAACTAGTAGTACTGGTACATGCTCAGAATTAATTAAACAAATGTACGGGCGACATAGAAACACACACTAACTACTAGTACTACTACTTCTCAAATGCTGGCCAGACATCGTCGTTCTCCTTCCCGGCTTTGTCGGTGACACCACACCGTGCTTGGATCTCCGCCGACCTCTCCGCAGCAGCGCGTGCGTCCTCTTCTTTCTTGCGGCGGCGGGCCTCTCTTTTCTTGAGTGCTTTCTAACTTTTCCGCTCCCTCTGTGCGGCTTTGGCCGCCTCTTGCTCTACTGCCCATTCAGCCTTGGCAGCTTCAAATTCCGCCCACATAGGTGTGAGGTTGCAAGCGGCGATGAACTCGGCACGGCAGAATGCCACCGCTTCCCTACAATTCTGTGTGTGGTTGTGGGTGGCGAGGAACTCAACGCGGAGGGATGCCATCGCTTCCTTACCGGTTAGCGTGCGGCGCGGTGGCATGAACGACGCTTGGTGACAGCTCTGGTTGTCATCGAAGGCTAGCTCGCGACAAGAGCGGTTGCATGGACACCTGGTTGTCAATACGTGTCGCATACGCTTCACAGGGTCATCATCCATGAGTTCACATTTTACAACCATGCTAGCATCTGACCACCTTGGCCTACCGAAACCCCTTCCATCGCTAGTGCGCACTTCCGGCCTGAAACGATCACCGTCTCTCCAGAACGTCAATGGCATACTCACCGGCCTTAACTACAGGTGCAGTTGGTGTGTCACTCACATGCCGGCCAGATGCCCGTTGGGCCCACATGTCAGTGATACAATGCACCTGCGGTTAAGTCATTGAAGCAGTGTCCGCATTCACGCCCGACGTGACCTCTCACTAGCGCCGGCATTGTAGCAGGGAGACGGCCGAGAGAATGCCACCCGTGCGGCATCCCGGTGCAAGCGACTGTTCTGCGTTAACGACACCACGACTATCCTTCCATCTGCCTCCCACATTAATGACACACGGCTGCCGACGAACCTACTCCAGCACGAGCCGTCCATCCGTCTGCCGCGGCTCATTGCCATTCGCCCACTATATTAACTTGAGCCCCAGCTCCCAGCCATAGCCAAAGACCCACACTCATTCTTCTCCGGTCCCTTCCTTCTGTCGGCACCACTCCAACCATGGCCTCCTGGCGCTCCAAAGCTCTCTTGGACGTACTGTCACAGGAGCAGATGAAGGACATCGGCGGCCCCGCTCTGGGCACACTACAAAGCTCTCTTGGACGTACTGCCGCAGGAGCAGACGAAGGAGATCTCCGGCTCCCCCCCTCCCCGGTCGTCCTCCGCCGCCACGACCATGAAGCCGGCGCGCGTGTGCAGATGCAGCCGGCAGCGAGGAAGAGTAGTAGACGGTAGGTTGCCGCCGCTCTGTTCCAAGGAAGGCCACTGCTCCTCCACTCATTCGATGCCAAGCTTGGTAGGATAAACATCGGTGGCCAATTAGCCGCTTGACGGCGACGTGGAGGTGGAAATCTCCAGAACCTTGTCCTCCGAAGGAGGAGTTTATCGAGGCGGATGAGGAGGAGGCAAATGCAATAGTCGACTTTCTCATGTTCATGGCCGGACATGGTGGTCGGGCGCCCGTGATCGTTTAGATTAGGTTTATAGTAGGTTTTAGTATGGTTGGTGCGAAATATGTAATGAATTTCGTCCAGTTTATAGGAAAAGTTTTTGAAATGTAATGAATTGCATCGGTTAATTTGAAATTTGCTTTGTTTGCACGAATTTCGTCCGGTTAGTTCATATAGTTGTCGAAAGGTATGCGGGCAGCATTGGGTGGCATCCATCAGTGTCCTCGGACAAATGCCGGTGTAAATTTGAGGGCCAGCGCTGGAGATGCCCTAAGTATCATGCTATAATCGCTAACAGTGCTCCATTATTTCGCAGGGAATAGTTTTCCCTCGATCAAAATCAGATCCGCCATGTTTCGCACACCTCCCACGTAAGAGCGTAGACTCTTGCTTACACAAAAATGGAGCAAGTGGACGCCACTGTAGGACGTCATATCACTCAAACTAGCCCGTCTAACACGCGGGAAAGCACCGCCCTCGTCATTTTGTTCTGGATTTCGATGATCGATCGCACAAAAATGTTATGCTTTGCAAGTTCAAAAGGAAAATGCGGCACACTTACAACTCATACGCGTCGCACCCCTGACAGTCCGGCTCGCACACTGCTCACTAGAGGGGACACGCGTTGTCTCGCATTTTCACTAACATGTGGGACTGCAATTGAATAAACCGTCAATAGCTGAAATCTAATCGCTCGGTGTGCGTCGACTGAGAAGAGAGAGACGGGGGAGGGAGAAGAGATCACCCACCCGCCGCGCGTGGACTCCAAGAAATATATATGGTGATAATGTGAGGTGGGCCATGGGGGAGTTCGGAGTAAGTGAAGTAGAAAGGCACAAATGCTATGAACATGCGTGGCATATAGTGTGTGTTTGGTTGCATTCTCGTCTCAGCATAGTTGTTCCCTCTTCATGCATGCTCAACTCAACACCCCTCTTCATGCATGCTCTCTTCATGCATGCTTCTAGTCTATTTGTGCTAAACTAGTGTGGACTCATGCATCCTCCATACACTCTACCAAACACCCAAAAGTGGGTCAAGAAGGGAACTCTTGGGCGGCACTTGTCTCTTACTACGTACTCCCTCTGTTCCAAATTACTCGTCGTGGTTTCAGTTCAAATTTGAACTAAAACCACGACAAGTAATTCGGAACGGAGGGAGTACCACTAAATGTTGTACGTGCAATGCACGATGATGTTATGGAGTACATGCCTAAGTACTCTACTACTACTATATTAGTTGGAGGCACATATTAGCTTTTATATTTGTTTACGTGTATGCCCCGAGACCTTCCAACTAAACGTGTCTTTCTCTCTAGGTCACACTTTGTATCGTTCATACCACTAGTACTACTATGTGTGGTCTCCGACCCAGAAGTGGAAGAAGTGTAGACACTCTACCACGCTGTTTTTTTGCGCTGGGCTCTACCACGTTGTTCATGTCCCACTCCTTTCGCTGACGTGTGGGACATCCAGCACGTGCCGTGTTTGGCACTCTTCGTCGTAAGAGTTGAAACGCTAGCATTCATCAGAAATAAAAAATATATAAATCAGCAATGATACTATTTTGTTTGAAAAATTTATCCTGGTCTACCCCGGTCGTATCGCAGGCCCAACCTTTCCCACTGTAAGTTGGTCGGATGAAGGAACCATCATGACTTCGTTGAATTCCGCTTCTTCAAGAAAACTTACTGTACCCGCAATAATGCTACCACACGCGAAGACTGGACGACACTGTACCACGTCATATCACTGCAACCCACTAGGCCATCCTCAAAAAAAACCACAAGGCCAAACTAGCCCGCCTATAGGTCATCTATTTTGGAACGGAGGGAGTACATCTCCGTACTACTATGATTTTCTGTTGTACGTCTCTGTACTTTTGCTACGATTTTCCTACCCTATGAACCAAATGAGGCATGAATGTATCCGTGTCGACTAAGCCTACAATTTTAGGAGCTTGGGCTATTGGCTGATCGACGACGGATAAGTATAAGCGTACCACAAGCTCATCAGCCTCAACGTTTCTCTTGGGTGAGTGTTTTGCAAGTACTATAGCTTGCACAGTAGCTAGCCTACTAACACTAAGAATCATCAAACAAGCCCTGCTGATATGACAAACAGTTCGAACTTACATCTAAGCATGCCATATATTACATCAAAAGCTGGTGAGGATACATCTGTTTCCATAACTCGGAGAGGGTTCGCATGATTCACTATCAAACAAAAGTAGAAAGTACTGCCCACACTAGACAGTGCACTAGCCCTAAGATGGTTTGGTAACACACATCGTTCTGGTAATTAAACATAGGGCAATGCAAACTACCCCGAAGGATTAGCGCAACCAACTATTTCTTGTCATCGATCTCTCGGGAAATGACCACAGCACGGAAAGCGGCATGCGAATCAATCTCTGAGGCGATGTCCACAGGACTGACCGCAACATCAGAATCGATCTCTGGGGCGATGTCCACAGGATGGACAGCGGCATCGGAATCGATCTCCGCGCGATGCCAACAGGACGGGCCGCGACATCGAAAACGATCTCAAGGGCATTGTCCACAGGACGGGCCGCGACATCAGAATCAGCAAGGACGTCCACCGGCACCTGCACAACCCTAACATATTAGCAAGCACATTGTAAATAATCAAAAACCACAACTATGGTAATAAGCCATTATTTTTTACCTTGTGCAGCTCACCGGGGGATCCCATCCATCCGGGGCCATCTCCTCGTCCTCGATGGGGGCTATCACCTTACCAGGGGAATATTGCTTCTCAATAGCGACTATCTCCTCAAACTCGGCCTTGAGCCTCGCATAGGTGACCATCAGAGTTTCTGGGTAGGCACGGTGGGGCCCTTGCTGTTCTTCCAACTTTCTTTGAGGAGTTCGTCCGCCAACATCGTCAACTCTTTGGCTAGTGCTTGTTTCTTGGAGTTCTTCGTCTCCATGGGTTGGCCCGCCAACATGGTCAACTCGTTGGTTGGTGCTCGGTTCCTAGAGATTGCTGTCTCCAGTGGGTTGCCCGCCGACAACTCTTTGCCTAGTGCTCCAGGATCCATCAATGAACTGACAAACAAAAAGCAATCAAAAGGAAACCACAATCGCAATGAAAACGGGAAAAGAATTGGCTGTGAGAATCGGTCGATGCTTCGCAAAAAGAAGATTCTTGGAATGAAAATATAGCAACATCACTGATACTCCCACCTTTCCTTCGTCAGTACAAAATAAAAATGGCAGAAGTGAGTAGCATGGAGTGAGGTTTTCTTCAAGAAAGGGGAGAAAGGGCTTCAACGAGCGTTCGAGTGAAATGATGGTTTCTTCGTCCAGTCCAACTTCGAGGCCACTTTACCACTACTGGTAAAGGTGTGTTTGTGATATGATGGGTCATGACGGTCACACTGGGGAGACCAGTAAGTTTCGACTGTAGCACCTCGCTGGGATTTGGTGGATGGCACGCGGGCCCGGATGCTGTGATGTCCCGCATGTAGATAGAGCGGCTAGTCATATAAGTGCTCACTATTGTGCACTGGGACCGAGGCGGAGAGGAAAATGAGAGAACTATGTAATTAATGCATGAGTTTAATTAGGGTAGTTTTGTAAAGTACAAGATACATTCCTCCAATCGCAAAATGCCTTGGTTGATGAGATTTGAGATTTGAGCCCTATAAGAGCATGGTTAATAGTATAGACAGATGCTGGCTATAAGCCAGTGCCATGTCATCTACAACCCATCTTATAGCCAACATGTACAATAGTAGATCAAAAGAGTTTACTACTTTTTTATTATGTGGCCCACCTTTCATTCTCCAAAGTGCCTATGAGCACGTGCTAGAGCTGGCTCTTCATGAAGAGCCCGCTTACATTCTCTCTCCTCTTCTCTTTCCTCCAACTAAGCAGAAATATACTAGTTTAATCCTTATAGCCCCCTGACTCGGCTCTATTGTACTTGCTCTAAACCGGAAGGGAGGGAGCACTGCACGGGGTGTAGTCTAGTCACAGGTTGAAATCTCTAGAAAGGAAAATACTCCTTTCCGGTTTACAGGGCTATGCTAGCAAGTACTAGTACTACAATAGTCGGCTCAAATAGCAATTTTGGCTCATGCTAGAGCCTGGCTATATGCGTGCTCCAAGGCACCGCACCACGCGAGCGTTCGCAACTGCCACGTTCGGGTTGTGCTTGGCTCTTTGCCTCTTCGAGAAGATGAACAATGATGTTACTCCTACTTCTATAGTATCAAATCCACTGCTGCATGTTCGTCCACCTCGTGCGGGAGGGATAGTGTGTAGCGAAATCTCCAACTAGTCCTACCAGCCACCACGCTCATGCGCGAGGGAGGGACGCATCTTCATTGACTTACTGCTCCTACCTTTGCGTCTATGACAGGTGGGCCCAACAGGTGGTTGGCCCACCTGTCATTCAGCCAAAGGCAGGTGCAGTTAAGGCATCGGAGCTCAGTCCGCGAGGGAGAGGGCATTGTAGTAATCAAACTTCTCGGTCTTGTACGAGTTGACGCGACACATCAAAGCATGGCACTCGATATAAGTCTTTTTACACATTTCAAATGGACTACAACATACGGATGTATGTAGACATATTTTGCTTCGTATGTAGTCACTTCTTGCTATCTCTAAAAAGACTTATATTTGGAAACGGAGGGAGTACAACGCATGCATGCATGCCGTGACTTCCCTTTTGATACTTGCATGTGTTGATTTGATGCACCTTGCCAAATTTTGACTATAAATTTAACTAACCAAATTTTCATGCATGTCACAAAAAATTACGGGCTCTTTGGATTGTGACTATGTTTGTCTTATGTTGCCACATTATTTTCCCCACACTTGCCACACTTGCCTAACTTGAGTTGCTCAAATTGTTAGACACACTTTGGCTTGCCTAAGGGAATCTTGCCACACTTTTTGTTTCTATGACATGTGGGGTTCACTACTAATAAAAAAATCTTGTCTTAGGTGTGGCTAATAAAAAGACTTATATTTAGGAACAGAGGGAGTAGAAAATGTAAATAGTAATGCATGTTGGGGCAACCCACGTTTCCGATAATTTTAGCCGTGGGCTTATTCACAATTTTTACGAGGGGGTGGTTGTTCATTTAATGGAGGGACTTGTACCAGACTTGAACGATATAAAATGCAACCTGGCACACTGTAACACCACTTGGAACAAGCAGGTAGCTATCTCAAAAAACAATTAACAACTAAAAACGGCGACCTGGCACATAGTACACAATTTTAAACGATAGGTCGGAGCCTCCGCGCTTGCTTGCTAGGGTTGCTCTATTCACACACTCTCATCCTCTCCAGATCAAAACAAGATAGGGGTGGTAACACTGTCTTTCTCCCTTCAAAAAACACTGTCTTTCTATCCTAACTGTTGGTTACAGATCCGGACGTATCCCCCTCCGCTGGTGAAGGGGAGTAGGGGCAGTTTTTAGGCCATCGTCGACAGCGAGGGAGGAGACCCACTGACGGCTGCACCGTTATCTCTGGCCGAGCGCCGGCGCGGGAGGTCCTCCGATCCCTTCGTCATTGCCCTAGTTTGGGTGGATCCGGCCTCCCTCTGCCCACCTATCCATATCCTGACGACCTTCAGGTATATCTTCCTTCGAAACCGCCTTAGCTCTACTTCCCCAACTCGCTACGTCATTGCATGTGCATCATTTTCTACCGCTCAGCCCCTCTCGATCGGATGGTCCAATGTCACCTATTTTTTTTCCTATTGTTAGAGGTAAAGCTACTTCATGGAGTCAAATCTTGTACTTGGTTCAAACAAGAAATAAAGTGGGGTGCGGGAATTTAGTATGTACGTCGGAGTTGGTACAAATAGGAAGGAAAGGGGGTGAATGTAGGACAAACTGGTCATCCAACTGGTCTCTTGGTCGAAAAGGGAAATATCGGGTAATGTTGTACACAGTGGTATGACCAGGACTAGATTTGTTATCCACACATAGGAGTAGGTGGCTAGAGTGAACAAAAATGGGACCAACCCAGATATGTTTCTTGGATGTTTGTTTCTCGGGGCAACAAACTCTAAATCACCACTTTATGCCCCTATTTAGGTACATGGTGCTGGACTGCTGGTGCACCCACTGTCCCATGCCCTTATACCAAATATTTAGCTATTCTTAATCTAATCCCCTGGTAAAATGAAGCCATGCCACTGTTATAAGCCATGACAAGTTTAGCCAAATGTTTTTTCTTGTAATTTTTTGTGACTTTGACTGTTTCCATTGTAGCTCTTTGTGCAAACAGGGATATCCATTTCACTAGGTTGCTGTTGTGACCTTATGGTGCACTACACAAAACACTTCTTAAAAGAAGTGACTTTTGTGTTGTTTAACTGGAATGTCAGAATGGAATAGTTGATTCATTTTGGGGGAACTGCACAAAGGAAGATATGTGTTCCAATCCTCATTATCTGTATTGGCGCCATAACCTTCCTTCAGGTAAGAATGATATTTAATGCATGTGTTCATATCTATTTTGCGACTCCATGAGAAAATAATGCTATTTTTTACTAGCAAACTTGTACTCCCTCACTGACAAAACCAATTCAGAAATAGAAGGCCAATCATGTACTTGGTTTCATGAACTGGTGAGGAGAAAGAGAAACAGAGGATGAAGAGGAAGAAGAAGAACAATAAACAGTGCCAAGGTGATCTTGCTGAACCCAGAGGCCTTAGTCGAGGCCATTCAAGGGCTTCGGCAACGTCTACCTTACATGTGAGACGATCCTCCAGGGAGCCCTTCCACTTCTGCTGTCTCTCCTACAAGGTCACTAATTAATTAGGAGTACTTAAGTACCACTAATTAATTGCTGCCTAATTTTCCTGTCGGAGTTAAACAAATCTTTAGTAGCACCTTATGTTGAATCATGTACGTGTGTATGTTTATCTATGGAGGTGAGTCATGTGGTGGAGCAGGGAGGGAATATTTTTAGTGTCATGACATAATAGTGCTATTGTTTTGCATGTCAATTTATTTCCATTGGTTTAATGAAGCAATGTTTTGCGTACTGTCCATCATGAATTTGATGCTACTGTTAGAGTAGTATGCTAATGTCTTTCTATCCTTTCTCACCAAGCTAATGAAGGTTTCACCTTGTTCCTACTTGTGCAAATAGGGATCATGTTGTGCCAATCATACATTTTACTGGAACTACACAAGACAATACAATGAACTGTAACCCAGCCAGTGCTTTAACTCTGCTAGAAGTTCTTGGTAATCTTTCGATATAATCTCAGCACTTGTAGACAAGAGTGATTTCAACCATACATTTGAAGCGCACAAAAACATACACTGTTGAGTGATTCCAGTGAGTGCTTTATCATCTCTTATGGGACTACATGAATAAGATTTTGTCCTCAGGTTTGTACCGGCCTAAGGCCTTCATCCATATTAGTTTGCTGTCATCTCTATTTGTATCGTGCTACTGTCATGAGAAACTCCATTATCTTTGCACGTTAAAGTTTTGCAACCTATGATACATGGCAATGCTTTGAGTGTTGAGCTAATTGGCACTGATTTAATAAACAAATACCTCTCTTTAAGCACGACTACTATGTTGCTAACTTTACCCATTAAGATAATGAGGGTGCTTCTATTTGTTAGTGTATGTTTCATCAACTACTCCACTATTACAGTAATCTCACTCTCTCAATATATGTGCCAACAGAGATGCTCGATTTTGGTGGAACTGCACAAAAACTTTGGGTGTTTCATTGCCTCGACAGCATCCTTCCTTTCATGTCAGTCACTAATCTGGGCTTGCATTCTTCCTTTGATGTCGGTCGCTTGGCTTATCTCGGCTTCCAGTCAAAGGAAATAGTAATCTATGTTCTACCTCACACAGGTTGGTACTGGCCTTTATCATGATTATTGTGCTTGTCATATGTATTGGTAATTTGGTATTGTGCTACTGTCTGCCGATTTCATAAAGGAGTAATTTGGAGCCTGAACTCGTAGTCAAATCATTACATTGGGTGATTTCAGTAGAACTGCACAAACAGATCAGATGGACAGGTACTTATGCTGCTGCTATGTACTCCAAAGTTCACTCAGACAGGCATCAATGTTGACAAGAAGAAGTTCCTATATTCATTCGAATATCAACTGGCGTCAACCAGTTGTCAAACTCCAAGTATTAGGAGAGTGAATGCCAAAAATATTGCTTGGCGCATAGCCCATGTCGGCGTTCTGGGAACGGGGGTCCCTAGACGTGCCTGCCTGCGGCCTATAGCGTGGCTCAAGTGGGGGCCCAGCGCGGCCCATCTTCATCAGCTCAAGCTCAAGACCCTCGCGAGGGGCCAAGCCTCGCGGGGCGGACGACGGAAAGCTTCCTCTGAGGCAACCTCATCAGGCAGGCTCGCGAGCAGGCGAAGAGATCAAGGCAGGGGTACCTCACGAGGAACCCGTGATGCAAGCCATGACGATCGAGACCAGGCGGGCGCCAGGCGGGCGCCGTCCTACGCAGTGTCCTTGTTTCCCCTTTGGTGCAAAGGAGGCAAGCACATGCCAAGGCATCGGGCAAATGTTGCCATTCCGGTGCAACGAGACCAAGACTAGCAGAGCGGCAGGACGGAGGTCACCGTGGAGCCCAAGACGCGTCATCACCAGTGCTTTTGGCAGCCGAAGACCACCTTTGGTCAGGATAATTTGTACTATATGTTCCACTTCAAAATGGCCAATTGTTGGTGCCCTTACCACTCATTATTTGGGGAGGGGCCCAGGGCCTCTATAAATAGAGCTAGCCACCACAGAGTAGAGACATCGAGAAGACATCGAGAAGACATCATGAAGACACCGAGAAGACATCGAGAGATCTGGTAGAACCCTAGCAGAGAGAGAGAGATAGAGGCGACTGAACTCACCCAAGAAGTTCATCGCACCAGCTCAAGAACACCTCTCGCGAGGCTATTCTTCCCTTGTACTGTTCGTCATCAGCCCCTGAGGCAATCCACCACACCACACACTGGAGTAGGGTATTACACCACAACGGTGACCCGAACCAGTATAAACCTTGTGTCCCTTGTATTGTTCATTGTTTCCAGCTTAGATCACGTGAGGAGATTGGACGTAGATCGGTAGGGGAGAGATCTCCGCGCGCACCCCAGTGTTCGAACCTTAAGGGTCTGCCGGGACCTGAAATCCGACATTTGGCGCGCCAGGTAGGGTTGCGCCGGAATCTTTCTTCCGCCGTTCGCGTGTGATCTTCCGTCGTGTCCATGGCTGACGCTCGTCGGGCTCGCGCCGAGCGTCGGTCTGCTCTCGCCACCCGCATTGCCCAGACGGCGCCCGTCGGTGAATGTTCTCGTCGTTCCCCGTCGCCTGCCGCTAATGCCGCCACCCGCCCGGCGGGGAACGAGCAGCAGGCCTCCTCCCAGCATCCTTCGGTGTGGCGGGAGGGCCGCACCGCCACACCGTCGCTGACTCCAGCCGCTTCTTCGTCCCACGCCCGTCGCGCCCCCACGGACGCGCACGCCACGCTACTCCTGGCAAGAGAGCTCTTGCACTACCGCCCCGTCGACGACCTTTACGAAGATTGGCCCGCCCGCATCACCGAGCTCGTCAGCGCCGCAGGGGGCTCCCCCTTGCCGTCCCTCTCGCTGCCTCGCCCACCATTCCGTGCAGGAGGCGAGGATCAGGAGGTGCCTCCACCACCTCCTCCCCAAGGAGGCGCCCTGGCTCCAAGGCGCGCAGCCCCGGGGCGAGACCCTCCGCGCCTGGTGCCTACGCAGCAAGAAAGGAGCTGCCAAGAGATCCATCGTACCCAAGAAGGTGCTCGCGCGCTCCCAGCGCCGGCGCGCCAAGATCGCGTCGCTGCACCTCCACGCCAAGAACCCGTGCTGCTCCAAGCTGCGGCGCACGGTAATCCCCAGGAGCAAGCCCAGTACCAGCAAAAGGCACCAGTGGCCACAGCAGGCTGCCGTGCCCTCAACCCCGAGCTATGCGGTGTCGCATGGCCAGGCAAGTTCAAGCTTCACCTGCCCCCTCGCTACGATGGCACGGCAGACCTGCGGAGTTCCTGCAACTCTACGAGCTATGCATCGAAGCCACCAACGGAGACGAAAGGGTCATGGCGAACTGGTTTCCCATGGCGCTCAAGGATGGGGCCCGCACCTGGCTCCTAGCACAATCTCCTCCTAGGACGAGATGCACACTCGCTTCATCGCGAACTTCCAGGGCACTCGCGACCGGCCCCCAGCCATGAGCGATCTGCGCCGCATCAAGCAACAGCAAGGGGAAACCCTGCAGAAATACATCCAGCGCTTCAACAACGCTCGCCTCAAGATCCCCAAGGTGACTGAAGAAGCCATCATCTTGGCCTTCTCCGATGGCGTACGCGACGTTAAGATGATGGAGGAGCTAGCAATCCATGAAGACCTGTGCACATCCCTGGAGCTGTTCAACTTGGCGACCAAGTGCGCCAGGGCTGAGGAAGGGCGCCTTTCCCTCCTCGAACTCCCAGCTGCCGACCCAGAAGAGAAGAAGCCCAAGGCCAAGGACGTGAAGCGCAAGGGGGCTGCCGTGCTCGCGGCGGAGCCAGACACCAAGCAAGGTAGGGATCAGCCTGAGTCATCCAAGGGCAGCCGGTACTACGTGTACCACGAGCTCCACACCCACAAGACCAACGAATGTCAAGAGCTCAGGGCCGTGAGAGATGGACGTGTCGGCCGACGCCCCAAGCGCAAGGATAGGGGAAATGGCCGAGGAGGAGGAAGAGGGGCGGACGATGGGAAGACCGTGGCCCTCGCCAAGGGTGGTGAGACCGACCTCGCGAGGATCACTGGCAGGTCCAGCCTCGCGAGGGAGGCTGGAGAGATCAGCCTTATGAGGATCGCCCGCGCGGCAACGCAGGCCTTCCTCCTCTGCCGCCACCGCCAGGGAGGAATGAAGACCAACATCAGGACGAGGGGGCTGGGTGCTTCCAGGAGACGCGCGCAATCGCTTGCATCTTGGGTGGCGCGCAGGCCCCAGCCTCACAGTGCATCTTCAAGCAGTTTGCTCACGAGGTGAATGCAGTCCTCCCCGAGCTTGAGGCCACACGCCTTCTCAGGTGGTCCGCGTGCGCTATCACATTCAGCTCTGCAGATCAGCTCAAGTGCGGGGCAACGGCCGGAGTCCTCCCGATGCTTTGCTCCCCAGTCATCAGCAACGTGCAGGTCACCAGGACCCTCATTGACGGCGGAGGAGGACTCAACGTCCTATTCGTCGAGACGTTCGACAATCTCCAAGTGACATACGCTCAGCTTCAGCCAACCAAGCCCTTCTCAGGAGTCACCAATGGTTCCATAGTTCCAATAGGGCAGGTTTGCCTTCCAGTCACCTTCGAGCAGCGCAACAACTACCGCATCAAGCTCATCGACTTCGATACAATGTCCGTCTGCCATAAAACGCCATCCTCGGGTACCCAGCCCTGGCCAAGTTCATGGCAGTCACTCACCATCAATACAATGTCCTCAAGATGCCAGGAAGCGGTGGAGTCATCACCGTACCCTGTGAAGAAAGGGCCGCAGTGTGTTCACTTGAGCACGCGTTCCAAGCCATAGCAATCGAAGACCCAGACTGCAGAAACGGAAGACTTCCCGAGGCGAACCCCAAGAAGAAGAAGGCTTCGCCTGGCCCAAGCCATAAGGAGGCAGGCGCCTCCGGAGGTGTTGGGTCAGGATCTGCGCCCAATCAGGGAGCGCCACCCTCTCTCACATAGGAAGGCGCGCCCGGCGCCCTCCTCAGGCAGCGCTTGGGGGCTCTTTCTTGGAGAGCCACCGACTTTGCCAAGGTCGCGAGGGAGGCGCTCGGGCACCACTTGGAGGGGTGCTTCCAGGCACGTTTCCCTCAGGAAGGTACAAGGCAAGGAAGACCAAACCGTCAGGAGTTCATCGCAAGCAACACTCAGGAGCTACAGGACTCGAGAGTCATGCGCGGCACAGCCGCTTGCCCGCCATGACCCCACATCCAGGCGAGGATGGTGGGCTACGCATCTGCATCGACGTACCAGGGCTCAACCAAGCCGCGTCTTAGGAGCGCCTCTGGCCTTCGCACGCGGGGCGTTGCGAGGGTCCACCTCACAGCTACGTTTGCATGCCTTTCGGCCTGCCGAACGTGGTCGCCGCTCATCGGCGCCTGCTGAGGAGCATTCTGGAGGCTCAGGAGGTCAGGCATGGTACGGTCCTGGCGGGGATGGAGAAGGCCCTCGGAAACCCACCTGTGCCCCCGGAGCCTCCCGAGGCTCCTGGGCCTGGGGGCTCGTGAGGGTCGGCGTCTTCATTGCGCATCGCCCGCTTCTTCAGCATCACTTCATCTTCAACAGCACTAGGTGACATCTTTCTAAGTTCCATTTTTAGCTGGGAGCACCCACAGGGCCGCATCATTCCCAGACCGCGTGGGTCCGTCCCTGTGGCATGTATCTGTTTTGCTTGTGCTCTTTACTTACCTTGTCGGGGGCGCCCCTCGGGCTGCATCATCCCCGAGCTGCTCGGGCCTGGCCCAGCGGCATTTGCTTTTCCTGGGTCTACTTAAAATGAATTTCCTCCTGCATGCTTAACATACCCAACCTAATCGCCTACTCGATTGACGCCTACCTATGGAGCCCCTTGCTCTGGCACGGCATCTACGCACAGGTCCGTCCCTACAATGCCGAAAAATCTGAGTGGTCGAGCTCTAGCCGCGGCAGCCCTGCAAGGCACCACCTCACCAGGCCCTCAGTGCCCCAATCACTTCCCCGGAGCGACCAAAGGTTGGCTGGCAACCGTAACAATAGGTCTTGTTTCTCTTTATGACTGGTGTGTAGGACCTACTCCAGGAGCAATGCTAGGGACATCGCGAGTTGTCTCTCCCTCTCTCCGGCATGGACCGCTTGCACGTTAAAAGGGGAGCGCCTGAGCATCGCGACTCATGGGCTCCTACTGGCTCTCCAGCCCTCACCCCCTAGCCTTGACCCACGGCATCGCGACCAGTCATACCAGCGGCGGCTGAGCTTGCTTGAGGGCCGGGACATGAGGATGTAGAGCATTAAGGAAAATGCGGGGGAGTGGGAAGAAGCTCGCGAGGACCTAACCCAGCAACGCCTCAGCTGCCACCGATCGGGCCAGGAGCTTCATCGAGGAACTACACCATACTCAAGAGATATGTCACGCCCTTAAAAGAGTTGGACCAACGCAGTGCAAAACCCTCGCCCAGTGCGGCTCTGTCACAGCGACGTTAACTTCCTTTCTCGCCCAGCGAGGGCTGCTTGAGCGCTAAAGGGGACCTCCCGAGCATCGTGACTCGGGGGCTCTTATCGGACCTCGGGCCGCTCACCTCCTGGCCTTAACCACGGCATCGCGACCTGGCATACCAGCGACAGCTGAAGCCTGCCTGGGGACTGGGACCTGTCAGTGTAGAGCGCCAAGTCCTCGCGAGGATAGAAAGGGGGAGCCAAGCTGAGACAGGACAAGCACCTCGCATTGATTCATATTAAGGATATAATATTCATAAAAGACATGGCAGACGCCTTACATACCCCCGCGGGGTGTTGCTTCGATTCCTCGCAGGGAACAAGAGTACTAATCCTAAGGAACGCTAATCGCCCGCACCGCTGCAAGGGACGCCATCATCAACAGTGGGCTGCCCAACATCGACGCCAACCCCATCCAGATCAGTGGTGTCGACGGCTGGACGCAGCTGCCCCGCTCCGAGCACCGTGCGAGCTCGGGGGCTCGTAGTTGTCGTCGCTCGTCTCCGGAGTCGCGAGGAGCTCGGGGGAGCCACTGAATTCCCCAGCTCCTCCGCTACTACCCGAGGAGCTGCTGGAGGCCCGACGGGCAGGCCAGGTCCTCACCGGTTCATCGCCCCTGCCGCTCTTCCTGGGGCAGCACTCCAGTCGGCGTCCTTCAACGTCGAAGACCTTAAAGAACATCAGGGAGGCGCCGTCGTATTCAAGATGAATTATGAGGGCGCCCACCGTTCGGCAGACCCGGGCGATTTCGCCCTATCCCCGGGTCATGAAGACCTTGCCCGGAGCGACAACCGCGACCTCCGCTCCGGTCGCAAGGGTGCTGCAGTCAGCATGCTACAACCAGAGCTCCAGAGCCCCGCTCGGCGGCATCTCATAGGAGAAGGAAGGAGGGAGGCGAATCCAAGAGCTTGGAGGCATGGCAGCATGGAGCACGAGCTCGCGAGAGGAGCGTTCAGCATGGACTCCAGGAGGAACGACGCACACCATTGTGACTCGCCGGTGTCGACGGCGGCACCGTCGGTGTTGCTCGACGTCTTCTCCCGCAGGACCTACGATGCGAGCGTGCAAGGGTAGTGGAAACCCAGGTGGCGGCCGCTCGTACCAGGGCCTCGGTGCCTCCCGCTGAGCACCCTCATCTCGGTGGCAGAGGACCAGCCGCTTCTTTGGTGGAAGTGGGTCAGGACCCTCTCGAGGGGCCTTTCCCTTCTCTTCTCCAGAGAACCGGCGGATTGGTGCCATTGGCGTAAAGAGAAGCAAGAGCAAGGAAGGAGAAGGAAAGGAGCAGCAAGAAGGGATGGCCTGAAGGGGCTCGCCCAGCCCCGTACTTATAGCCGGAGGAGGCCAACCACTGAGCACCACGTTCGCAGGTAATCATGACCATTTTCTCTGCATGCAGGGACTTGTCAAGTCATTCGGTCGCCGAGGCATCGTGGGGAAGCGCATACGCCCATGTCCAGTCAACCGCCACGCGGGGCTCAAGGCCGCAGGCTCTTGGGGCCCGCGATGCTTCGCGCTTACCCCTTCGCTTCCCCGCCAGGCCAAGCCGGGGCGCGCCTTGGGCCCGGGGGCTACTATCGGCGTTCTGGGAACGGGGATCCCCAGACTTGCCTGTCTCCGGCCTGCGGCGTGGCTCAAGTGGGGGCCCAGTGTGGCCCATCTTCATCAGCTCAAGCTCAAGACCCTCGCTAGGAGCCAAGCCCCGCGGGGCGGATGACGGAAAGCTTCCTCATAGGCAGCCTCATCAGGCAGGCTCGCGAGGAGGCGGAGAGATTAAGGCAGGGGTACCTCGCGAGGAACTGTGACGCAATCCATGACGATCAAGACCAGGTGGGCGCCGGCCTGCGCAGTGTCCTTGTTTCCCCTTTGGTGCAAAGGAGGCAAGCACAGGCCAAGGCATTGGGAAAAGGTTGCCATTCCGGTGCAACGAGACCAAGACCAGCGGAGTGGCAGGATGGAGGTCACCGTGGAGCCCAAGATGGCGTCATCACCAGTGCTTTTTGCAGCCGAAGACCACCTTTGGTCAGGATAACCTGTACTATATGTTCCCCTTCAAAATGGCCAATTGTTGGCGCCCTTCCCGCTCATTATTTGGGGAGAGGCCCAGGGCCTCTATAAATAGAGCTAGCCACCACAGAGTAGAGACATCGAGAAGACATCGAGAAGACATCGAGCAGACATCGAGAAGACATCGAGAAGACATCGAGAAGACACCGAGAAGACATCGAGAGATCTGGTAGAACTCTAGCAAAGAGAGAGAGGTGACTGAACTCACCCAAGCAGCTCATCGCACCAGCTAAAGAACACCTCTCGCGAGGCTGTTCTTCCCCTATACTATTCGTCATCAGCCCCTGAGGCAATCCACCACACCACACACTGGAGTAGGGTATTACACCACAACGGTGGCCCGAACCAGTATAAACCTTGTGTCCCTTGTGTTGTTCGTTGTTTCCAGCTTAGATCACGCGAGGAGATTGGACGTAGATCGGTAGGGGAGAGATCTCCACGCACACCCCAGTGTTCGAACCTCAAGGGTCTGCCGGAACCCGAAATCCGACAGCCCAGAAAAACACAGTCCATTCTTTGGTCCCAACTTGTGCCTTTTGGTTATCGGCAGATATGGTAGCAAACTGTATGGCATGGAGTCTAAAGATTCCAGACAAGTTGGTTGCCGCGTATATTCATCTGGCACTTAATCAGTCTGCACGCCAGGGATGCTCAATTTTAGTTGAACTGCACAAATAAATTGGGTGGTTCATTTTCTCAACCGCCTCCTTTCTCGTCTGCAATGTAGAATTTTGGCGAGCTACAGGACCAAGATGAGCCAGTAAACTAGTTGGATGAAAGTAGTGGCCAAGTTTCTCAAACCTCCCTCGGCACGAGGCCACTATTTGAGGATAAACCTACAAGAAAAGTTCAGATTGTCTGTGCTTCCTCTTATGTACTCAAAAGTTTACTTGTACAAGCATTAATTTTAGCAAGAAGTACCTCCGACTAAACACCATTTACAAGTCTGTACCCTAGGTAATTAAAGTTCGTCCATGGATCATATTGGATGTGATCTCAATCATTTGGATGCATAAACATACTGAACATATGTATATATGAATCTTTTTGTAAATTATCTATGGATATTGTTGTCTGATCTATCAATCATTTGGATCCATAGACATGCTGAACTTGTGTATATATCAATCTTTTGAGTTGTTTATAGTGAATGTTGGCTATGAATATGAATGTGTCCTGTGAACGTGAGCTTGATACGAATGTTTACCTTTTCTGTTGTACTTGTGTGTGAACTTGTTAGTATGCCTACTGTGGGGTATGTGACGTGTGGGTGTCCACGACACACCTTCTTCCTGAGAAGAATTGCACCTGCTTTGTTAGCGTAGCAATGACGCATCAGCTCTTTTTAATCTTTTTGCTCTGTCTTGCCCCTTCCCCGCTCAACCCCTACCGTAATGTTTTCGGCCTCAAAACAAACATACTACTGCGTTGTTTTTGGGGCTTGATGAAAAATCGAGTGCTGCTTTCTGTAGGTTGGCCCACCCAGCAAATGGGCTGCTGGTCCACCACAGACTGGGAGGCTAAAGATACAAGTTGTATGGTGCAGAGGAGAGTAAAAACGCCATCGAGAACCATCCACTGAAGAAAAAAATCGCTCCTGATGTGCTGCTTCGGTCGTGCCATCGGCCCCCTCTTTAACCCATTTGCTTGGGGATCTGGTATCATTTTTTTCCAGAGGGCGAACAAGTTTCAGCTAGGCCTAGGTTTTGTAGCCCACAACATACGGTGACAATGGTTTCTACTTATATTTTGAGGTCCATACCGGCCTATGGGCTTTTTCTTAAAGATCGGTAGCCCAATGTATTTTTTAACCACATTATATATATTTATATTATTACTATTATCGTATATTTTATAGAGACTTGTATATACATTATAAAAACATCCCACGTGTTATTAACTTATAAAAGTAAATGTTTAGCAGAAGTTGGCAAAGAAAATCCTGGTTGTTTTTTACTCATAGGCAAGGAAAATCCTGGTGATTGCGTACAAAAGCTTGCGAAGATTTTAAGGACCAATGTAATAATAACGTGCTCATTTTTATTTTGAGCAATAACTCGCTAATTTTTTAATTATGTATATAAAAAATGTGCCTCTCTGGTTTATTTTTTGATATTAATTGCTCCTTCTAACATATCATTATCTATATAATGAGCCCAGCTAATTTGTGTATTTGAAGGAAGTGCAAATGGGCTGGGATTCCTTAGAAAATATAAATGGGCCGCATTGACGCAAAATTATTTGTTCACGCAGCCCAACAAATGGATTGTACATTCTAGAAAACATGGGTTAAATATATGCCACATTTTTGCAGGCTGACATGTGGGCCAATAGGTCGAATCTACGCAGGGCCTTGTCAACTTGGTCAACAAATGATTATGACATCCACAGCCATTGGATTTATATCCAATGGTCAGCATGCACCTTCAATCTCTCGTCTTCTTCCTCCAGCATCGCCGAGACCGCCTGGTCTGGCCTCCGGCAGCTAGCGGCTCTGCTTAGCACGCATTGCTGCGAAGCGCTACCCCATCGCCGGCCAGGCTATTCCTCCACCCCTCCACACCTCCTGTTATTCTCCACCGACTGTATCCCCATGCCGCATCAGAACCAGTTATAACCCTTCTCCTCCTCTCAATCTGCGACTCCACTACCACGTCTTCCCATCTCCGAGTTGTTCCCTTCCGGGGCCTTGTCGTCGTCCACCGCCTCGCTGCGCTCGGTGCAGCGTGGTCAACAAACGAGAGTCATCGGAAGAGGGCTGTACGTGGAGAGCCTGACGGCTGGGACCCACGAGGTCCGTGGTTGCATGCACGGAAAGTTCCTCCTTATTAAGCTAGAAAAAAATGTTTCCTCCACCTAACAGCTGGGACCCACTGGTTGTATCTTCGCACGGAAGGAAGTGCCTCCTTGTTATGCAAAAAAAATTATTCCTCCCATTGACAGCTGGGACCCGTCAGATTTGGTGGCTGACTTGTGGGCCTACTAAGGGAACGTGTACGCAGGGCTTTGTCAACTTAATCAACAAATGATTCTAGTAGCTGGACCGTTGGATGTTAATCCAACAGCCATGCTCCTTCTTCAACCTCTATTCTTGCTCCTGTCTCCCGTGGGTGGCACCGTGGCTGTGCTGTCGTGCACCCGAACAAGTCAAGTTTCCCACTCCTCTCCATCTGCGACTCCACTGCCCCATCTTCCCCATTTCCGAATTGTTCCAGTCTGGGGCCTCGCCGTCGTCCACTGGCATTGGTGTGCTCGGCATGGTGTGGTCAACATGGTGAACAACCGAGAGTCATCGAAAGATGACTGTACGTGAGAGGCTGACAGTGGGGACGCACCACGCCCATGGACGGATGCATGCAACGGAATGCGGCGTGGTCAACATGGTCAAGGAACGACTTCCATCAGAAGTTTACTGTACGTGGAGATGCTCACAGCTGGGTCCACGGCCGCAGCAAGGAAGTGCCTCCTTATTACGCGGAAAATATTTATTCCTCCACCTGACAGGAGGGACCCACCGGATGGGCCACCATATTTTGTGAAAAAACGTTTCCCCCAGACTGTTGGGACCCACCGGACGTGCCATCGTATTTCATGAAAAAAATGTTCCCCCCGCTGTCAGATCAGACCCACCGGAAGTGCCTCCTTATTACGCAGAAAAAAATGAATACTCCCCTTGCTAGCTGGGACCCACCTTGGTGGGAGGCTGACTTGTGGGCCTACTAAGTTGACGAGGACGGAAGGCGTTGTCAGCTTAGTCAATATGAACATCCTAGCTCCAGTGACCGTACGATGTCCATCCAACGGCTGTAGTGCTTCTTCAACCTCTGGTCTTCTTCCTCCAGCTGCCCAAACCAGCATCGGTCGTGCCGCGTGCTCCTGCCTCCCGTGGCCAGCTGTGATGCCGCGGAGGCCTCACCGCCCCCTACTACTACCACCGCTGGCCAGGGCATCCCTCTACTCACCCACACCCCCTGTTATTTTGCGGTGACAGCAGCCTCACACCGCAGCCGAACCAGTGAACCCGCATACTCCTACGCGTGGGCATCCACTGCTGCGTCTTCCCCGGCTCCGCGTCGTCCCCTTCCTAGGCCTCACCATCGCCCACCGCCTTGGTGCTCTCGGCATGGCGTGGTCAACATGGACAAGGAACAGCTTCCATCGGACATGGACTGTATGTGGAGAGGTTGACAGCTGGGTCCACGACCGCAGCAAGGAAGTATCTCCTTATTACACGGAAAATAATGATTCCTCCACCGAACAGCAGGGACCCACCGGCCGGGCAACCGTATTTCACGAAAAAAATGTTTCCCCCCTGACTGCTGGGACCTAGCAGCTACATCTTCGCATGCAAGGAAGTGCGTCCAGGCAAAAAAATTGATTCGCCCCCCTGACTGCTGGGACCCACCAACTAAATCTTCGCACGCAAGGAAGTGCCTGACAGTAGGGAACCACCTGGTTGAAGCGTACGTAGCATTGTCATTCTGGTCGCGAACGTGTACGTACATAATGTAGAGGCGCGCACGTGTCGTAGTAGAGGCGCGCATGTAGCATGTACCCGTACGTACAGCGGCCAGGGTACAAGAAAGTAAATACGGCCACGTACGTACATACTGGCAGGGTCTCGAACACCTACTCGCACGTACATATGGCCAGGGCTCCTGTACATGGCTGGGTCAGAACGGAATGCATCGTCGTGTTCATCGGGAGGGCTTGGACGGAATAGCCGGTGGAAACGAGGCCTGGCGTATCGCGGGACGGAGGAAACAGCCTTGTGTTCGACCGGCCACGTTTGAAACGGGGTCCTGTTCATCGGGAGGGATCTGGCGTACCGCAAAATGGAGGAAACAGACCTCCTACGGTCGAAATGGGGGTCCTGTTCATCGGGAGGGGTGTGGTGTACCGCAAAACGGAGGAAACGGACTTGTGTTGGAGCGCTACGATCGAAACAGGGGTCCTGTTCATCGGGAGGGGTGTGGCGTACCACAAAACGGGACTCCACGGGATACTGTTCATCTCCACCGTCGACCTCCTCCAGCCTCCACGGGCTACTGTTCATCCACCGTCGACCTCCTCCAGCCTCCACCTGCGACTGTTCATCCACGGGCTCCTGTTCATCCAGCCTCCACCGCACACTACTCCACCGGCTACTGTTCAACTAGCCCTGTCCACGGGCTCCTGTTCAACCACCCCTCCACGGGCTACTGTTCATCCAGCCCTCCACCGTCTACTGTTCATCCAGCCCTCCATGGGGTGGTCCTGTTCATCCAGCCCTCCACGGGGTCCTGTTCATCCAGCCCCAACCAAGAACTGTTCATCCAAACCCCCCAGCAATGCTCACTCCTCATCTAGAGGCAGCATCGATCGGCTTCAGTTAGCAGCAGTAGCGAAGGAATCGCTCGATGGGTTCAGTTAACAGCCATGGATCGATCGCTCAGGTTCAGCAACGCGTAGCCTGCAGTGCAATCACTCAGGTTCAGTTAGAGCCCAACGCCTCGATTGGGTTCTATTAGAGCCCAATGCTTCTTACCCACACGCGTGCGTGTACGCGAGAAACACGCAAACCATAACCGGGAACACCCCGATATTTTCCTCGCCCTCGCTTCTACCACGTTTTTTTCCGTCATGGATGGCCCAAAGAATGTCATGCAGCTGCGGCTCCGTCCCGCCCAGGACGAAAAGCCCATTTTCTGTCATGATTTTTTGTCATAGAAGTAGGAGCCCACCACATCTATGATGATATCGGGTTTTGTCACAATTATTGTCATAGAAGTGTCATATGTATGACCAAAAAAATTTCGTTCGGCCCAAAATGTCACTGATGTGTCTTTTTTTTGTAGTGTAGCCTGCGGCCTTGATTGACGCGTGCCGACTGACTGGACGTGGGCGCCTCCACTTGCCCACGCAGCCACGATTTCTGCCTAGCTTGGCAACTACCGTCGTCTTCATAGTTCCTCATCCCTTACAGGCAGCACTCTCCACCGCTCCCTCATATGCCGGAAGGCTGCAGATCTCTTTCCCTGGCTCAGTCTGACACCAACTCCCCCCACCGCCATGTCACCAAGCTGGAAGAAGGAGTCCCATATCTTGGCCCCTGCGGCGCCGGTCCTCGAGCCTGCCATCGAGCGGTCGGTGGTGCTCAACTAAGAGGCGATGGGCAAGGTGCGCCCGGCACTCGCCACCGATTTTAATGAGTGGGGGCGACGGTGGCTTGTCCTACTTCCCGCACCGAGGTGGACATGACGGCCATCGAGATCCCCATCCATCTCAATGCCCTCTGGGCAGGCTTGATTCCCCCCTTCTCCAATTTCTTCAATGTGGTGCTCTTGCACTACCATATTAACGTGTTGCATCTCGATCCCTAATCCATCATCCTCCTTGCCGTCTTCATCTTTGTCTGTGAAGCCATGGTGGGCATTGCCCCTTCCGTGGCTCTGCTTCGCCACTTCTTCTCGCTGCACCTGACAGATCCTCTCCAGCGCTTTGGGTGTGTATCCCTCCGCGCCATCGTGGGGACGGCCGGCTCGGGGATTGACTTCGAGCTCTCGCCAGTCGTCAGAGGCTTCAAGAAGAGGTGGGTGTTCATGGACGTTGGCGTGCACAGTCCTCTACTGCTGCTCCCTCGGGTTCCAGCTGCTTCGAGCTCCGGTTGGGGGCATGCTAAGCTCACTGATCGGCGGCTCGCCCATGTCTGGCTCCGGTTCGCCAGGTTGAAGGACCTTGGTGTGACGGCACCCACGGTGGTGAAGGAGTTCATGTGGTGTCGCATCGCTCCGCTTCAGCACCACTCTCGGCAAATGTGGACCTTCTCTGGCTACGGGAACCGCATGAGGCTTTAGGCTCTGGCTCTTCCTCCTAAGGCGCGGCGCACGGTGCTCGAGCTCCTGATGGGCGACCCGACGCCAGCCAATCTGCTGGAGGAGGGTTGTCTTCTGTACCGCTGCTCGAACAAGGTGGAGTTTGTGAAGTAGATGCCCATTTTTGACGAATGGGGACCACACCTAGTTGGCCTTGAAGGGCCTCGAGAGAGCCCTATCTTCGTGGCCCCCCTTCCTGCCGCGAGTGTGGTGCCCGCCCCAGGTGTGGGCATAGTGGGGCGGTAGCTGTCGGGCGATGGCGATGATGCTGCTGAGGAATCGGCACCACTCGTGGCTCCTAAGGTGTCGTCCCCCAGGACCCTGGAAAGCCATCCTGAGGAGACGGCCTGGGGGCAACGCAGTTTGATTGCTCCTGAGGCCGGAGCCCCCGAGGCCTTGGTGAACTTCCATGAGGCGAGCACCGAGGTCTCAGCACGGTCTGGCACCCTGAGGTCGCCTCCTCAGGGGTCGCACCATCCATGCCCAGCCTTGGTGACCATGCCCAGGGCTTCGGCCAGCTCCACCCAAACTTCGTGGTGCTCTGTAAAAGGAGGGGATCTCCAGGCTGCAGTGGTGATGCCTTCCGACCATTGAAGCAGAGGAAGTACATCGATATTGACAAGTGAGTACCTTATCTTTGTAATTTCTAGGGTGCCACTTCTCCTCCTAACAGTGATTCCTCAGGGTCTCGTCTGCCAAGGCGACGAAGTCTCCCGAGAAACAACCTCCTCCTGCCTCGAGTCCTCTGCTGACCTTGAGCGCCTCAAGCCAGCCTGCAACACTTGGTGTGAGGTTGGCCGGAGAGGCAAGCACACCAGCTTGGCATCTCGACCCCGTGTTCTTGCCGTCCACTCTTCACGGCCTTTCTTGGGGTGCGGAAGGTGTGCCGAGGGCTCCTCCTCTGGTTATTGATCGCAGCTGGGTGGCCTCGGCTCTGGCGTCTCCTTCGGGTAATGAGCCTCTGCCCCTTCGGGCCCCAATCGGGGCCGGAAGGGCGGCTGGAAAGGCGCCGGCCTCCAACCCCCTGTTGGGAGGAGGCAAGTCACCTCGAACCTCTTCAACAACTCCCGACGTGGAGGACGGGCCCGGTTGCGCATTCAAGCTTGCGCATAGGTGGGGTGACGTCCTTCACGAGCTCTTCTAGGAAGCTATGGGTGCGTTGAGCTAGCTCAGGGAAGAGCTTGTGGATGTGGACGCTCGCCTCGAAACCGAGGGTCTTCGGCTGGTGGATGAATGGCGTCAATTGAAGGTTGCCATCAACCTCGGGTGCCTCAGGCGTGAGTGCGCCAACACGGATGCCAAGGCACCCCTTGCAACCTCGCGTGAGGCCAGCACCCGAGCTTTGGAGGAGGCCAGGGAGGCATACCGCCGTCGCGAGGTTGCCGAGAAGCATAGGTAGGAGTTTCAGGCCCTGAATAACCTCCTGGAGCAGCAGGCGGAGGCGCGCAGAGCTGCCTTGGCGTTGATGAAGGGGGCGCCGTCTGACGAGGAGGAGGTCGTGAAGCGCGAGGAAGCGCTAATGCTAGAGTCCACAGAGCGCAGCCTCGAGCTTGAGCGGTTGGAGACGAGGGAGCGCCAGGTTGCTCAGGTGGAAGATGCCGTCAGCGCGCGCGAGGCCAGGATCTAGGAGGAAGTGGACCGCAGGGCGGAGGAGGCTCGTGCTGACCTTGCCAATAGGTACGACCTGAAGCTGAAGCTCGTGGCAGCTGAAGCTGAGGGCAGGACCACTGCCCTCAGGTCGAGGTTGACTGAGGCAGAGCAGCACGAGAAGGCCGCTGCAACTGCCTTAATCTCCGTGCAGGTTGAGTTGGCATCCGCCCGTGCTGAACTGCTTCCGCTTTAGCAACGAGTTACCACTGCCGAGTCCCTTGCGCAGCAGAGCAGCGAAGAGGCGATCCACCGATAGACGTTGCAGCGCGAACACGCTCCCATGCTCCATGACCTCGGGGTGAGGGCTAATCGGGCGCTGGACATTATCTGCGATGAATATGCCCCTCATCCTCATGCAGAAGACTATGTCCGCCACCTTCGCTTCTTCACCAATGTCGTGGCGCGCCTGGAGGACCGGGCTGAGAGAGCTCATCAGCTTGTTGAGGAAAAGAGTCGCGGCCTCCTCGGGCGCGTGTTTTCCCGTGTCTTCAGCCATCTTCAGATTGCAGACCCCAACTTCGACTTCGACGCCACCATCGCCCTAGTCCCCGGGGGTATTCGGGGCGACCTAGCATGCTGGGTGAATGATAACTTGGATGCTCTAGTCAGAGCGTTCGCTTCTGATGATGATGTTGTGGTGGTCGCGGTCGATGAAGGCGACATGGTCGATGATGGTGAAGACGATGCTGGCGACGATGCCGGTAGCGTGTCCTGGAGCGATTCGAAAGATGTTGCGAGCGACATGTTTGATTGAGCCCACGCTCCTTGTTCCGAACCTGCACGCAAAAAGCTTGGGCATGGCCCCCGACAATGTGAGTGCATTTTGGGGAGGGGGGGCTCATGTAATTAGACTATTATTTTATTCCCTGAGCCAGACTTAAGGCGTGCTTTAGCGAGTTCTCAAGTTCCTCCGTGTGCCCACCACAGTAACTTACCTCGGTCTAGGCGGGCCCCAGACTGGCTTCGTGGTTGTCGATGTGTAGTTCTCCTGGGGGGAGTCCTCCGCAGACTTGCGAGATTTTGAGCTTCTGTGTAGCTCGTCGGTCCACCTAAGAAGACCTTGAGAGACGGGTGTTTTATCACAATGAGATGCGCGCATACCATGCCCAGCCCCTGCTCGTGAGGCGCTTGTGAGGAAGGGGCGGTAGGCGCCGGTCTTGGAACAAGGCAGGGATCTGAAAAACTCAAGAAATCAACACGAATTAGAAAAGATGCCCCCCATGCTTTGTCAACGAAAATACGACTATGAGTTCAAATCCAAAAGTCAGGAAATCAAGCTATAGAGAAAGGGGTTGAAAACACAAGGCCATGTCCGGCACCTAGCTAGTCTTCTTGTCTTCTCACTAGCGCGGAGCCTAGTGCCCTTGCTGGCCGTGAGCTTAGTCATTGGGGGACAGTGTCAACGGCCAGCGCTGACCATGGTGCTTCCACTAGGACGTGGGCGGGAGCCCCCGAGGCCTGAGGGCGGCTCTCCGGAGACTCTGAGGCGTGTACAGCCCCACTCATTATTACGTGAGAGTGTCACGGGCGGATACCTTCACAGGTGTGAGCCTTGCTTCATATCGCCTGACAAGGGGCCCGCCTTGCGCCACCCTCGACCATCGTTGGGCCGTCCGGAAACCAGGAGGAGGCCAAGGGGCAACGGGGACGCCAGCGGCGCCCTCGGCGACCACAGGCCCTTTGCCGAGGGGAGGGATCGCCGGCGCCTCCCTAGCAGAGGACCTACCTCCGGGTGATGCCTTGCCCCGCGCGACATACGGGAGGGCCTTGCTCTGGACCGTTTCCGTGCATCCCCAGTGCGTCGCCCCTGACTGGGGTGGGGCTGCAGCACTGGGGTCGTCATCCGCCGCTGCGGCTCAGTCCACCTGTGATCCATGGTTAGCATAAGTCTGCTCCTGAGATATCAGTGGTACCCTGGGGTGGTTGTCGTCGGTTGGGTTGGCGAGGCTCCTGTGTGGCTCGTAGAAGGCCTCGGCCTCCAGCATCTCTTCTTCCCAGCCCGGCTCGTGGAATGTGCATGGGTCGTCCTCTGGCCTGTACTCCTGATCCACCATGCGGGGTACATAGGCTTCCTGAGCTGCCTCGCCAGAACCTCCGTCGAGGCGCCCTGTACCCCACGCTGCCAAGCCCGGTGCACCTTCCTGGTGGTCGTGGGGTGGCGCTTGATTGGGACCGTGAGGAGCAACGCCCGCACCTATGCCACCCAGGGAAGGCAAGGGCATGGCCGGACATCTGGTTCCGCAGATCGTGCTAACGCTGGCGAGCCCTGCTAGTGCACCTGGGAGCGTGCGGGCGCAACGAGGCTCGTCATGTGACCTGGCCACAACTTGAGATGTGAGTAGGGAGCAGAAAGGCGGTGTACCCCTGGCCACAGCATCCAATAGCCCGGCGACGCGTTCCAGCAGCGCATTGCGGCCGCTCTCCATTAGACGGCACCGCAGCAGCTCATGCACCACCACGAGCGAGGCTCGTTGATAACCCACAAGTGTAGGGGATCGCAACAGTTTTCGAGGGTAGAGTATTCAACCCAAATTTATTGATTCAACACAAGGGGAGCCAAAGAATATTCTCAAGTATTAGCAGCTGAGTTGTCAATTCAACCACACCTGGAAACTTAATATCTGCAGCAAGGTATTTAGTAGCAAAGTAATATGATAGTAGTGGTAACGGTGGTAAAAGGTAACAGTAGCAAAAGTAATATTTTTAGTGTTTTATAGTGATTGTAACAATAGCAACGGAAAAGTAAATAAGCAAAGAACAATATATGGAAAGCTCGTAGGCAATGGATCGGTGATAGAGAATTATGCCGGATGCGATCAATCATGTAACAATCATAACCTAGGGTGACACAGAACTAGCTCCAGTTCATCAATGTAATGTATGCATGTATTCCAAATATAGTCATACGTGCTTATGGAAAAGAACTTGCATGACATCTTTTGTCCTACCCTCCCGTGGCAGCGGGGTCCTATTGGAAACAAAGGGATATTAAGGCCTCGTTTTAATAGAGTACCTGACCAAAGCATTAACACATAGTGAATACATGAACTCCTCAAACTACGGTCATCACCGGGAGTGGTCCCGATTATTGTCACTTCGGGGTTGCCGGATCATAACACATAGTAGGTGACTATATACTTGCAAGATTGGATCAAGAACTCTCATATATTGATGAAAACATAATAGGTTCAGATCTAAAATCATGGCACTCGGGCCCTAGTGACAAGCATTAAGCATAGCAAAGTAATAGAAACATCAATCTCAGAACATAGTGGCTACTAGGGATCAAACCCTAGCAAAACTAACTCGATTACATGATAAATCTCATCCAACCCATCACCGTCCAGCAAGCCTACGATGGAATTACTCACGCGCGGCGGTGAGCATCATGAAATTGGTGATGGGGGAAGGTTGATGATGACGATGGTGACGGATTCCCCTCTTTGGAGCCCCAAACGGACTCCAGATTAGCCCTCCCGAGAAAGTTTAGGGCTTGGCGGCGGCTCTGTATCGTAAAACGCGATGAATCCCTCTCCCTGGTTTTTTTCTCCCCGAAAGCGAATATATGGAGTCAGGGATGAGGTCGGTGGAGCGTCAGGGGGCCCACGAGGCAGGGGGCGTGCCCAGGGGTAGGGCGCGCCCCCCACCCTCGTGGACAGGTGGAGGCCCCCCTGATGTGGATCTTCCTTCCAGTATTTTTTATATATTCCAAAACAATTCTCCGTTGATTTTCAGGTCATTCCGAGAACTTTTATTTCTGCACAAAAATAACACCATGGCAATTCTGCTGAGAACAGCGTCAGTCCGAGTTAGTTCCATTCAAATCATGCAAGTTAGAGTCCAAAACAAGGGCAAAAGTGTTTGGAAAAGTAGATACGTTGGAGACGTATCAACTCCCCCAAGATTAAACATTTGCTTTTCCTCAAGCAATTCAGTTGATAAACTGAAAGTGATAAAGAAAAACTTTTACAAACTTTGTTTGCTCTTGTTGTTGTAAATATGTAAAGCCAGCATTCTAGTTTTCAGCAAAGATTATGAACTAACCATATTCACAATAACATTTAGGTCTCATGTTTACTCATATCAATGGCATAATCAACTAGAGAGCAATAATAATAAATCTCGGATGACAACACTTTCTCAAAACAATCATGATATGATATAACAAGATGGTATCTCGCTAGCCCTTTCTGAGACCGCAAAACATAAATGTAGAGCACCTTTAAAGATCAAGGACTGAGTAGACGTTGTAATTCATGGTAAAAGAGATCCAGTCAAGTCATACCCAATGTAAACTAACAGTAATTGATGCAAATGATAGCGGTGCTCTCCAACTGGTGATTTTTAATAAGAGGATGATGACTCAACATAAAAATAAATAGATAGGCCCTTCGCAGAGGGAAGCGGGGATTTGTAGAGGTGCCAGAGCTCAGTTTTGAAATAGATATGAATAATATTTTGAGCGGTATACTTTCATTGTCAACATAACAACCGAGAGATTTTGATATCTTCCATGCTACACACATTATAGGCGGTTCCCAAACAGAATGGTAAAGTTTATACTCCCCCTCCACCAGCAAGCATCAATCCATGGCTTGCTCGAAACAACAAGCGCCTCCAACTAACAACAGTCCCGGGGGAGTTTGCAACTATTTTGATTTGATTTGCATAAAGCATGGGACTGGGCATCCCGGTGACCAGCCATTTTCTCGTGAGTGAGGAGCGGAGTCCACTCCTCTTGAGAATAACCCGCCTAGCATGGAAGATACAAAAATCCCTAGTTGATACATGAGCTATTCGAGCATACAAAACAGAATGTTTATTTGAATGTTTAGAGTTTGGCACATACAAATTTACTTGGAACGGCAGGTAGATACCGTGTATAGGTTGGTATCGTGGACTCATATGGGGCAAATTTGGGGTTTATGGAATCGGATGCACAAGCAGTATTCCCGCTTAGTACAGGTGAAGGCTAGCAAAAGACTAGGAAGCAACCAGCTAGAGAGCGACAACAGTCATGAACATGCATTAAAATTAATCAACACCGAATGCAAGCATGAGTAGGATATAATGCACCATGAACATAAATATCATAGAGGCTATGTTGATTTTGTTTCAACTACATGCATGAACATGTGCCAAGTCAAGCCACTCGAATCGTTCAAAAGAGGATACCACCCTATCATACCACATCACAACCATTTTAATAGCATGTTGGCATGCAAGGTAAACCATTATAACCGCCTAGATAATTAAGCATGGCATAAGCAACTACAATCTCTAATTGTCATTTCAAACATGTTTAATCATAATAGGCTGAATCAGGAATGATGAACTAATCATATTTACAAAAACAAGAGAGGTCGAGTTCATACCAGCTTTTCTCATCTCAATAAGTTCATCATATAATCATCATTATTGCCTTTCACTTGCACGACCGAATAGTGAAAGCACAAGTGCTCCCTGGGTGGTTTTGGTAATTAATGTCAACATATCTCTTGTTGGACTAACACTTTTACCTAGTATGTTTCAGATAAGTTCAACAATGGAGTGCATGGACTAGAGGATGTGGAGCCCCTTCAAGATGCTAAGGACAAAGGATTGGCTCAAGCTTCAAGATCAAGACTCTGCATTTTCTATTTTAGTGATCCAAGATCACATTGAGTCTATAGGAAAGCCAATACTATTAAGAAGGGATGAGGTGTTGCTTAATGGCTTGCTTGCTCAAAGTGCTTAGTGATATGCTCCAAAGCCCTCAACCACTTTCTCACTTCCAAATATGTCCCACACCAAATATCCAACTTGGCCCCACCGATTCTTTCTATCCAGAGCCACCGAGTTCAGTTGACATAGCCACTGCCAGAAACCCTAATCAGTTCGGTCTCATCGATGGGATCTCGGTCTCACCGAGATGGGCTTGCAAACTCTTTGTTACCTGTTGCAATATTTTCGGTCCCATCGAGATATGCAATCGGCCCCACCGAGTTTTCTTGGCCAACTCTCTGTTTCGCTTATTACCCAAATCGGTCCCACTGAGTTTGAGTAATCGGTCAAACCGAGTTTTGGATTTACCCTAACCCTAGCACATCTGTCCTACCGAGTTGATCCAGTCGGTCCCACCGAAAATCCTAACGGTCACTAGGTTTGCTGAATCGCTCCGACCGAGTATTTCCCTTCGGTCTCACCGAGATTGGTAAATTGAGTGTAACGGTTAGATTTTGTGTGGAGGCTATATATACCCCTCCACTCACTCTTCATTCATGGAGAGAGCCATCAGAACATACCTACACTTCCAATACACATTTTCTCAGAGAGAACCACCTACACGTGTGTTGAGGTCAAGATATTCCATTCCAACCATATGAATCTTGATCTCTACCCTTCCCCAAGTTGCTTTCCACTCAAATCTTCTTTCCACCAAATCCAAATCCTGTGAGAGAGAGTTGAGTGTTGGGGAGACTATCATTTGAAGCACAAGATCAAGGAGTTCATCGTCAACACACCATTTGTTACTTCTTGGAGAGTGGTGTCTCCTAGATTGGCTAGGTGTCACTTGGGAGCCTCCAACAAGATTGTGGAGTTGAACCAAGGAGTTTGTAAGGGCAAGGAGATCGCCTACTCCGTGAAGATCTACCACTAGTGAGGCAAGTCCTTCGTGGGCGATGGCCGTGATGGAATAGACAAGGTTGCTTCTTCATGGACCCTTCGTGGGTGGAGCCCTCCGTGGACTCGCGCAACCTTTACCCTCCGTGGGTTGAAGTCTCCATCAACGTGGATGTATGATAGCACCACCTATCGGAACCATGACAAAAACATCCGTGTCTCCAATTGCGTTTGAATACTCCATACCCTTCTCTTACATTCTTGCAAGTTGCATGCTTTACTTTCCGCTGCTCATATACTCATTGCATGCTTGCTTGATATGTATTGTGTTTGTTAAAGTTGTGCTTAAACTCCACTTAAACTTAAGAATATTAAAAACTGCAACTTTTGGCACTTAGTGTCTAATCACCCCCCCCCCCTCTAGACACCTCTTCTCGATCCTTTCAATTGGTATCAGAGCATTGGTCTCCATTGCCTTGGTTTAAACACCATTGGAGGAAGATGGATGTGTCTACTTTGGGGAGTCTTAGACATAGAGTGCCTATTCTTGATGGAGAGTATTTTCATGAGTGGAAAAATGAAATGCTTGAGATTTTCAATGAATATCATTTGAACAAGTACATTACTAGCCCTTGTGCACCTCATGTTGATCCTTTTCACCCTACCCTAGATGAAGATATTGACATGATTCACAATCTTAGAACTGTTAATCTTATCACTAGAGGCTTGCCTATAAACTTGATTGGATGTTTGCCGACTCTTAAGTGTGCCTACACCATATGGAAATTTCTTGAGGAACTCTTTCCTAATTACTCCTTGAAAGATCTAGATGAAATCCTCCATAAGTCTATTGCTTTGATTAAGATGAGTTCCAATGATCCCAAATTTGGTGACTACTTATTTGAGCTTACTGATCTTACGAGTGCCAAAGGAGATGTTGGAATCATTAGCAATATCATTTCCAGAGCTATTAGAATTCATGAAGATAACTAGAGAAATGATCATTTATCTAATGAATTGCCCTCTCTAGGAATTGATCAATCACAAGATGATGTTGAACATGAATACTCGGATGATGATGATGATGATGATGATGATGATGATGGTGATAGTGACTATGATCTCGATGATGCGATGAGACACTTTGGTCTTATGGCAAATCTTCGTGGCTACATGGCTGGAGGAAAGGAATGGGTCCTTGATAGTGGATGTACTGATCATATGACCGGAGATAAAGACATGTTCCATGAGCTTGCTGAAAATGACGGCCCTCGAAAGTATGTCACTTTTGGTGATAATTCAAAGGGTAAGGTGGTTGGCCTTGGTAAGGTGGCCATCTCACAAGATAGCTCCATACAAAATGTCATGCTCGTTGAATCTCTTGGTTACAACTTAGTTTTAGTATCTAGACTTGCTGATTTCAGTTTCAGTGTCC
This sequence comes from Triticum dicoccoides, assembly GCF_002162155.2. Lineage (NCBI taxonomy): Eukaryota > Viridiplantae > Streptophyta > Magnoliopsida > Poales > Poaceae > Triticum > Triticum dicoccoides. The sequence continues at coordinate 398,898,957 of NC_041386.1, forward strand.
TATTTACTGAAGTAGACTGCCAAGTGTTTCGTAGAGATAATCATAAAATGGTCTTTACCGGTATACGTAGAGGAGATCTTTACATTGTTGATTTCACTAAAAAGGCTCAACCTAAAACTTGCTTAATTGCCAAATATTCTAAAGGCTGGTTGTGGCATAGAAGACTTGGTCATCTTGGTATACGAAATCTTGATAAGCTTATTAAAGGTGATCATATCCTTGGAATAAAAGATGTGATATTTGACAAGGATAGACTTTGTAGTGCTTGTCAAGCAGGGAAACAAGTTGGAGGAAGTCACCGCGCGAAGAACATCATGACCACAAGAAGACCACTCGAGCTACTTCACATGGATCTCTTTGGTCCAAATGCCTACAAGAGTCTTGGTGGTAACTCATTTGGTCTAGTCATAGTTGATGATTTTTCAAGATTTACGTGGGTGTTCTTTCTTGATGACAAATCGCAGGTCCAAAAGATCTTCAAAAACTTCTCTAGGAAGGCCCAAAATCAGTTTGACGTGAAGATCAAGAAGGTTCGGAGTGACAATGGAACGGAGTTCAAGAACGCAAATGTGGACACCTTTCTTGACGAAGAAGGGATTTCACACGAGTTCTCGGCTACGTACACACCTCAACAAAATGGAGTTGTTGAAAGGAAGAACCGGACTCTTATCGAGATGGCAAGAACGATGGTTGATGAGTACAAAACGCCAAAGCACTTTTGGGCAGAAGCGGTTGAGACAGCTTGTCATGCAATAAATCGCTTGTATCTTCACAAGCTACTCGGCAAGACGGCATACGAGCTCCTCACCGGTAACAAACCCCAAGTTGGATACTTTCGAGTATTCGGCTCAAAGTGCTACATTCTTGATAAGCATCGTCGTTCTAAATTTGCTCCTAAATCTCATGAAGGTTTCCTACTTGGTTATGGCTCAAATTCTCACACTTACCGTGTCTACAACAATTTCACCCGAAAGGTTGAAGAGAAGGTAGATGTGAAGTTTGATGAATCTAACGGCTTACAAGTAGAGCAATTGCCAATTGATGTAGGAGACAAAGACCCTTCGGAAGCAATTCAAGACTTGTCCATTGGCAAGATTCGTCCAACGAAAGTGAAGGAGAGTACCTCGTCCGTCCAAGTGGAAGCTTCTACCTCACGACAAGGTGAACCAAGAGTTGATACGAAAGCATCCACAAGTGGGACACGCCAAGATGAGGAAAACGAGGGAGCACACCAAGATGAACATCAACAACTTCCTTCTCCACCATGACAAGAGAACGACGACGTCAACAATGAAGAAGGCCAAGAAGAAGAACAAGACGAAGAGGATGTTTCACCCCGACCCAAGCAAAATCTTTCACGAGTTCGAGCAAGAATTGCTAAGGATCATCCCGTCGAGCAAATCTACAATGATATCCAAACCGGGAGAATTACTCGCTCTAAAACTCGTTTAGCTAACTTTTGTTAACATTACTCATTCATCTCTAGCATTGAACCTATGAAGGTTGAAGAAGCATTGGAGGATCCGGATTGGATAAACGCTATGCATGAAGAGCAACACAACTTTGAGAGAAATCAAGTGTGGACTTTGGTCGAGAAGCCCGACAACAACCACAACATCATTGGTACCAAATGGGTGTTTCGCAACAAGCAAGATGAAGATGGACAAGTGGTTCGCAAAGCACGTCTCGTCACCCAAGGCTACACACAAGTTGAAGGTATGGACTATGGTGAGACATATGCTCCCGTTGCTAGACTTGGGTCCATTCGCATCTTACTTGCTTATGCTAATCACCATGATATCACCTTGTACCAAATGGACATTAAAAGTGCTTTTCTGAATGGCAAAATCGAAGAGGAAGTTTATGTTAAGCAACCTCCCGGCTTCGTCAATCCTAAGAAACCTAATCATGTTTACAAACTTCACAAAGCCCTTTATGGTCTTAAACAAGCTCCTAGAGCATGGTATAAATGCTTGACCAAGTTCCTTATTGAAAAAGGCTTTGAAATCGGTAAAATTGATTCTACTCTTTTTACTAAAAGGGTTAATGGAGAACTATTTGTGTGCCATATTTATGTTGATGATATCATATTTGGTTCAACTAACCCTCATTTTAGTGAGAAGTTTGGAAAGCTAATGTCGGAGAAGTTTGAGATGTCTATGATGAGTGAACTCAAATTGTTTCTCGGTTTGCAAATCAAGCAAACTAAGGAAGGTACCTTTGTCTCGCAAACGAAGTACACCAATGACTTATTCAAGAAGTTCAATATGCAAGAATGCAAAGGTATGACTACACCCATGCCTACTAGTGGACATCTTGATTTGACCAAAGATGATGAACCAGTTGGTCAAAAGGTTTATCGCTCTATGATTGGTTCATTGTTATATCTATGTGCCTCTCGTCCCAATATTATGCTAAGTGTGTGCATGTGTGCATGATATCAAGCTTCTCCTAAAGAATGTCATCTTAAGGCTGTGAAAAGGATAGTGAGATACCTAATCCATACACCAAATTTTGGCATTTGGTATCCTAAGAGGTCCTCTTTTGATCTTGTTGGCTACTCCGATTCGGACTATGCCGGAGACAAGGTTGATAGAAAGTCCACTTCGGGTACTTGTCAGTTCCTTGGTAGATCTCTTGTGTCTTGATCTTCCAAGAAACAAAACTCGGTATCCTTATCCACTGCCAAAGTGGAATACATTTCCGCTGGTTCATGTTGCGCTCAATTACTTTGGATGATCCAAACTCTTAAAGAATATGGGATATATGTGAAACATGTTCCATTTCTATGTGACAATGAAAGTGCTATTAAGATTGCTCACAATCCCGTGCAACATTCTCGAACTAAGCATATTGAAGTTCGTCATCATTTCATTCGAGATCATGTTGCAAAAGGGGACATTAACCTTAAGCATGTTCGCACCGATAAGCAATTGGTGGATATATTCACTAAACCACTTGATGAGAAAGTGTTTTGCAGGTTGAGAGGTGAATTGAACATCATTGATGCTTCAAACATGGAGTGGGAACTCCATTTGATACATGCGGGGCATGAGCCTATGACTAATCCTCGATATCTCTCTTATGATGCTATTCATATGTCTTGGATATATTTGTACCTTGCATGTTATCTAACCCATGTAGGTGCTTGGTTGAATCTAAATCTATGAGATTGCAACTCACTCACATCTTGAGCAATCTCTACATCACCAAGTCTCTGCACAATGGTGGTTGAAGACAAGGAAGTATGAAACCATTCAAACATATCCTTTGGCAAATTCCATGTTGAGTCTCATGATTGTCATTTTGGATACACAAGTGATCTTCCTTGCAAAGCTAACCCATGTAGGTAGATGAACTCAAACTCCAAGTGGTGCTCCCAACCCTTGATGAACTACATCAACCTTGAGCAACCCACACAAGTTCAACTACATGAACAAGATCAACACCACCACCCAAGGTATGTTATTCTATCTTAGAGAAGCTTTACTCCAAGTCATGAGTCAATGCAACTCGACAAGATGTGAATACATCAAAAGGCTTAAACGAAAAATGGTAACCCCATTTTGAGCTTAAATGATGAGTATGACCTATGATCAAGTGCTCTCACTTGACTCCTAAGTCAATATACTCTAACATAGGTGACTTTGTCACCGACCATTTCTAGATGAAGTTCTCTAGTGTTTCTCCGTGCTTTTGCATTTGCATCTTTGTTTCCCCTTTCAAAAAAAAACTTCATCTAGAACTTTTAGTTTCTTTTCTTTCCTTTTTGTTCTGCATTTTCTGCATCCAATTCATTGCAAATCTTTCAGTAAATTCCTTGCATATCCTTGTGAGATCTTACTTGTCTAGTGAGCTGAGGTGACAAGTGGTTTCACTCTGATGAACTCGGTCACACCGGTTTGTTCTCTTCGGCCCAACCGAAATCCTTCGGTGCAACCGAAGCACACAACTCGGAGTCACCGATTTCATCACAGGAAAGCCAACTTGCCACTTATTCCTGATTTCTGTTTGCTCCAGCTCCACTCAATGATTCTTGTCCTCTGCCAGCATCATATTAGACATGCTGCTTTGCTCTGTAACTCAAGACCAACCCATTTGTATCACATGTCCAGAAGAGCCCTTCTTGGAAATTGATGTCAAAGGGGGAGAGAGAGATCACATCAAAGCTTAATCCTTCCTATAGGGGGAGAAAGAGAGAGTACTCAGGGGGAGAGAGTTTCTCAACTAGGAGAAAGTAATATCATCAAAGACCCCAGATGCTTGGTGTTCAAGAGGAGAGATGTCACATGTCTTTAAGGGGGGAAAGACATGTTTGGTTGCTTGCTTTAGCTCAAGCTCTGTTGTTTCTTTTTTGTTGCTCTGATTTTCTGTTTCCTATCTTCTCCCAATATCCCATGCAGATTCAGGGGGAGCAAGACATCTAAGGGAAGGAAATCTCTGATTTTATTGCATATCTTTACCTTTGGGGGCATGTCTATATCCAATGTGGTACTTAGTACTCACACTACATGTCATCCAAGTCTTGGTTCTGTTGTGGTTTCTCTTGTTTGCTCTGGTCAGCAGGTGTATCTATGTTATTTAACCTTGTTGCGCAGGTTCATCCCATCCTAAGCCAACTCAAGACCACAAGGTAAGTATATGCATCACAGTCATGTGAATGAGAAGTTCTTGCTGATGTACATACTGTTTGCAAGAATGACTCATGAGCATGAAGGTACATTTCTCACATTCACATCATTTGCTCTGATGCATATAGCCAAGATACATGTAACGCATTGCTTACTCTGTAATGTTTACGCATTCACATGCTCCTACATTCAATATTTACATGATTGCATACATGTAGGGGGAGCCTATGCATGTTACATGTCTTTCCAAAGCTTTAATTGCTACTCTCTATATCTTTATCTAAAGCTTTGATGTATGTTGTCATCAATTACCAAAAAGGGGGAGATTGAAAGCACAAGTGCTCCCTGGGTGGTTTTGGTAATTAATGTCAACATATCTCTTGTTGGACTAACACTTTTACCTAGTATGTTTCAGATAAGTTCAACAATGGAGTGGCATGGACTAGACGATGTGGAGCCCCTTCAAGATGCTAAGGACAAAGGATTGGCTCAAGCTTCAAGATCGAGACTCTGCATTTTCTATTTTAGTGATCCAAGATCACATTGAGTCTATAGGAAAGCCAATACTATTAAGCAGGGATGAGGTGTTGCTTAATGGCTTGCTTGCTCATAGTGCTTAGTGATATGCTCCAAAGCCCTCAACCACTTTCTCACTTCCAAATATGTCCCACACCAAATATCCAACTCGGCCCCACTGATTCTTTCTATCCGGAGCCACCCAGTCGACATAGCCACTGCCAGAAACCCTAATCAGTTCGGTCTCACTAATGGGATCTCGGTCTCACCAAGATGGGCTTGCAAACTCTCTGTTACCTGTTGCAATATTTTCGGTCCCACCGAGTTTGCTTGGCTAACTCTCTATTTCGCTTATTACCCAAATCGGTCCCACCGAGTTTGAGTACTCAGTCAAACCGAGTTTTGGATTTACCCTAACCCGAGCACATCGGTCCTACCGAGTTGATCCAGTCGGTCCCACCGAGTTTGAGTAATCACTAGGTTTGCTGAATCGGTCCGACCGAGTTTTTCCCTTCAGTCTCACCGGGATTGGTAAATTGAGTGTAATGGTTAGATTTTGTGTGGAGGCTATATATACCCTTCCACCCACTCTTCATTCGTGGAGAGAGCCATCAGAACATACCTACACTTCCAATACACATTTTCTGAGAGAGAACCACCTACACGTGTGTTGAGGTCAAGATATTCCATTCCAACCATATGAATCTTGATCTCTAGCCTTACCCAAGTTGCTTTCCACTCAAATCTTCTTTCCACCAAATCCATATCCTGTGAGAGAGAGTTGAGTGTTGGGGAGACTATCATTTGAAGCACAAGAGCAAGGAGTTCATCATCAACACACCATTTATTACTTCTTGGAGAGTGGTGTCTCCTAGATTGGCTAGGTGTCACTTGGGAGCCTCCAACAAGATTGTGGAGTTGAACCAAGCAGTTTGTAAGGGCAAGGAGATCGCCTACTTCGTGAAGATCTACCGCTAGTGAGGCAAGTCCTTCGTGGGCGACGGCCGTGATGGAATAGACAAGGTTGCTTCTTCGTGGACCCTTCGTGGGTGGAGCCCTCCGTGGACTCGTGCAACCGTTACCCTCCGTGGGTTGAAGTCTCCATCAACGTGGATGTACGATAGCACCACCTATTGGAACCATGACAAAAACATCCGTGTCGCCAATTGTGTTTGAATACTCCATACCCTTCTCTTACATTCTTGCAAGTTGCATGCTTTACTTTCCGCTGCTCATATACTCATTGCATGCTTGCTTGATATGTATTGTGTTTGTTAAAGTTGTGCTTAAACTCCACTTAAACTTAAGAATATTAAAAACTACAACTTTTGGCACTTAGTGTCTAATCACCCCCCTCTAGACACCTCTTCTCGATCCTTTCAAATAGCGTGGATAATAATAATAGTGCACGTGCATTGGACTAAGCTGGAATCTGCAAGCATTCAATTCAAGAGATAGGACAAGGTAATATGGGCTCTTTGTTAGATCAACAATAATGCATATAAGAGCCACTTGAACATATTCATTATGGTCTTCTCCTCTCGACCCCCAAAGGAAAGAAAAGAAATAAAACTATTTACACGGGAAAGCTCCCAACAAACAAAAGATGAACGAGAAATCTTTTTGGGTTTTCTTTTTAATTATTACTACTACAGGCATGGAAAGTAAAGTAACTAAAGGCTACAACTATATATATTTTGTTTTTTCTAAGGTTTATCAAACACACAAGAAGAAAGCATAAAAAGGAAAATAAACTAGCATGGATGATACAATGAAAAAGTATGAGCAGCGACAACTAGCATGAGTGTGTGAACTTGAATGTAATGTCGGTGAGAAATACATACTCCCCCAAGCTTAGGCTTTTGGCCTAAGTTGGTCTACGGCCACGGCTGGCCTGGCAGATATCCAAAGTAATAGTTGGGGTCGTACTGAGAAGAAGCCTCGAATTGCCACTGGTTGGCAATCACCTCCGGATCCCACTGGTAATCATACTGTCGTGGAGGATCAAATTGTGGTTCCGGCTCTGGCTCTGTAGTAGATGTAGTGTTCCGGTAGGCGTGAATGGCCTCCAACGAAACAAGATACTTGCCTGCAGATAAATCAAACAAGGAAGGAGCAGGCAAGGTAATAGTCTCAGGATGATTTTTATCAAATATCAGCTTGTACTTAAGCATCTTTTCCGTATTCTTAACAATAAAATCATGTGCTACCATACTCTTATAGTCTAGAAACACAGGAAGCAGCAACTTTTCTTATTTCTCATAATGCCTAATAGGTATGTTAAAGTGTGCAGCGAGCCGCGAGGCGAAGATGCCTCCAAGGACGGGGCCCTTAGTAAGGTTAAGATTTAACCGCTTTGCAACAATAGCACCCATACTAAATGTGTCATCATGGAACAAGGCACGACACAAAATAACAATATCAGGGGCACTAAGGTTGCCACAGTTTCCGCGACCAATTAAGCATATACTAGCAAATATTGTGAAGTAACGTAAAACAGGAAAATGTATTCTAGTAATTCTTGCATCGGAAACTTTCCTCGTTTCTCCTACAGCAATTGTATCAATAAATCCTTCCACATCGTCACGATGAGGTTCCTCTATGCTACCCTCAAAAGCGATCAAACAAGTCCGACAAAAGTCACGAAGTGACATCTCCTTATGCTCATCATATAAATAAAATTCCACCGAAGGTGGTGAGCTCCTAGCATGGAAATGAAAGTTTTGCACAAAGATATTGGTGAGTAAGAGATATTGTTCATGTTGGCCATGGAGGAAGGCGGTGAGGCCGGCATTCTCAGCCAACTCATAAAAATCATCATAAATCATGGCTGCTCTCAAGAAATTATCACAAGGCCATTCCCACGGCCGAACTTCCACGGTGCGAGGGAGATTATATTTGGGCCTCTTATCCTTCGAACTTCGGCTCGATGAGCCCCTCAAAATCTCTTCATCTTTTTCTGAAAATATCTAAAAATTTTAGTAACTTCAAAATAAAAGTGAACCAAGCTCAACAAAATTGATAGCAACTACTCCCACAAGTTCCTAGAGGATATATCATGCATTAAAACTACTTTTGACCATATAAATTTGACATGCAAGCTCAAGAATAGGGTCAACTAAGAAGCAAAAATTTGCAATGAATAAAGCACTAGAACAAAAACTAATTGGACCATTGGAGGAGTCACATACCAAAGAATAATCCCCCAAAGCTGTTTTGTGAATGGAGCTTTGAGCAAGCAGATCGAAAATGGTAGCAAGATGAGCTTGAACTCGGGTTTGAGCTGGTTGGTGATTTTTTTGGGAGGGAGGAGTGTGGGGTAGCTGGAATAAGTGGAGGGGAGCCACCATGGGCCCACAAGGCAGGGTGGCGCGCCCAGGGGTTGGGTGCGCCCAGGACCCTCGTGGCCAGGTGCTTGCTCCCCCTGGTGAGTTCTCAGTGCCAGATATTCTCAAATATTCCAGAAAAATCATATTTAAATTTCAGGGCATTTGGAGAACTTTTATTTTCGGGGTATTTTTATTGCATGGATAATTCAGAAAATAGACAGAAAAATACTATTTTTCTTTGTCTAATATAAATAACAGAAAGTAAAAAAAGGGTACAGAGAGTTGTGTTTTCTAACTTCATCCATCTCATGCTCATCAAAAGGAATCCACTAACAAGGTTGATCAAGTCTTGTTAACAAACTCATTCCAAATAACATGGAACCGGAGAAACTTCGAATAACACTAGGTTACCTCAACGGGGATATGCATGTCCCCAACAATAAGAATATCATATTTCTTCTTGACATTAGGAAGAGGAAATTCCAAACCTCCAATAGTAATTGTTGAAATTTTTCCAATAGAATTGATATTGTGGACTTGAGGTTGTTTCCTCGGAAAGTGTACCGTATGCTCATTACCATTAACATGAAAAGTGACATTGCCTTTGGTGAAATCAATAATAGCCCCTGCAGTATTCTAAAAGGGTCTTCCAAGAATAATAGACATACTATCGTCCTCGGGAATATCAAGAATAACAAAGTCTGTTAAAATAGTAACGTTTGCAACCAGAACAGGCACATCCTCACAAATACCGACAGGTATAGCGGTTGATTTATCAGCCATTTGCAAAGATATTTCAGTAGGTGTCAACTTATTCAAATCAAGTCTACGATATAAAGAGAGAGGCATAACACTAACACCGGCTCCAAGATCACATAAAGTAGTTTTAACATAGTTTCTTTTAATGGAGCATGGTATAGTTGGTACTCCTGGATCTCCAAATTTCTTTGGTATTCCACCCTTAAAAGTATAATTAGCAAGCATGGTGGAAATTTCAGCTTCCGGTATCTTTCTTTTATTAGTAACAATATCTTTCATATATTTAACATAAGGATTCATTTTAAGCATAGCAGTCAAACGCATATGCAAAAAGATAGGTCTAATCATTTCAGCAAAGCGCTCAAAATCCACATCATCCTTTTTCTTGGATGGTTTAGGAGGAAAAGGCATGGGTTTCTGAACCCATGGTTCTCTTTATTTACCGTGCTTCCTAGCAACAAAGTCTCTCTTATCATAACGTTGATTCTTTGATTTTGGGTTATCAAGATCAACAGCAGGTTCAATTTCTGCATCATTATTATTGCTAAGTTGATCATCAACATGAACATCATCATTAACATTATCACCAGGTTCATGTTCATTACCAGATTGTGTTTCAGCATCAGAAAGAGAAATATCATTGGGATTCTCAGGTGTGTCAATAACAGGTTCACTAGAAGCATGCAAAGTCCTATCATTTTTCTTTCTCTTCCTTTTAGATGGACTAAGTACATCAATATTATTTCTCTGAGAATCTTGCTCAATTCTCTTAGGATGGCCCTCAGGATAGAATGGTTCCTGAGTCATTTTACCTCCTCTAGTCATAACTCTAACATCATTATCATTTTTCTTACTATTTAATTCATTGAGCAAATCATTTTGAGCTTTAAGTACTTGTTCTACTTGAGTGGTAACCATAGAAGCATGTTTGCAAATGAGTTTAAGTTCACCTTTAACTCTGGACAAATAATCACTCAAGTGTTCAATCATATAAGCATTGCGTTTTAATTCTCTACCAAAATAAGCATTGAAGTCTTCTTGCTTAACCATAATGTTATCAAACTCATCCAAACATTGGTTAGCAAATTTAGTAGGAGGAATTTCGGCTTTATCATATCTATAGAGAGAATTTACCTTTACTACCTGTGTTGAGTTATCAAGACCATGTATTCCTTCAACAGGCGGTAAATTAAGACCATGTATTTCTTCAATAGGAGGTAAATTATTAACATCTTTAGCTTTAATACCTTTTTCTTTCATATATTTCTTTGCCTCTTGCATATCTTCAGGACTGAGAAATAGAATACCCCTTTTCTTCGAAGTTGGCTCAGGAGTTGGTTCGGGAATTGGATCAGAGATTGGATCAGGAAGTGCCCAATTATTTTCATTAGTCAACATATTATTCAATAGAATTTCAGCTTCATCTTATGTTCTTTCCCTGAAAACACAACCGGCACAACTATCTAGGTGGTCTCTGGAAGCATCAGTTAGTCCATTATAAAAGATATCAAGTATTTCATTTTTCCTAAGAGAATGATCAGGCAAAGCATTAAGTAATTGGAGAAGCCTCCCCCAAGCTTGTGGGAGAATCTCTTCTTCAATTTGCACAAAATTATATATTTCCCTTAAAGCAGCTTGTTTCTTATGAGCAGGGAAATATTTAGCAGAGAAATAATAAATCATATCCTGGGGACTACGCACACAACCGGGATCAAGAGAATTAAACCATATCTTGGCATCACCCTTTAATGAGAACGAAAATATCTTAAGGATATAATAGTAGCGAGTTTTCTCATCATTAGTGAACAGGGTGGCTATATCATTTAATTTAGTAAGATGTGCCACAATAGTTTCAGATTCATAGCCATAGAAAGGATCAGATTCAACCAAAGTAATTATATCAGGGTAGACAAAGAAATCGTAATCCTTATCAGTAACAAAGGTAGGTGAAGTAGCATAAGGAGGATCATATTTCAATCTAGCATTCAGAGTTTTTTGTTTCAGCTTAGCTAATAATTTCTTAAGATCACTCCTATCATTACAAGCAAGAAAATCTCTAGCAGTTTCTTCATCCATAACATAACCCTCAGGAACAACAGACAATTCATATCTAGGGGGAGAATCTTCATCATCACATTCATCAATATTATCAGTTTCAATAATCTCATTCTCTCTAGCCCTAGCAAGTTGTTCATCAAGAAATTCACCAAGTGGCACAGTAGTATCAAGCATAGAAGTAGTTTCATCGTAAGTATCATGCATAGCAGAAGTGGCATCATCAATAACATGCGACATATCAGAATTAATAGCAGAAGCAGGTCTAGGTGTCGCAAGCTTACTCAAAACAGAAGGTGAATCAAGTACAGAGCTAGATGGCAGTACCTTACCTCCCCTCGTAGTTGAGGGATAAATCTTGGTTCTTGGATCTTTCAAGTTCTTCGTAATGATAAGCAGATATAAATCCCAAGTGACTCAAAGAATAGAGCTATGCTCCCCGGCAACGGCGCCAGAAAATAGTCTTGATAACCCACAAGTATAGGGGATTGCAACAGTTTTCGAGGGTAGAGTATTCAACCCAAATTTATTGATTTGACACAAGGGGAGCCAAAGAATATTCTCAAGTATTAGCAGCTGAGTTGTCAATTCAACCACACTTGGAAACTTAATATCTGCAGCAAGGTATTTAGTAGCAAAGTAATATGATAGTAGTGGTAATGGTGGTAAAAGGTAACGGTGGCAAAAGTAATATTTTTGGTGTTTTATAGTGATTGTAATAATAGCAACGGGACAGTAAATAAGCGAAGAACAATATATGGAAAGCTCATAGGCAATGGATCGGCGATAGAGAATTATGCCGGATGCGATCGGTCATGTAACAGTCATAACCTAGGGTGACACAGAACTAGCTCGAGTTCATCAATGTAATGTAGGCATGTATTTCGAATATAGTCATACGTGCTTATGGAAAAGAACTTGCATGACATATTTTGTCCTACCCTCCCGTGGCAGCGGGTGTCGGTGTCAAAACCGGCAGATCTCAGGTAGGGGGTCCCGAACTGTGCGTCTAGGACCGATGGTAATAGGATATAGGGGACACGATGTTTACCCAGGTTTGGGCCCTCTCTATGGAGGCAATACCCTACTTCCTACTTGATTGATCTTGATGAATATGAGTATTACAAGAGTTGATCTACCACAAGATCGTAGTGGCTAAACTCTAGAAGTCTAGCCTATGAATATGGTAATGAGTATATGTGTTGTGTCCTTTCCGGACTATCCCCTTCGGTTTATATACACACCGAGGGGATCTAGGGTTTACATGGAGTCGGTTACATGAAAAGGAATCTTCGGTCGCCAATCTTGCCTTCTGCGCCAAGTAGAGTCCAATCCGGACATGGTGCAGTCTTCGGTCTTCACGTCTTCACGGCCCATCAGTCCGGCCCATGGATAACAGGTCGGACGCCCGAGGATCCCTTAGTCCAGGACTCCCTCAGTAGCCCCTAAACCTGGCTTCAATGACGAGGAGTCCGGCGCGCAGATTTGTCTTCGGCGTTGCAAGGCGGGTTCCATCCTTCCGAACTCCAAAATAGTCTTCGGACGGAGTAAGTATATCCGGACCTGTGTATATAATGGCAGAAAATATAACACCCCATGAGCCCAACATGTTGATAACTGTTCATGACATCATATCATGCCTGCCCGGTTGCTATTTCCAACCGTCATCTAGCGAACCGCCCCACGTCTTGAGGGGCGGTTTTACTGGCACGTCTCGTCAGGGCAGAGATTGTGTCCCTTTATTTATGGGATTTTCATTAATGCAGGTATAGGTAACCCAACCGTCCCCTGGGTACAACTCCTTGGTAATAGGTTGTAACACCCACGATGCAGCTATATCTCCCATGTGTCGGAGCACGACTTAGAGGCATAACCGCATAGTAGGCATGTCGCAAGAGGGGTTATCTTTACACATCCCATGTACCGAATAAGAATGGGATAAAGAGTTGGCTTACAATCGCCACTTCACACAATACATGAATATAGCATTACATCATCCAGAATACAATCAAGGTCCGACTATGGAACCAAATAAAGAAAGACAACCCCTAATGCATAGATCCCCGATCGTCCCGACTGGGCTCCACTACTGATCAACTGGAAACTAAACAACACAACGAACACGAACTTCATCGAGCTCCCACTTGAGCTGGGTTGCGTCACCAGCACTGGTATCATCGGCACCTACAACTGTTTTGGAAGTATTTGTGAGTCACGGGGACTCAGCAATCTCACACCCGCGAGATCAAGACTATTTAAGCTTATGGGTAGGAAAGGGGTAATGAGGTGGAGCTGCAACAAGCACTAAGCATATATGGTGGCTAACTTACGCAAATAAGAGCGAGAAGAGAAGCAAAGCGCGGTCGTGAACAAGAAGTGATCAAGAAGTGATCCTGAAACTACTTATGTTCAAACATAACTCCAAAATCGTGTTCACTTCCCGGACTCCGCCGGAAAGAGACCATCACGGCTACACACGCGGTTGATGCATTTTAATTGAGTTAAGTGTGAAGTTTTCTACAACCGGACATTAACAAATTCCCATCAGCCCATAACCGCAGGCACGACTTTCAAAAGTTCAAAACCCTGCAGGGGTGTCCCAACTTAGCCCATCACAAGCTCTCACGGGCAATGAAGGATATTCCTTCTCCCAGGAAGACCCGATCATACTCGGAATCCCGGATACAAGACATTTCGACAATGGTAAAACAAGACCAGCAAGACTGCCCGATGCGCCAACATCCCGATAGGAGCTGCACATATCTCGTTCTCAGGGCAACACCGGATGAACACTACGTACAACTAAAACCAACCCCCAAGTTTCCCCGAGGTGGCGCTGCAAGTGGCTCTATTTCGGACCAACACTTAGAGAAGCACTGGCCCGGGGGGTTAAAATAAAGATGACCCTCAGGAGCGCGACTCCCAAGGGAAAAGTAGGTGGTGGTGAGGCAAATGGTAAAACCAAGGCTGGGCCTTGCTGGAGGAGTTTTATTCAAAGCGAACTGTCAAGGGGTCCCCATAACACTCAACCTGTAAGGAACGCAAAATCAAGGAACATAACACCGGTATGACGGAAACTAGGGCGGCAAGAGTGGAACAAAACACCAGGCATAAGGCCGAGCCTTCCACCCTTTACCAAGTATATAGATGCATTAATTCAATAAGAGATCTTGTGATATCCCAACATATCCATATTCTAACATGAAACATACTCCATCTTCACCTGCAACTAACAACGCTATAAGAGGGGCTGAGCAAAGCGGTAACATAGCCAAACAACGGTTTGCTAGAAAAGGTGGGTCAGAGGCTTGACATGGCAATATGGGAGGCATGATATAGCAAGTGGTAGGTATCGTGGCATAGCCATAGAGCGAACAACTAGCAAGCAAAGATAGAAGTGATTTCGAGGGTATGGTCATCTTGCCTGAGATCCCGCAAGGAAGAAGAACGAGTCCATGAAGAAGAAAAACGGTCATAGTCGAACGGATCCTCACAAACGCGACGTTAACGGAACGAACCCGAAGAAGCACACCAGAAAGAAGAAAATAACATGGTAAACAACCACCACATAAACATGGCATGATGCACAATCAAGTATGATGCATGTCCGGTTTAAAGAGGGCATGTGTAACGCCCCGAGACCGATGTGCCAGGTGTCTTCTAGTTATTCGCTGACGTTGCCATGTCATTTTCTTGCGTGTCTTGCATTTCTTATCATTGCATCATGTGCATTGCATCATGTCATCATGCCATTAATATTGCAACCGTTTCAAAACTCTTCTAAATAAATTGCATAGATCTTTTAATCTATTTAAATTGAGGGAATTCACATGGTGATTCTCTTTATAACATATCCTCCCGATATTAGGGAGCTATGATAAAAAATCCATTGTTTTGGAATTCACCTTAACACACTTGCATATTAATTTCCTTGACCTTTCCTTCTTCCATTTTTTCGACTATCAAACTTTGTCGATTATTCTTTTACCTTTTTCTGGAGCTCTACCAAAATTCTCAACATTTTCGGATACTCCAAAAACCTCGTCCTAGTTCAAACCAATTTGAATTAAATTCAATGAGTTTGAATTCTTATCGTTCGAACTGGCCTTTTCTAGTTTTCTCGGACCGTGCACATTTTTGCGAGTTCTTTCAAATTATCCCCATGCCCAGAGTCCTCCCCCACCTTCTCTTTTTTTTCTTCCTATTTTTCTGTTTTGTCTTAAATGGAAAAAGAATGGCAAAGGGAGAGAGAGAGAGCAGAGAACCCAACTGGGCCTCCCTAGGAAAATTTCCGCGCCGGCCCACCTGGACCACCCGCACCCAGGCCGGCCTCCAAGGCCCAGTCTCTCCCCGATCTAACCTAGCCGCTAGGAGCCCGATCCCCTCCTCACCTCTCGCTCGACCCCTCTCTCTCGTTTCCCTGTTCGCGCCGCCAGGGACGAGCGTAGTCGCCGCCTCCCGATCCGACGTCCTGCGTCCTCCTCCGCCTTCGATCCGGTGCCGCTGGAGGCCACCAGCGCCGCCCAGGCGCCGCAGATCCTCCTCAAGGCGCCTCCTTCCTTCACCGGCCTCCTCCTCACGCCGGTCGCCAGGGACGCGCCTCCCTGCTACCGAAGACGCCGCCAAGCGCGCCCCCGTTGCCCGGTCGCCGGACCTCGCCGCATCCGGTCGTCTCCGGCGCCGCACCACCGGAGCTGCTCCTTCCCCGCGACCTTGAGCCCCATTCACGCACGCACAACACCCGCAAAGGCGCTGCTTCTCTGGAGGCCGCGTCCCAGCGAACTCCTCCGCCGCCCCTTGTCTCGTCCACACGTCGCCCAGCGACCTCCGCCACCAGTCGCGCCTTCTTCTGTGTCGTCGCCTCGTTGTGACACCATGCCTCGCCGCCTCGGCCTCGCCAACTTTGCCGAGACCCTGCCTCCGTCTCTAGTCGCCACCAGTGAGAAGCGTCGCCGAGCCACGCGCCCCTGTTCTTCCTCGCCCGTTCAACGCGCCACCAAGCCGACAGGACGCCCCTCTGTCGCTGGAAGGTCACCCGCTCGGTCGTCGCTCTTGATTTGCTGGAGGAGAGGACCAGCGCCATCCCATGATGCCCCTGCGCACCAAGTCCCTCCACCGGAGCCGCACCTTGCTGCTGCTGCAGGCCATGAGCTCTCCAGCTACCGCAGGAACGCCATGGTCAAGACCACCTCCACGAGGAACACAAGACGCATCCTCCGTGCACTCCCGCTTGTGGCTGTTAACGTCAAGACCATCTCGGTTTTTCGCCAAGCACCACCACCGGCAAGTACAACTACACCACGTTGATACAAATCCCACTGCCGTCGCCTTTGGAAGCCTCGGATCCGTCAAGTTCCTCGACAACAAGTGCATGACTATGCGGATTGTACCAAGTACCCCTTCGAGTCGACGGGGTCGGCAAGTGTGAGACACGAAGTACCACGACGACCATCGACATGTACCCCTACACCACATGGAAACGCAAAGCACCCCTCATGTCGGCAAGACCCGCAAGTCGGACCCTAAACGATCGACGACTCGTGGACCGTGTACAACTACCATCGCCCCAAAGACGTTGGAGTCATCAAGTACCTCTCCGAACGAACGTGAACGACTACGGTCGCAAGAACGGGACCGGAAATTCCGAAGACCCCAAGTACCACGACATCGATGACATGAACGTCTACGGAAACTCATGCAACGATAAACATGTACCACTACTGTCGCCGAGATCGCGAGAACCTCTACCGTCGACCCTAGAGCGTGCGAGAATGGCTACTTCCACTACCGCTGTCGCAAGAACGTCTACTTCCTCTACTTTGCACAGAACGAGAACTGTCCCGCTTGCACGCTTCGAAGGTATAACCTCGAGACGGCGTCCGTGAACGAATGGTTGCGATGTTTGAGATGCTTGTGTTTGCACTGTGTCCAATTTGGCACTCGCTTCCCTATCGCCAACTCGTGGGACACCCGGAATCCGGGAGTGCCCTACCATCTTTTGACATGCCCCTATCATTTTTCCTTTTGCACCGGCATCTCAATTGAGTTACCGGAAACCAGGACGTTGTCGTGGCACCATTTCGTTATCGTTGCCGTGGCACCCCTTTTCATTTCCACCACGGTGACAAATGCTTCACATTGCTCTTGTCAACTTTTAATAAAAATTGCATAAACTTGTTCATGTCATCCGCATCATGATAACAACAATTAAAATGTTTAAATTGTTGTTGCATTAAATAGATAAGTGCATATGGGGATTACCGGATTTGTTGTTTGTTATATCCGGCCCCATTTAAATTGGTTAGATGGTATAGTTTTTGTTTTGCTTCACCTCTTACCATGTTAAGAACATTTAATATTGTTGGGTACCTAACCGAGAGTGAACTAAATAATTGATGTGGTGTTCTGTCAATATGCAACAGAGTTGCATATTGAGCTCCACTTAATTTGTAGTATTGTTTGTGCATTTTGCCATGCCATGCCTCATTAAACCGGACATGCATCATACTTGTTTGCGCATCGTGCCATGATTATGCGATGGTTGTTTACTATGTGATTTGCTTCTTTCCGGTGTTGCTTCTTCGGGTTAGTTCAGATAATGTTGCGTTTGTGAGGATACGTTGGCTTCGTCCGTTTATCTTCTTCATGGTCTCGTTCTTCTTCTTGCGGGATCTCAGGCAAGATGACCATACCCTCGAAATCACTTCTATCTTTGCTTGCTAGTTGCTCGCTCTTTTGCTATGCCTATGCTGCAATACCTACCACTTGGTTATCATGCCTCCCATATTGTTAAGCCAAACCTCTAACCCACCTTGTCCTAGCAAACCGTTGTTTGCTATGTTACCGCTTTGTTCAGCCCCTCTTACAGCGTTGTTAGTTGCAGGTGAAGATTGGAGTTTGTTCCTTGTTGGAACATGGATATTTTGTTGGGATATCACAATATCTCTTATTTAATTTAATGCATCTATATACTTGGTAAAGGGTGGAAGGCTCGGCCTTATGCCTGGTGTTTTGTTCCACTCTTGCCGCCCTAGTTTCCGTCATCTTGGTGTTATGTTCCCGGATTTTGCGTTCCTTACACGGTTGGGCTATAATGGGAACCCCTTGACAGTTCGCCTTGAATAAAACTCCTCCAGCAATGCCCAACATTGGTTTTACCATTCGCCACCTAGCCTTTTCTTTCCCTTGGGTCGGCCGGCTCAAGGGTCATCTTTATTTAAACCCCCGGGCCAGTGCTCCCCTGAGTGTTGGTCCATCTTGTCAGCCGCCAGTGGCCACCAGGGGCAACTCTGGGCTGGCCTACCGGAAGTTTGGACAATCTGGTGTGCCCTGAGAACGAGATATGTGCAGCTCCTATCGGGATTTGTCGGCACATTTGGGTGGTGTTGCTGGACTTGTTTTACCATTGTCGAGGATGTCTTGTAACCGGGATGCCGAGTCTGATCGGATTGTCTTGGGAGAAGGAATATCCTTTGTTGACCGTGAGAGCTTGTGATGGGCTAAGTTGGGACACCCCTGCAGGGATTTGAACTTTCGAAAGCCGTGCCCGCGGTTACGGGCAGATGGGAATTTGTTAATGTTCGGTTGTAGAAAACATGAAGTTGATCTTAATTAAAATACATCAACCGCGTGTGTAGCCGTGATGGTCTCTTCTCGGTGGAGTCCAGGAAGTGAACACGGTGTTGGAGTTATGTTTGACGTAGGTTGTTCTAGGATCACTTCTTGATCATAGTTTTCTCGAACGTGCTTTGCCTTCTCTTCTCGCTCTCATTTGCGTATGTTAGCCACCATATATGCTAGTCGCTTGCTACAGCTCCACCACATACCTTTTACCCTTCCTATAAGCTTAAATAGTCTTGATCGCGAGGGTGTGAGATTGCTGAGTCCGCGTGACTCACAGATACTTCCAAGAACCAGCTTGCAGGTGTCGTTGAACCGTGCAGGTGACGCAACCAAGCTCAGGAGGAGCTCGATGAAGATCGTGTTCGTTATGTTGTTTCCGTTTCCAGTTGATCAGTAGTGGAGCCTAGTTGGGGCGATCGGGGATCTGTGTAGCTTTTGGGGTAGTCTTCTTTTATTTTGGTTCCGTAGTTGGTATTGGAAATATGCCCTAGAGGCAATAATAAAATGGTTATTATTATATTTCTTTGTTCATGATAATTGTCTATTATTCATGCTATAATTGTGTTATCCGAAAATCATAATACATGTGTGAATACATAGACCACAACACGTCCCTAGTGAGCCTCTAGTTGACTAGCTCGTTAATCAAAAGATAGTCATGGTTTCATGACTATGGACATTGGATGTCATTGATAACGGGATCACATCATTAGGAGAATGATGTGATGGACAAGACCCAATCCTAAGCATAGCTCAAAGATCGTGTAGTTCGTTTGCTCTAGCTTTTCCGAATGTCAAGTATCATTTCCTTAGACCATGAGATTGTGCAACTCCCGGATACCGTAGGAGTGCCTTGGGTGTGCCAAATGTCACAACATAACTGGGTGACTATAAAGGTACATTACAGGTATCTCCGAAAGTGTCTGTTAGGTTGGCACGAATCAAGACTGGGATTTGTCACTCCGTATGACGGAGAGGTACCTCTGGGCCCACTCGGTAATGCATCATCATAATGAGCTCAATGTGACCAAGTGGTTGATCACGGGATCATGCATTACGGTACGAGTAAAGTCACTTGACGGTAATGAGATTGAACGAGGTATTGGGATACCGATGATCGAGTCTCGGACAAGTAACGTACCGATTGACAAAGGGAATTGTATGCGGATTGATTGAATCCTCGACATCGTGGTTCATCCAATGAGATCATCATGGAGCATGTGGGAGCCAACATGGATATCTAGATCCAGTTGTTGGTCATTGACCAGAGAGTCGTCTCGGTCATGTCTACATGTCTCCCGAACCCGTAGGGTCTACACACTTAAGGTTCAGTGATGCTAGGGTTGTTGAGATATTAGTATACGGTAACCCGAAAGTTGTTTGGAGTCCCGGATGAGATCCCAGAGGTCACGAGGAGTTCCGGAATGGTCCGGAGGTGAAGATTTATATATAGGAAGTCAAGTTTCGGCCATCGGGAAAGTTTCGGGGGTAATCGGTATTGTACCGGGACCACTGGAAGGGTCCCGGGGGTCCACCGGGTGGGGCCACCTATCCCAGAGGGCCCCATGGGCTGAAATGGGAGGAGAACCAGCCCCTAGTGGGCTGGTGTTCCCCCCTTGGGCCTCCCCCTGCGCCTAGGGTTGGAAACCCTAGGGGTGGGGGGCGCCACCCTTGCCTTGGGGGGCAAGGCACCCCCTTGGCCGCCGCCCCCCTAGGAGATTGGATCTCCTAGGGCTGGAGCCCCCCCCTAGGGACCCTATATATAGTTGGAGGAGGGAGGGCAGCTGCACCCCAAGCCCCTGGCCTCTCCCTCTCCCTCCCGTGACACTCCTCCGTCTCCCTGCGCTTGGCGAAGCCCTGCCGAGATCACCGTTGCTTCCACCACCACGCCGTCGTGCTGCTGGATCTTCATCAACCTCTCCTTCCCCCTTGCTGGATCAAGTTGGAGGAGACGTCATCCCAACTGTATGTGTGTTGAACGTGGAGGTGCCGTCCGTTCGGCACTAGGTCATCGGTGATTTGGATCACGTCGAGTACGACTCCATCAACCCCGTTCTCTTGAACGCTTCCGCACGCGATCTACAAGGGTATGTAGATGCACTCCTCTCTCCCCCGTTGCTAGATGAATCCATAGATTGATCTTGGTGATGCGTAGAAAATTTTAAAATTCTGCTACGTTCCCCAACAGGGGCATCATGAGCTAGGTCTATGCATAGTTACTATGCACGAGTAGAACACAAAGCAGTTATGGGCGTCGATATTATCAATTATCTTGCTGTTACTAGTCTTATCTTGATCCGGCAGCATTGTGGGATGAAGCGGCCCGGACCAACCTTACACGTACGCTTACGTGAGACCGGTTCCACCGACTGACATGCACTAGTTGCATAAGGTGGCTGGCGGGTATCTGTCTCTCCCACTTTAGTCGGATCAGATTCGATGAACAGGGTCCTTATGAAGGGTAAATAGAAATTGGCAATTCACGTTGTGGTTTTGGCGTAGGTAAGAAACGTTCTTGCTAGAAACCTGTAGCAGCCACGTAAAAATTTGCAACAACAATTAGAGGACGTCTAACTTGTTTTTGCAGCAAGTGTTTTGTGATGTGATATGGCCAAAAGGATGTGATGAATGATATATGTGATGTATGAGATTGATCATGTTCTTGTAATAGGAATCACGACTTGCATGTCGATGAGTATGACAACCGGCAGGAGCCATAGGAGTTGTCTTTATTTATTTATGACCTGCGTGTCAACATAAACGTCATGTAATTACTTTACTTTATTGCTAAAGCGTTAGCCATAGTAGTAGAAGTAATAGATGACGAGACAACTTCAAGAAGACACGATGATGGAGATCATGATGATGGCGATCATGGTGTCATGCCGGTGACAACGATGATCATGGAGCCCCGAAGATGGAGATCAAAAGGAGCAAATGATATTGGCCATATCATGTCACTATTTGATTGCATGTGATGTTTATCATGTTTTACATCTTATTGGCTTAGAACGACGGTAGCTTAAATAAGATGATCTCTCGTAATAATTTCAAGTAAGTGTTCCCCATAACTATGCACCGTTGCGAAGGTTCGTTGTTTCGAAGCACCACGTGATGATCGGGTGTGATAGATTGTAACGTTCGAATACAACGGGTGTAAGCCAGATTTACACATGCGATACACTTAGGTTGACTTGATGAGCCTAGCATGTACAAACATGGCCTCGGAACACAGAAGACCGAAAGGTCGAGCATGAGTCGTATAGAAGATACGATCAACATGAAGATGTTCACTGATGTTGACTAGTCCGTCTCACGTGATGATCGGACACGGCCTAGTTAACTCGGATCATGTTTCACTTAGATGACTGGAGGGATGTCTATCTGAGTGGGAGTTCATTGAGTAATTTGATTAGATGAACTTAATTATCATGAACTTAGTCTAAAATCTTTACAATATGTCTTGTAGATCAAATGGCCCACGTTGTCCTCAACTTCAATGCGTTCCTAGAGAAAACCAAGCTGAAAGATGATGGCAGCAACTATACGGACTGGGTCCGGAACCTGAGGATCATCCTCATAGCTACCAAGAAAGATTATGTCCTAGAAGCACCGCTAGGTAACGCACCTGTCCCAGAGAACCAAGACGTTATGAACGCTTGGCAGTCACGTGCCGATGATTACTCCCTCGTTCAGTGCGGCATGCTTTACAGCTTAGAACCGAGGCTCCAAAAGCGTTTTGAGAGACACGGAGCATATGAGATGTTCGAAGAGCTGAAAATGGTTTTCCAAGCTCATGCCCGGGTCGAGAGATATGAAGTCTCCGACAAGTTCTTCAGCTGTAAGATGGAGGAAATAGTTCTGTCAGTGAGCACATACTCAAAATGTCTGGGTTGCATAACCGCTTGACTCAGCTGGGAGTTAATCTCCCAGATGACGCGGTCATTGACAGAATCCTTCAGTCGCTTCCATCGAGCTACAAGAGCTTTGTGATGAACTTCAATATGCAGGGGATAGAAAAGACCATTCCTGAGGTATATTCAATGCTAAAATCAGCGGAGGTAGAAATCAAAAAGGAACATCAAGTGTTGATGATGAATAAAACCACTAAGTTCAAGAAAGGCAAGGGTAAAAAGAACTTCAAGAAGGACGGCAAGGGAGTTGCCGCGGGTGCGTGCAAGTGTGTCTGGGCTGAGAATGGACAACAGAGAGAACGAGGAGACCGGGACGGATGCAAGTTTTGAAAACATGAAAATGCAATGCGGATGATGACATGGCAAGATGCAACACGCAAGCAAACGACAAGGCAACAACAACGAATAACTGGGAGACACCTGAGGCATCGGTCTCAGGGCGTCACATAGGTAAGTTTAGAGACCCTAGGGGAGACGCCCAATATTCGGGGCCTTTATATAGAGAGCCAGACTCGTTTTCTTCCCTTGCGCTTGCTCCTTCCTCAACCCCCACCACCCCAAGTTCCAACCCTCGGTTTCCAATTGCCACCAGCCCTAGTCATGTCCGGATCCAACCATCAGGGCCGGTGGGTGGCTTCTTCTGTCACGGAGGAGGATATTGCGAAGCTCCGCGCAACGAGGTGTATGACCCCGGAAATCTTTCATCGGCTTCCGGCACAAGGGCAAGTCATACCAACCCCCAGATCTGGCGAGAGGGTAGTGTTTATATCCCACTTTCTTTCACGGGCTAGGGTTCGCACTTAACCCCTTCGTTCGAGGGGTCATGTTCTACTATGGGCTAGATTTTCACGATCTGGCCCCGGACTCTATTCTCCTCATCTTGATATTTATCGTCACTTGTGAGGCCTTACTCCGGACTCCTCCGCACTTTGGTTTGTGGCTCAAGACCATTGATGTGAGGCCGTAGGTGGTAGAAGAGGAGCAGGAAGAGTGCGGCAGCATCATAATAGGCAAGCTGGCCGGCGCTGTTTCGCCCGAAGGATCATTCGCCACATCTTCCGACCCATGGTAGAAGGGGTGGTTTTATATCAACGAGCCACGGGGCCCCAAGTGGGCGGCAACACCTGCGTTCCGACCCGGCCCTCCAATTCAGCTCGCTTCGTAGGTCAATAAGGGATTGGACTAGGGATCCATCAATGAAGTGCAGACTCTGCAAAGTTGCATCCAAGCCTTACCGAGAAGGGCATCGATCTTGCAAACATCGTTCAAATAATGCTAGTCCGCCGGATCCTGCCATGTCAGCAGCGGCCTCTTCATATGTGGGAGTTTAACCCAGAAGGGTGGTGGACTCTACAACACTTCTTTAGCACCACGCATGAAGGAATGTGGAAGTTATATTTCGGGGAGCAAGAGCAATGTCCGGACACCACAGAAGACGTTGGCCTTGACTGCAATCATTCGGGCACTTCGGTAAGTACTCGATATCCGAGCACCTTCCATTAGGTATCCCTTAATCAAGATACTGAACAATCCATCCCAATACAGGACTGGATAAAGAAAGTGGTGCTAATCTGGTGTCCGGCGCCCCTTCCCGAAGGCCCTGCGATCGACCTGCTGACAAGAATGCTGATTCCGACACCGTACCAGGTGGCTGCGTTCGGGGAAAGCAAAATCCCTTTACCCAAGGGCAAGAGTGCAGAGGGGGTGCTCCAGGGCAAGAAGAGGGTCGCCTCCGAAGATCAGGAGGGGAAGCCTTCCAAGAGAGAAAAAACGCCATCGTCGAGCGGCTTGGGCCAGGCGAGCGAGGCTGCCGTAGAGTTTCATGATGAGGATGAGCCTCGAGGCAGACCGTAAGCGAGGCTGGGGTACTTTAAACGCACCTCATTCTTTTCCTATTAGTGAAGTAATCGTCCGATATATGTTCATCCAGGCAGGTTAACGCCTGGTGCTTCTCAATCGTCCTCCTCGGGAGATCATCTTCTGGAGATGATGGAGAGTGACACGCCTCCTCCGGCCTCATCGCCCTACAGGGGAGATGATACCGAGGTATCATCTCGACGGGATTCTCCTAAACACCAAGTAGTACAGGAAGCGAAGGAGGTGTTGCCCGAAGGCGGTGTCTCTATCACTCGGGGTTCCAGGATCAAGACTGGTGTCTCCGAACCGTACGGTTTACAGCCAGAGACGACTCTGGAGGCAAGTAAGCGGGTTCCTTCACAGGAATGTTGTACTCTGGCGGCGGTTTCCGTAGACCCAGGAGCGCCGGACACACTGTCGGGCTTGCTACGACGGTCATCCATTTTAGAAGAGCACCATACCTTGATGGCTACGGTGGTCAAAAGGGTTCTATCCGTGAAGAGTGGATGGAACGAGGCCTTTACGAGCCTTCTGAGAGGTTTTGAGGTTTGTGATGTAGTTTTGTCAATTGAATTTTATTGACAGAATGCACTTGTTGTATATGCAGTAGCCTTGAGACTCGGATTGTCTTCCGAAGGAAGCAATCGGAGGATCAAAGAGATATGCTTAGGTATTAACCTTGGTTTAATTTGAAATACAGGTTGCTGCCCCTCCTATGGCTGCCTGGAATACGGAAGTGGCCGAACTACAGCAAAAGCTGGATATTGCGGAGGATGACATTGCATTGATCAACAGGCGTCTTGACGACTCGCAAGGTATGTATTTCAAGCATTCTTTACACCAGTGTGCTTGACGCGGGAAAGTGATGTATATTAAATGTGCATACAATGCAGATGGTGCTGCTGCCGTGGAGGCTCTTCGTGCGGAGCTAGTTCGGGCCAAGGAGCGGATCCGGCTTAGTGATGCTGCTGCTAAAGAGGCATCAGTTGAACTGAAGGCCGAACAAGTTGCGCGATGCCAGGGCGAGGAGAAGGTATCCATGATGACACTCGCTTTGGAAAATGCCACTAGCCGTTGTGAATTTCTTGAGAAGGAGAATGAAGCCTTAACGGCTGAACTGGACAAGGCCCAACAGGAGGCAAGAGAAGCACGATCAGAGTCCAGAGCACTCCGTGAGGAGGTTCGGTAGGTGAAAGAAATAGTGGCTGGAAAGCCTTTTCTGCTGCATACTAAGTTCGGCAACCCGGACTAGCTGAACCAAGTGTGGAGTTCTCCAGACGAGTATTTGGGCTTGCTGAAGAGTTCTTTCGATGCAGCGCGGTATTACCGAGCGCGAGCTGGATATGCAACGGAGAAGCTTTTTTTGTCACAGTTCGGTGCATCTAAGCGCACGCTCCTACTTAATGAACAGATTTCCCAACGGGCCGAACTTCATAGGGTATCTGGCGCTACCATGAAGGATGTTATAATCCGGCTGTGGCCAATCGAGCCTGTGCCGAGTAGTTATTTCGGTCTGGTGCAGAAGCTTGTCGACGTGGTGCCGTGAATCGATTCTGCGAAGCGATCGGCGTGCATTGAAGGTGCATGGATGGCCCTTGCCTAAGTCAAGACATTTTTGGGAAAGATGAAGGCCGTTAATGTCGCCACGGAGGGTCCGCCTGGAGGTTGGGACCGTTCGGAACCAGAGAGTTATTTTGAAGACGTCCTGGAGGCCGCCCGCTTGATAGAGGGTCAATGTTCGAAAAACATAATGTTCGAGTGAGGTGTATGATGATTGTAAAAGACAACTTTATAGTTAATCTATTTATGTTTTGCACGAAAGCTTGAATTCCTCCTATGCGGTTGTTTTAATATAATCTGAAAGTTTTCCAGTCATCGGCTTCAGCCCCCTCGTAGGAAGTACGGGGGTGTTTGGAAAAGCATTTAATCACTCTTTATCCAATGTCTTGGTCCATGAAGGAGGTGATAATGTGGCGAACCAGGCAATTGGACTATAAGGCGTTAACAATTTCACTTAAACATAGGAGTTTTATGGTGGGGCTATGACATAGCCCCTGGTGTGTATGTGGCGTGTGGTGCCTTGCATATCTAATCTGAAAAAGATCCTTCGTGTTACATGGAGAATCGCTAAGGATTCCAATAAGTCGTCAAGTGGTTGACCAGCTCTCGCCGCATCATGACAATCAATTTTGGGCCTTCTCTACTGAGCTGCTCATCCGGTCTAGGCCAGGGCACAATCACAGTAGTTCTCCCTTTACTACCCTAGCCGATAGGGCAGAACATAGGGTACCAAACACAGGAGCCGGGCAACCCAACTATTGACCCAAGACAAAGATTCAGAGCTGATGCATATAAGGCCAAACTTGCGACGCCGAACTACGCTATAGAGTTGTTCGGACTTTTACTGGCAGCTCATTCGTTCCCATGCCGAGCCCCTGGCAGGGTATGCTGAGGTGTATCTGCAGAGCAGCCGTTAAGGCCGTACTTATTGTTGAAAGAGTATGAGAGATCGGTTCGGATGAGACTTACTGAGAACGGAGCGATGTGCCATTGATAAATTTATGTATATATATAATCTTTCCCTAATAATAAAGCATGGATTGACTCTGTGGGTTCACCGTCATAATACGCTTCTTCCTGTGAATTTACACTTTTAGTTTTTTACCTACATCCGAGGTGGTACTATTCTCTGACCTTTTTAGTTTTTTTGGTGATGCATGGCCGTCCCACAATTGATCCAGTCTATGCTTCGTAGGTTAAATTTCTCCCTCGAGCGATGAGCGTTTGGGCTGACGTTATATTTCCAAGCCGTCCCACTTATCCACGTAAGGCAAGGCGGAGGCAGCCTGCGCTGGGTGCAATGAAGCCGACCCACATAAGGAGAGATGAAAAATTACTGTACTATTATGCATAATACAGTCCCACCTCGCCCCCTTACATTAAATCCTCCCAATTTATATATGCTTTTAAGTTTTTCATGTTGTCATGCAGCCATCACATGAATTAATGAGCGAAGGATGCGAGAACTAAGCGGCTCTCATGGGGTACTGTGGGAGTCCTGGACTAGGGGGTCTCCGGACAGCCGGACTATATCCTTTGGCCGGACTGTTGGACTATGAAGATACAAGATTAAAGACTTTGTCTCGTGTACGGATGGGACTCTACTTGGCGTGGAAGGCAAGCTAGGCGATACGGATATGTGTATCTCCTCCTTTGTAACCGACCTTGTGTAACCCTAACCTCTCCGGTGTCTATATAAACCGGAGGGTTTTAGTCCGTAGGACAATATACAATCATACCATAGGCTAGCTTCTAGGGTTTAGCCTCTCCGATCTCGTGGTAGATCTACTCTTGTACTACCCATATCATCAATATTAATCAAGCCGGACGTAGGGTTTTACCTCCGTCAAGAGGGCCCGAACCTGGGTAAAACATTGCGTCCCCTTCCTCCTGTTACCATCCGCCTTATACGCACAGTTCGGGACCCCCTACCCGAGATCCGCCGGTTTTGACACGAACATTGGTGCTTTCATTGAGAGTTCCTCTATGTCGTCGCCGTTAGGCTTGATGGCTCCTACTATCATCGATCGTGATGCAGTCCAGGGTGAGACTTTTCTCCCCGGACAAATCTTCGTGTTCGGCGGCTTTGCACTGCGGGCCAATTCGCTTGGCCATCTGGAGCAGATTGAAAGTTACGCCCCTGGCCACCAGGTCAGGTTTGGAAGCTTAAACTACACGGCCGATATCCGTGGAGACTTGATCTTCGACGGATTCGAGCCTCTGCCTTGTGCATCACGCGGTCACGATGAGTACGATTTAGCTCTACCATCGGACAGTGTCCAGGAGATCGCACAGGCAGCCGCTCCGACCCTCAATTCGGAGCCAGTTGCGCCGTCCATGGACAGGTGGATGGACCCTGCCACGGAGGCCTTACCCTCAGCGGTGATCGAGCCAAACATCGACCTTACCTTGCACGAGAGCCGTGTTGTTAAACTGCCGGATCCTTCTCCGGCCATGGACTCTGAACCGCCTGCGCCCGTTCCTATCGAATTCGATTGGGCGCCGATCATGGAGTTTACCTCCGCAGATATTTTTCAGCACTCGCCCTTTGGTGACATACTGAACTCTTTAAGGTCTCTCTCCTTGTCAGGAGGATCCTGGCTGAACTATGTCCGGCAGGACTGGGATGCGGACGACAAAGAAATTCACGGCCCACCCACCACCCACTTAGCAGCCACTGTCGATGACTTAACCGACATGCTCGACTTCGACTCCGAAGACATCGACGGTATGGACGACAATGCGTGAGACGAAGAGGATCCACTGCCCATAGGGCACTGGACAGCCACCTCATCATACGATATATACATGGTGGATACACCCAAAGAAGGCAATGGCGACGTGATAGCGGAGGATGACCCCTCAAGCAACCCAAGCGCCGACGTCAGCGGCGCCACTCTAATTCCTGCCAAAGCAAAAGTGGTGATACCGGCACAGGAGATAATAATACTCCGGATAGTGCCCAAGACAACAACAATCCCCTCCAGCAAGATTTAGAGCAGGAGGATGGAGGAGCCAGCCCTCCTGAGAGAGCGGCAGATGGAGAGGCTGAGGATGATAATTACATGACCCCCTCCGAAGACAAGGCAAGCCTCAGCGACGACGAATTCGCCGTACCAGAGGATCCCGTCGAACAAGAGCGCTTCAAACGCCAGCTTATAGCCACGGCAAATAGCCTTAAGAAAAAGCAGCAGCAGCTTCAAGCTGATCAGGATCTGCTAGCTGACAGATGGACTGAAGTCCTCGCAGCCGAGGAATATAAACTCGAGCGCCCCTCCAAGAGTTACCCAAAGTGCAGGTTGCTACCCCGACTGGAGGAAGAAGCGTATGAGACGGCTGATCGGCCACCTCGTGTCCGCGATAGAGAAGCATTCCAGCCAAAAAATCAGCCTGCACCCCGACGCCACTCAAATAAAAAGGCATGGGGAGATACGCCAGACCTGTGAGACATATTGGAGGACAAAGAAAAGCATGCAAGATCTATATACGGATCACGAGGGCGCGCCACTATGCGAGATGATAAACGTCACGCCGGATACAGTAAAAGCAAATCCGGCCGGGCTGAACACGGCGGGCAAGACCCATTCGAGCTACGTCGCGATATAGCCCAATACAGAGGCGCCGCACACCACTTATGCTTCACAGACGAAGTAATGGATCATCAAATCCCAGAAGGTTTCAAACCTGTAAATATTGAATCATACGACAGCACAACAGATCCCCGCGGTATGGATCGAGGATTTCCTCCTCCACATCCACATGGCCCGAGGTGATGACTTACACGCCATCAAATACCTCCCACTAAAGCTTAAGGGACCAGCGCGGCATTAGCTTAACAGCTTGCCAGCAGAGTCCATTAGCTGCTGGGAAGACCTGGAAGCCGCATTCCTCGACAAGTTTCAGGGCACTTATGTGCGGCCACCAGATGTCGATGACTTGAGCCACATAATTCAGCAGGCAGAAGAATCGGCCGGGTAATTCTGGACTCGGTTCCTAACAAAGAAAAATCAAATCGTCGACTGTCCGGATGCAGAGGCCCTAGCTTCTTTCAAACTCAACATCTGCGACGAATGGCTAGCCCGGCACCTTGGTCAGGAAAAGCCGAAATCTATGGCAGCCCTCACGACACTCATGACCCGCTTTTGTGCAGGAGAAGACAATTGGCTGGCCCACAGTAATAACATATCAAAGAACCATGGTACTTCGGATACCAAGGACGGAAATAGCAGGTCATGTCGCAACAAACATAAGCGCCGCATTAACAGCGATAATACCAAGGATACGGCAGTCAATGCCGGATTCAAAGGCTCTAAACCAGGTCAGCAGAAAAAGCCATTCAAACAAAGTACGCCGGGTCCGTCCAGCTTGGACCGTATACTCGATCGCTCGTGTCAAATACACGGCACCCCAGAGAAGGCAACCAATCACACCAATAGGGATTGTTGGTTGTTCAAGCAGGCCGGCAAGTTAATCGCTGAAAACAAGGACAAGGGGCCACATAGCGATGACGAGGAGGAGCCCCGGCAGCCACACACCAGAGGACAAAAGAGGTTTCCCCCATGTGCGGACGGTGAACATGATATACGCAACCCACATCCCCAAGAGGGAGCGGAAGCGTGCGCTGAGGGGCGTATATGCGTTGGAGCCAGTCGCCCCAAAGTTCAACCCATGGTCCTCCTATCCGATCACTTTCGATCGCAGGGACCATCCCACTAGTATCCGTCATGGCGGATTTGCCGCACTGGTTCTGGACCCAATCATTGACGGATTTCACCTCACTTGAGTCTTTATGGATGGCGGCAGTAGCCTGAACCTGCTTTATCAGGACAAAGTGCACAAAATGGGTATAGACCCCTCAAGGATCAAACCCACAAAAACGGCCTTTAAAGGCGTCATTCCAGGTGTAGAGGCCCATTGCACAGGCTTAATTACACTGGAAGTGGTCTTCAGATCCTCGGATAACTTCCGAAGCGAAGAGTTAATCTTCGATATAGTCCCATTCCGTAGTGGTTATCATGCACTGCTCGGGCGAACCGCATTTGCAAGACTCAATGCGGTACCGCATTATGCATACCTCAAGCTCAAGATGCCAGGACCTCGCGGGGTTATTACAGTCAATGGAAACACAGACCGCTCTCTCCGAACAGAGGAGCACACCGTGGCCCTCGCAGCAGAAGCGCAAAGCAGCCTCTCACGGCAATCCACCGGTTCGGCGTTTCAAAACCCGGACACCTTCAAGCGCGCTCGGAGCATTCGGGAACTAGATCTCCTGGCGCGATCTGAGCTCGCGTAGCAATGCGGCCCCCACCCCAGTCCTAGCCAAACGGCGAAACTTGTGCCACGCGTATGTAATAACGCATTAAAAATAGCATGGGCACAGGTGGGGAGGGGGCACAACTGCGGCACGCCCCAAGATGCGGCTTAAACCGCACTAGGGGCTTCCCATTTGGTTATTTTTCTCTTTTTCAGGACCTTAATCTCTGGAAACCCTGTCCGGCAGCACTATTGCCGAACACATGATGCAGCAACCAAGGAGGCAGTAAGCTACGTCACACCACGGCATTCCTAGGTGGATTACAATAACGAGCCAAATATTTGATTTAATACTATTCCTCAGCTTGCCCTTGGAAGGGAAATAGCCCTACTCTTTGCTTATCGCACCATCTGTATCATTCTGCTATAACGCACCTTTTTGAATAAACAATGCATAACATTATGACTATTATTGCATTCTTGTTATATATATATATATATGTGTGTGTGTGTGTGTGTTCAATAATTACGCATGGCAACCGTACATTTTGGTACGACCAATACACCAGGGGCTCACGTACCCCACAATATGGTGTGAAAAGTCCGAAAACTTTCACAAGTGCGGCACCCCGAACTTATAGCATTATATGCATCAGCTCCGAATCATGTCTTTGGTCAAATGTTGGGTTTTCTCGGCTCCTATGTTTTGGTACCTTACATTCCGCTCTATCGGCTAAGGTAGCGCTAGGAGAATTACTGCGATTGTGCCCCGGTTCTGCTGGGCTAAGCACCTCAGTAGAGAAAGCTAAAACTGGCTGTCATGATAAGGCGAGAGACCGGTCGCTGTTCGGTGAGGTTTTCCAGTCCCTAAAGACTTATGCCGCTTAGAGAAAAGGGTCAGCCCTGTCCGGCTTAAAGGCGTGTATCGCGCCCCGAATTCGGCCTTCCGAATACCAGGGGCTTTGCCGAAATTTAAAATTATAGAATTCTATGGCTAAGTGAGAGTGATAAAGCATTATTAGTCCGGTTGCCTTGTTCGTTGTGCTGAGCACCTCCCTTGAAGGACCCAAACATGGGAACAAGAGTGCTCAGGTTTATCCCGAACACCCCAACACTTGTGGCATGGGGGCAGAAGCCGAGGACTAGCCATCTCTCAGATTGGACAAACAGCCAAACAGAAGGTAATATTTTAAATTCACACAAGCGTTGCATAGCGCATATGAAACAAGTTTTCATCAGAAAGGATCACACGAGCAAGTTTACTCAAATATTACATCCTTTGAACATTCGTCCGCTACAAGATGGGCACCCTTCAGGACACCCTCATAATAAATTTTGGGGGTGCGATGCTCCTTGCCCTGCGGCGGGCCTTCCTTGATCAGCTTCACGGCGTCTAGCTTGGCCCACTGCACCTTCACACGGGCGAAAGCCCGGCGTGCACCTTCGATGCAGACGGACCGCTTGATGACCTTCAGCCGTGGGTAGGCATCCACAAGCCACCTCACCAGGCTGAAGTAGCTGTTCGGAAGGGCATCGCCAGGCCACAGCCGGACTATAAGGCCCTTCATGGCCTGTTCGGCCGCCTTGTGCAGCTCGACCAGCTGCTTTAGCTGGTCGCTCAGAGGCATCGGGTGTTTGGTCCTAGTATACTGAGACCAGAACAACTTCTCCGTTGAGCTTCCCTCCTCGGCCTGGTAAAACTGCGCGGCATCCGACCGCTGCGGGGCAAATCTGCGAATGCTCCTGGAGAGCTCCGAATTCGAGTAAGTAATCGGTAATTAACTTTTACATGCTTGCTCTGCATATAGAATCCCTTACCCGCCGCTATCTTCTTCATTGCGTCGATCTCCTGGAGGGCCTTTTGGGCTTCGGCCTTGGCACTTTTTGCGCTCTCGAGGGCTGCGGCAAGCTCATACTCTCGGGTCTTCGAGTCAAGCTCCAACGCCTCGTGCTTCGTCACGAGTGCCTGGAGCTCTTGCTGCACCTCGCCCACCCGAGCCTCTTGCTTTTCTCGCTCGATGCGCTCCTTGGCCGCTTTATCTTCGGCCTCAGACAGCGCTTGCTTTAGGGTCGCCACTTCGGTCGTGGCCCCTGGCAAATTCATGATGATCCTGTCATTTTGCAATCGCACTCTTTTTATACATATCCACAGACTAGGTACTACTTACCTTTGTTCTCCTCAAGCTTCCTCTTGGCAAGGCCGAGCTCGTCTTGCGACCCTTTAAGGTCCTGCTTCAGTACGGCGACCTCCGCAGTCAGTGCGGCGGACACCACCAACGAAGCCTGCATATGCATATTGACATACTCATATTAGACTCCTGTGATATTGTTTGATCCTCTGTTCGGCTTTTCTTTGTGAACACCGAACAGAGCATCAGGGGCTACTGTCTATGCGGTAATATTTTCCTATATTTTAAACACTTACCTCAAAGCCTGTCAGAAGGCTGGCACAGGCTTTAGTCAATCCGCTCTTGGCGGACTGAACTTTCTGGATCACCGCACTCATGATAGTGCGGTGCTCCTCGTCGATGGAAGCGCTGCAAAGTGCTTCTAGCAGATTGTCCGGTGCCTCTGGATGGACAGAGGTCACCGGTACAGGCGTCTCGCCCCTCTTAGAAGGAGGCTGCCTGCCTGAGTCCGGAACTACTGGAGGTTCCGGCGCGGTGTTCGGCCGAGGGCCGAACTCGGAGCTCTCAGGGGCCTTGTCCCCTCGGCTCCCGGAGTCTGGGAGGCCGCCTTGAGGCGCCTCCGGGACTGTCTCCCCTCGACCCGGTGCCTCGTGAGACAGCACCTCGGCGTCGTCCGCACGATGAGGGGAGGTGGCGGTCGGGACTGGATCGCTATCCATATCCGACGAACCCAAGGAGACGTCCGATGATACATCGATAGGGCTCGGGGCGGCCTACATAATCATATTTCGGTGTTAGGTGAAGTAGTGCGACAAAGGAATACTATGACTTACTCTGGTATCCGAATACTTACGACTTCCCTACGGGCTTGGCCCTGGGCAGCCACTCGTCTTCGCCGTCGGCGGCGGTGGTAGAGTAGTCCAGAAGGAGAGTTCTCCCCTTCTTGGACCCTTCGGCCTCCCCAGTTGGGGCGGGCTTCCTTTTCTTGTCTCCCCCGTCTGGAGGGGGAGCATCTTCTTCTGCCTCCTTGTCTTCGGGGGAGGATTGCGCCGTAGAGTCCTCGGACGGTGAGTCCGACGACGCCTGGCGTCGGGAACTCTTCAGGGTTCCCTTGGCCTTCTTGGTCTTCTCCGGCACCATATAAGGGGCCGGTGTTAGCATCTTCGCCAGAAGAGCATCTACTGGGCCTTCGGGCAAAGGAGCCGGACAGTCGATCTGTCCGGCCGTCTCCTGCCAGTCCTGTCAAAGGTACGGGAGTTTAGATCCCGCATGGAGCCAATCTATAAAAAATAAGTATCCTGTGAGAGGTAAAGCGGCTTACCGCACTGGCTTGGCGCTTCACGCTGAATCCGCGATCCTCAGTAATGGGAGGGGGGACCTCGGCGCTCTTGAACAGCACCCCCATGCATTTTCCTGAGTTGTGTCGAAGACCCTGTTCAGAGTTCAGTACTACACCGGGTCGAACTCCCACAAGTTGAAGTCACGTTGTTTGCACGTGAGGATCCGGCGGTGGAGCATGACCTGGACTACGTTGACGAGTTTGAGATTCTTATTCACCATGTTTTGAATACATGTTTGGAGTCCGGTCAGCTCTCCCGGACTACTCCATGACAGGCCCTTCTCTTGCCAGGAGGTGAGCCGTGTGGGAAAGCCAGATCGGAACTCGGGGGCCGCTACCCATGTAGGGTCACGCAGCTCAGTGATGTAGAACCACCCCAATTGCCACCCCTTTATGGTCTCCATGAAGGATCCCTCGAGCCATGTGACGTTGGGCATCTTTCCCACCATGGCGCCTCCGCACTCCGCCTGGCGGCCACTCACTACCTTCAGCTTGACATTGAAAGTCTTCAGCCATAAACCGAAGTGGGGCTTGATGTGGAGGAAAGCCTCGCACACGACGATAAACGCCGAGATATTGAGGATAAAGTTTGTGGCCAGATCGTGGAAATCCAGGCCGTAGTAGAACAGGAGCCCCTGGACAAATGGGTGGAGAGGAAATCCTAGTCCACGGAGGAAATGGGTGAGGAACACTACTCTCTCATGGGGCCTTGGGGTGGGGATGAGTTGCCCCTCCTCTAGTAGCCGGTGCGCGATGCCGTCAGGCAAGTATTCGGCTCTCCTCAGCTTCTTGACATGTCCCTCCGTGACGGAGGAGACCTGTAACGCCCTCGCTGCAGCTATATCTCCTATGTGTCGAAGCACGACTTAGAGGCATAACCGCATTGAAAGCAACGTCGCAAGTAAGGCAATCTTCACAACATCCCATGTAAATAGATAATAAAAGGGGAAGGTACATAGTTGGATTACACTCGCCACGTCAAACAAAGTACATAAATAGCATTACATCATCCAATCACTCATGGCCCGACTACGATGCCAAAATAAAAGATCAACCCAACATGCGACATGGTCCCGATCGCCCCAACTGGGCACCACTACTGATCATCAGGGAAAGACACGTAGTATCAGCGTGAGTCCTCATCGAACTCCCACTTGAGCTCAAGCGCGTCATCTGGAACGGAGTCATCAGGTCCTGCATCTGGTTTGGAAGTAATCTATGAGCCACAGGGACTCAGCAATCTCGCACCCTCGCAACCAAGACTATTTAAGCTTATAGGTAAGGTAAGGTAATATGTGGAGCTGCAGCAAGCGACTAGCATATATGGTGGCTAACCTGTTCACAAAAGAGAGCGAGAAGAGAAGGCAAAGCGCGAACGAATAACTATAGAACATCCTGCAATAAGCATTACTCGAACACTGTGTTCACTTCCCGGACTCCGCCGAGAAGAGACCATCACGGTAACTCACACAGTTGATTCATTTTAATTAAGTTTAGGTTCAAGTTATCTACAACCGGACATTAACAAATTCCCATCTGCCCATAACCACGGGCACGGCTTTCGAAAGTTCAAATCCCTGCAGGGGAGTCCCAACTTAGCCCATGACAAGCTCTCACGGTCAACGAAGGATATACCTTCTCCCGAGACATTCCGATCAGACTCGGTATCCCGGTTCTACAAGACACTTCGATAAGTTAAAACAAATCCAGCAACACCGCCCGAATGTGCCGACAAATCCCGATAGGAGCTGCACATATCTCGTTCTCAGGGCACACTCAGATGAGCCAGACGTCGGGTAGGCCAGCCCAGAGTTGCCCCTGGTAGCCCCGGACATCGCTCGGTTGGACCAACACTCAGAGGAGCACTGTCCCGGGGGGTTTAAATAAGATGACCCTCGGGCTCCGGAAACCCAAGGGAAAAAGAGGGTAGGTGGAAAATGGTAAAACCAAGGGTGGGCATTGCTGGAGGAGTTTTATTCAAGGCAAACTATCAAGGGGTTCCCATTATCACCCAACCGCGTAAGGAACGCAAAATCCGGGAACATAACACCGATATGACGGAAACTAGGGCAGCAAGAGTAGAACAAAACACTAGGCTAAAAGGCCGAGCCTTCCACCCTTTACCAAGTATATAGATGCATTAAGATAACAAGATAATATAGTGATATCCCAACAAGTAAATAATGTTCCAACAAGGAACGATCTCCAAACTTCACCTGCAACTAGCAACGCTATAAGAGGGGCTGAGCAAAGCGGTAACATAGCCAATCAACGGTTTGCTAGGACATGGTGGGTTAGAGGTTTGACATGGCAATTTGGCAGGCATGATAAGCAAGTGGTAGGCATCATAGCATAGGCATAGCAAAAGAGTGAGCATCTAGCAAAGCAAAGATAGAAGTGATTTCGAGGGTATGATCATCTTGCCTGCAAAGTTGTCAGAGTTGACTGGATCCTCAAAAGCAAACTCAACGGGCTCCTCGTTAGTGAACTCGTCTCCCGGCTCTACCCAAACAAGACAAACAAGCAAACGGAGCACAATCAACCACGTGCAAACTCAAACAACATGATGCAAACATGGTATGCTATGCGGGATGCGATATGCGATGCCTATGCAAGCTTTGACAAGGAATGAATGAACCTGGCCTAAACTTAGAAATCCAAGTGTGCCACTGGAAAGGTGAGATGATTTCGGTTCAAATCGATATAAAGAACACCGGAATCGGAGACACGGTTTGGAAAAGGCAAGCAATTCAAATATGACACCGGTCTGCGATATACAGTAACTAGCCATCTAAATGCAACAAGTTAAACATGCTACAACATCCAAACGTGGCAACAAAATACATGGCAGGGATCCATTAATGATGCCTAACAAAAGATGAACACTGAGCTACGGCCAATTCATCCATTAACAGGTTCAAACAAGCATGGCAAAAGTGCAATTGGTAAACAGATTTCAGACTTAGTGAAATTAACACTTGTCTGGAATCTCAGATCAGGTAGCACACTTTGAAGCAATAAAACTATATGCTACAGGGCCTGAACGTGGCAAAGTAAAGCATGGCATGGAGCTACTCAAAGAGCTTAACAAAAGTCCCTTAGTGACCTTGAGCCAAAAGGGATCAGAAAATACAATTGCAAGCATGTGAACATGGCAAAAACATAATCAGATCATAGACTTAGTGAAAAAAACTGGAACATGCAAATCAGATATCAAGTAGGCATGTTTACGAGCTTGATGCACTCACTACAGAGCATGTCATGACAAACTAAGCATGCACCCATCAAGAATACACATTATACAAGCTAGACATGGCAAGAACAACAACATAGCATGCACGGATCAACTACAACATCCTCGGCAAAATCGCTAACAAGTAGACAATCTGCCCAGATTCATGAAATAGAAAAAGTTGAGCTCGATTGACTCAAGCTAGGGTGCTCCATAATTGCAAACAAAGACATGGATGGATAGAGCACTACAAGATTAACAAATCATCCTTACTGATCATCCTCAAAAGAGGCACGGATCACTAGGAAACAACATGAACATATGGCATATTGATAAAAACAGTCCAAGGACTTAAGTGGAATTGCTAAGTCCCTGAAATCAGCATTAACAAATGCTCCACTTTGCAAGCTTGTGCTAGTCACCATACATATCACAAAAATACATGGATGGCACCACGGGAAAGATGACAAAGCATATAACAAAACATATGTAGGGCTCAGGGGCATATCATGCAGACAATAATCATGGCAAAAATGACAAATAGCTATCTGGAGCAGCAGATCTGACAATTATCCCAAATAGCACTCTTCCAACAGCATTTCAGGCATCAAGATGAACTCAAATGAAAATGATGCAATGAGATGAAATGATGTGCTCTCTGAGACAAACATTTTGAAGTGCTATATGCCCAAAACAGATCTACAGATGCGGAGATATAGCCGGTCAAAGTATGCAAAATAATACAAAGAGAGGGGAGGAGGTCAACCCAGATCTAGGGTTTGCACGTGCCGCGAGGTCGGATCCGATCTCGCTGGAGTCTTGTCGGCGTCGATGGGCGTGCGGCGGCCGGAGTGGATGGAGGAAGAGGAGCCCGGCCGGCTCGGGGCTTGCCGGAGCGGCGGAGACGGGCGCCGGGCCTCCAGGTTGCTTGGCGGCACGAGGACGAGGCGGCGGTGGCGTGTGAAGGCCGAGGCGACGAGGTGGCAGTGGGTGGCGAGGCGTACCGCGGTGGCGTGGCGTGGGAGTGGAGGATGGCGGCGGCGCGGCGTCAGAGGCGGTGGAGACGAAGGCGGGCGCGGACGGCGCGACACCAGGCCGGGAGGGCCTCCCGCGGGCCCTGCGGGCCGGCGAAGTGGGCGCGGGCGGCAGACGAACCGGAGAGCGCCACGTGGCGGCAGCGGGGCGAGTCGGACACGTCTGGCGCACGGAGGAAGACGGAGGCTAGGGTTTCGGGGGAGAGATCCGAATTTTTCAGGAAGGAGCTATATATAGGCATAGAGGGAGCTAGGAGAGTCCAAAGGAGGTGCGGTTTTTGACCACGCGATCGTGATCGAACGCTCTAGATGATGGAGAGGGTTTTGGTGGGTTTTGGGCCAAATTGGGGGGGTGTTGGGCTGCAATACACACGAGGCCTTCTTGGTCCCTCGGTTAACCGTTAGAGCATCAAACGAAGTCCAAATGGTACGAAACTTGACAGGCGGTCTACCGGTAGTAAACCAAGGCCGCTTGGAAAGTCTCGGTCCAATCCGGAAATGTTTAACCCCCACACATGAAACAAAGGTAGAAATGACCACCGGAGGATAACAGAGCGCCGGAATGCAAAACGGACAACGGGGAAAATGCTCGGATGCATGAGACGAACATGTATGCAAATGCAATGCACATGATGACATGATATGAGATGCACGACAACGACAACAACACACGGAGACAAAAACCCAAACCCGAGAAAATAAAATAACTTAACGCCGGAAACGACAAGAGTTGGATCACATATTAGGTAAATCATATCCGGGGTGTTACAAGACCATCCACCTGCCTCCCGCTCCGGACATGGTTGGAGAAGGTCGAGGTGGGAAATGCGAACTTGGGCGCTGGAGCTCGAGTGTGCGAAGTTGGATGAGCAAAGGAGGAAGAAGGCATGGATGAAAAGGTAAATCCTTATCCCTTTATATGGGCGGACGAAACTATGCGTCCCCACTAGCCTGGTAAAACTTGCTTGTCCCCCAAGCGCCGTAATCGATGGCGTGGTTGGGTTACCCACACCCGTATTGAAGAGAATCCCGTGATAAGTCAGCAAATTGGATTTGTGGAAATGTTATTCTCTCTACGGTGGTATGTGGAAACTTATTTTGCAGGGTCGGACACTATCCTTATATTCAAATTCTTCCGTGGTATATTCGAAGGAGCAACCCGCCTTGCAATGCCGAAGACAATACTGCGCACCGGACTCATCGTCATTGAAAGCCTGGTTCAGGGGCTACTGTGGGAGTCCTGGATTAGGGGGTCTCCGTACAGCCGGACTATATCCTTTGGCCGGACTGTTGGAATATGAAGATACAAGATTAAAGACTTCGTCTCGTGTCCGGATGGGACTCTACTTGGCGTGGAAGGCAAGCTAGGCGATACGGATATGTGTATCTCCTCCTTTGTAATCGACCTTGTGTAACCCTAACCTCTCCGGTGTCTATATAAACCGGAGGGTTTTAGTCCGTAGGACAATATACAATAATACCATAGGCTAGCTTCTAGAGTTTAGCCTTTCCGATCTCGTGGTGGATTTACTCTTGTACTACCCATATCATCAATATTAATCAAGCATGACGTAGGGTTTTACCTCCATCAAGAGGGCCCGAACCTGGGTAAAACATTGTGTCCCTTGCCTCCTGTTACCATCCACCTTAGACACACAGTTCGGGACCCCCTACCCGAGATTCGCCGGTTTTGACACCGACAGGGACCATTCAAATCTGAGAGAGAAGAACAAAGGAAGGAAAGCCAAATCTCTAATTAAGGAAGGCAGGCTCTCATGCGGCCGTTCAAATCTGACAGAGTAATAAAGGAAGGAAAGCCAAAAAGGAATGAAAGGGATGGAATAGATCAAAGCCAAAGGAGGAAAAAATGAAATCTCTAATTGTTGAAGGAATCCTGAGCATGGGACATAGGAAAAATTTAACACTTTAATTCCCGATCAACATTGCATAATATATTAATCAAAGGAGGAACACATGCACGTTGAAGATCCTACGGTGGTGTTCCCAGCACGCATGTGCAAGACCAATCGACAATAAAAGAGAGGATTACTAATTGCAGTTTCTTTCATAAAATCAGCAAAACAGAGATTAATCTTGCAATTGGGAAGAGGGAGCAAGGGAATAAGGAGGTTACAAATCCGTTGAATCAGATGGAAAGCCTTGGGAACACAAAATAATCGGACGGGGGAGAAGGAATCGAGAGTGTGGGAAGAGCAATGGGGGGAGAGACGAGGATGAGGGACATGCTAAGAAGTTATCTGAGGGACAGACATCGGTTCATCTGGGGTGAGACGACACTCAGTCGCCCCCGCGAGAGGGCTCGTGGAATCGTTGTAGCCAGATGCAATGGGCACCTGAGCGGGCTGGACACGGAAGTGAATGAACTAGACATATGCAAGTCGGTGATTGGATTGCTAAAATCTTAAACCACGTGTGATATTTTTTTTCCCGTTGCAACACACAGGCCCTTTTGCTAGTAATAATAATAAAAAAGGAACTGTGAACCCGGCTATTTGACATGCTCGGGGTTAGGATCAGAGGAAAAGGGGGCATATTACAGGCTCGGAATAAAGAGTATGGTCCACAAAATGTTATTTTGGACCTCCTGTTGCATGTCTGCGTTGCCCGTCCTCAGGGGGGGGGGGGATCCTTAACGGAAGTAGCCCCTTAGGTGAGCATACGGATCCGAACTCCGATAGAGTCTGTTGTAGATGTTGTCCAGCTGGTCACCAGTTATTTAGGGATGATACAGAAAAATAAAGTAAGCAGATAGAAAACGTTACGGGAATGCTTGTAGGGTTGTCCGTATTATGCTTCCGCCGATGCCCATGGTATTTCGAATGCATAGTGATGTGCGCGTGGTGCAAATTTTACCAGTACAGTACGTGGGGGGTGGAAGACGGACTGCTATTCACGTTCCCGGAGTAGTCGAACGTCGGAGGGAAACTGTTTTTGGCCCCTGGCATTCTGCTGACAAGTCGATCCGTCGTCTTTATCGCCTGGTGGCCTCCTCCCCTTGTGATCAGCGTTAAGCTTGCCTGCCTGCTTGAAGACCCAACAGTTTCGGTTGGTATGATTAGCTGGCATATCAGGGTGACCGTGAATCTAACAAGGTCGGTCCAATATCCTATCAAGGGTGGATGGTCCATCCTCGTTTGCCTTTAGTCGCTACTTCCGTTGACCGGGCTTCGGATTGTGAAATCCGGCGTTCACCGCTGTGTCGCGTATATTACTGTGACTATTGTGTTTGGTTCATCGCGGCTTGCCGTTGCCATCTTGGATATCGGAGGTGCCTGGGCTGCTGGCGTCGTTGCTTTTACGAGCAAGCCAGTTGTCTTCTCCCGGGAAGAAGCGGGTCATTAGAGCGGTAAGGGCTGCCATAGATTTGGGTCCTTCCTAGCCGAGGTGATGCGCTAGCCATTCATCCCAGACGCTGTGTCTGAAGGGCGCAAGGGCTTCTGCATCCGGACAGTCAACAATTTGGTTCTTTTTGACTAAGAACCTGGTCCAAAGCTCCCTGGCTGACTCGTCGGGCTCCTGGACAATGTGACTTAAGTCATCGGCGTATAATGGCCGGACATATGTTCCCTGGAAATTGCCTCAAAAGGCGTCTTCCAAAACTTCCCAGTTGCCAATGGAATTTTCTGGCAAACTGTTTAGCCAGTACCGAGCTGGCCCTTTAAGCTTGAGAGGTAGGTATTTAATGGCATGGAGGTCATCTCCACGGGCCATGTGAATATGAAGGAGGTAATCCTCGATCCATACCACAGGATCTGTTGTTCCATCGTATGATTCGAAGTTGATGGGTTTAAACCCGTCTGGAAATTCATGCTCCATTACTTCATTGGTGAAGCAGAGAGGGTGTGCGGATCCTCTATGTTGGGCCACACTATGAAGCACCTCCGGCGGGTTCCGTTTATGGTGTTCGACCTGGGCATGGTCGGCTTTATAGCGTCCGAATAGGCGACCATCATCATCAGTCAGGGTATATCTTTGTGATCTGTACGTCGATCGTGTACGTCCTGCTCTACCTTCAGTGTATTAGTTGATATCGCGGGTATTCCTCTGAGCTGTTTTGTTTTGACGGTCGGATGGGTTGGTATGGTGCTCTGCTTGGGCTGCTGCTTTGAGTGGACCGAACTGTGGTCGGCCCGCTGCATTATTCGATGGTGGTATGGCTCCATCGCCCTGCCATCGTATTGAGGGAGCCACCTATTCTTGGGTTGGATTTTGATTGGGCTGCTAAGGCCGTATTCTTCAGCGGCCAAGACC
Source organism: Triticum dicoccoides (assembly GCF_002162155.2). Taxonomy (NCBI): domain Eukaryota; kingdom Viridiplantae; phylum Streptophyta; class Magnoliopsida; order Poales; family Poaceae; genus Triticum; species Triticum dicoccoides. Next base: position 398,942,460 of record NC_041386.1, read on the forward strand.
TCGGTCCATCTATCATTGAGCAAATCTTGGCTTGCTTGAAGCTGCAGCTGCTTCTTTCTTAGGCTCCTTGTAGTGGCTATAAGCTGGCGTTTAAAGCGCTCCTGCTCAAGAGGTTCCTTGGGCATGATAAAGTCTTCGTTGCCGAGGATCTCCTCTTCCTCGGAGAGTGGGAGATAATTGTTGTCCTCCGAGTCCCCATATGTGATCTGTTCATCAGAGTTGTCCTGCCCGCCTTCCTGTTCATCCTGCTCGGATTCTACCTCAACAGGGTCTTTGTTGTCCGGAGTGTCATCTTCTCTAGTGCTGGCAGTGTTTTCTCTTGGGGATGTGACCTAGGGTGCCAGTGTCCGGGCTGTGTACCAGGCGGTTTATTCTCGACCGGATCCTCCTTATCATCGTCGAGAGTGCCGTAAGGTGTGTCTAACATACACACGTCATACCAAGAAGTGGTCATCCCGTGCCGAGCGGGTAGGAAGCTCTGGCCCTGCCCCTCATCGTCATCCACACCATCGACGTCTTCAGAGAGGGGGTCGGGCGTGTTGGTTAGGTCTTCAACGGTGTCTACGGAGTGGGTGGCGGGTGGGAAACAAAATTCTCCATCGTCCGCCGAAACTTCGAACCGAACATAGTTCAGCGACGGGTCATCTGCCAGGGATATGTTTTTTAGCGAGTTTAGTATGTCACCCATGGGTGAGTGTTGGAATACATCTGCGGCGCTGAACTTGAGGATCGATAACCGATTGAGTTCGGTATACGCGGGCTCGCAGGGTTCGAAGTTCAACATCGGAGGTGAGTCCGAGGTTCCGTTGATGCGGATAGTGTATGAACTGGAATCTATGTGCGGCTCCAGCGCCACGGAATCGGTAGCCCCCGTGATGGGGTCGAGCTTCCCGTCTTCGGGCGACTTGATCTGCTCCGGATTTAAGGCCAGAGCTGTTACAGGAGCTATCTCCTGGATGCGGCCCGATGGCAGGTTTAAGCCATGTTCATCGAGGCAATGGGGAGCGGTTGCCGCGGTCTCGAATCCGTCGAAGATCAAATCTCCATGGACGTCCGCTATGTAATTCAGGCTTCCGAATCTGAACTGATGGCCAGGGGCATAGCTGTCGATCTGCTCCAGATGGCCCAACGAGTTGGTCCGCAGTACAAAGCCGCCGAATACGAAGATCTGTCCGGGGACAAAGGTTTCTCCCTGGACAATGTCATTACTGACAATCGAAGGGGCCATCGAGCCTTCTGTCGACGACACAGTGGAACTCTCAATGAAAGCACCAATGTCAGTGTCAAAACCAGCGGATCTTGGGTAGGGGGTCCCAAACTGTGCGTCTAGGATCGATGGTAACAGGAGACAGGGGACACAATGTTTACCCAGGTTCGGGTCCTCTCTATGGAGGTAATACCCTACTTCATGCTTGATTGATCGTGATGAATATGAGTATTACAAGAGTTGATCTACCACAAGATCATAATGGCTAAACCCTAGAAGTCTAGCCTATGAATATTGTAATGAGTATATGTGTTGTGTCCTTTCCGGACTATCCCCTTCGGTTTGTATAGACACCGAGGGGATCTAGGGTTTACATGGAGTCGGTTACATGAAAAGGAATCTTCGGTCGCCAAGCTTGCCTTCCACGCCAAGTAGAGTCCAATCTGGACACGGTGCAGTCTTTGGTCTTCACGTCTTCACGACCCATCAGTCCGGCCCATGGATAATAGGCCGGACACCCGAGGGCCCCTTAGTCCAGGACTCCCTCAGTGGGGTCCTATTGGAAACTAAGGGATATTAAGGCCTCCTTTTAATAGAGTACCGGACCAAAGCATTAACACATAGTGAATACATGAACTCCTCAAACTACAGTCAGCACCAGGAGTGGTCCCGATTATTGTCACTTTGGGGTTGCCGGATCATAACACATAGTAGGTGACTATAGACTTGCAAGATAGGATCAAGAACTCTCATATATTGATGAAAACATAATAGGTTCAGATCTGAAATCATGGCACTCGGGCCCTAGTGACAAGCATTAAGCATAGCAGAGTCATAGCAACATCAATCTTAGAACATAGTGGATACTAGGGATCAAACCCTAACAAAACTAACTCGATTACATGATAAATCTCATCCAACCCATCACCGTCCAGCTAGCCTATGATGGAATTACTCATGCACGGCGGTGAGCATCATGAATTTAGTGATGGAGGAAGGTTGATGACGACGATGGCGACGGATTCCCCTCTCCGGAGCCCCGAACGGACTCCAGATCAGCCCTCCTGAGAGAGTTTAGGGCTTGGCGGCGGCTCCGTATCGTAAAATGCGATGAATACCTCTCCCTGGGTTTTTTCTCCCTGAAAGTGAATATATGGAGTCAGGGTTGAGGTCGGTGGAGCGTCAAGGGGCCCATGAGGCAGGGGGCGCGCCCCCACCCTCGTGGACAGGTGGAGGCCCCCCTGACGTGGATCTTCCTTCCAGTATTTTTTATATATTCCAAAATAATTCTCAGTTGATTTTCAGGTCATTCCGAGAACTTTTATTTCTGCACAAAAATAACACCGTTGCAATTCTGCTGAAAACAGCGTCAGTCCGGGTTAGTTCCATTCAAATCATGCAAGTTAGAGTCCAAAAGAAGGGCAAAAGTGTTTGGAAAAGTAGATACGTTGGAGATGTATCACTCGCATGTTCGCATTTTCCCGTCGGGTGTGTGGAGCCATCGCTGCAGCGTAGCTTGCGAATCTTGCGGCAGCCCACGTGCGCCGTGGCGTGAGGGCGGCGGACGTCGGTCCGTGCTGCCCGCGTCCGCGGGCGTTGGGCGGCGCGTGGACCGCCCGGAGTGCGGAGTTGAGGTCTTCTCGAACATATGGAGGTGCTCGAGCTAGACGGGCTGCCCAGCGGTCGACCTGGGTCCTTGGATCATCAGACATCGGAGACGCAGGGCGACAGTGGATCAGTCGATGGGGTAGAAAACCTCGGCGCACCCTTGCCTGGCGCGCCAAATGTCGGATTACGGGTTCCGGCAGACCCTTGAGGTTCAAACACTAGGATGCTCATGAAGATCTCTCTCCCCCTAGCTCACGCCCTTGCAACGATTGCAAAGCCTAGCTCACCGAACCCAAGGAATGAAGGACACAAGAGTTTATACTAGTTCGGGCCATCGTTGCGGTGGAATACCCTACTCCAGTGTGGTGTGGTGGATTGCCTTGCAGGCTAGGGATGAACAAGTACAAGGGAAGAACAACCTCCTGAGGATAGGTGTTCTTGAGCTCGATGCGCTTGTGTGGGTGGGGATGATCTGAATGACCCGTCTCTAGATGAGCCGATCCCGGACTATGGTGGTGGCTAGCCCCATTTATAGAGGCCCGCGTCTTCTCCCCAAATATTAGGTGGGAAGGGATCCCACAACGGCCAATTTGAAGGGGGGCAACGAGTACAAGTTATCCTGACAAAAGGTGGTCTTCGCCTGCCAAAGGCTCTGGTGGTAACATCATTGTGGGCTCCATGATGACCTCCATCTTGTCATCCTGCTGGTCTTGGTCTCGTTGCACCGATATGGAAACCTTTGCCTGACGCCTCGGGACTCCTCGCCTGCGCCTGCCTCTTTAGCACCAAAGAGGAAACTGGCACTCTGCGCCCGCTGGCACCCGCCTGGCCTTGGTCGTCAAGGCTCACGTCACGGGAACCTCACGAGGTGCCCCTTGCCTTGATCTCTCCGCTCCTCATGAGCCAGCCTAGTGAGGCTGCCCCTGAGGAGGTCTTGTGTCGTCCGCCTCATGAGGCTTGGCCCCTCGCGAGGGTCTTGAGTGTTGGTTGATGAAGATGGGCTATACCAGGCCGCTAGTGGAGCCACGCCCTGGGCCGCAGGCAGGCAAGTCTAGGTACCCCCGTTCCCAAGACGTTGACACTTTTTATATTCTTCATTTTTTATGTAGTGGTTTTTTTACAACATAGAACTTGGCTTATGTATTTCGATGACAAGCTTCCTCAAATGCTTGGTGTCTTCATGAGCAAGCAAGTTGGATGAACACCCACTAGTTGCATTAGGAGAGCTTTCATACACTTATAGCTCTACTGCATCATTGCATGGAAATCCCTACTCCTCGTATGAATATCGATTGTAAGGCATCTCCATTGCCTAACGATCAGCTGCATTGATGTGAGACTTTCTCACTTTTTGCCTTCTTATAATGTCCCCACCATCATTCTATTTTCCATCCAAACTGCTATGACCAAGGCTTGTAAATTGAGCATTATATGAACTGGTAAGTAGTTGAAAAGGGTTTGTCATAGATTAGATTGCTTGACTGAAGCTCTAGGTTGTGTTACAATAAGATGTTTGAATGTGATAAAGCCTTGAGTTATTGGGGACATGAATATGACATAACAGTATTGATTGGTATTGTAAGAGGAATAGAGAGGGATTGGTATATTGGATGATTTATTACTTGAGCCTCATTGGCATATATATATATATATGTAGGAGTAGATGATCAACTTGGACTATAAGACAAGGTAGAAATAAATCCCAGTTTATCCTATAATTCCTAATAATCACGATACTCAACATCCCCCACACATTCACAATGGTAGGGACGTAGACGGTGAGACTGGAGAAGAATCCGAAGGTAAACCGACGGACATCCCCCTCCACCCATATTCCTCACGGTATATGCATCGCAGAAGTCGTGGCTGGAGTGGAAATTGACGAGGTTGCTCAAGCAAGGCAGTAGCCCTTTGGGCCAATGTAGATGTAGCCGAGAGTGTAGGCTAGTGTAGCCATGATCAAGGTAGCCATGCAAGCATGTCATGGTCGAAGTCGAGTCGGAGTTGCTCGTGTCGAGGTAGTCATTGTGGTGCCGCAGGCGCAAGGAGGCGTTGTGTTAATCATGGGTGCGGTGGTGTTGAGGAAGAGGACCGACGGCCTAAGGAGGCGGCGGCAGCAGCTAGGTTAGGAGCGCGACGACGATGCTCGAAGTAGGGGAGGAAGAACCCGACAGTGTGACGAGAGCGATGCGGACGTTGGTGTTAACGCGCCTAGGGAGGCAGCACGACACATACCACACAAAAGTTGACGTGTGTGGACGGTGAAGAGGACCACGTGCCGCGGTGCTATAGCCCGAAGGGGCGACACAGTAGCAGCTCGCAGGTCGAGGTGACGGCAAGGCAGACCTCAAGGCGTCGCAAGTGTCGGTGTCAAACTGGTGGATCTCAGGTAGGGGGTCCGGAGCTGTGGATCTAGGATCAATGGGAAACAAGCGACGATGAACACGATGTTTACCCAGGTTCGGGCCCTCTCGAAGAGGTAATACCCTATGTCCTGCTTGATTGTATTGGATGTATACTACGGTTACAGAGTAGATCTACCTCGAGATCAGGCGAGGTAACCCTAAGGTGATGAGGTGATGAATGTAGCTCTAGACCTAAAGACTAAACCCCTCCGGTTTATATAGGCTACATTAGGTTTATGGTTACATGTGATCGGTTACAAGGAAAGTAAGATCCGGCCTAATCTTGGCTTGGAGGGCACACCACAACTCCGAAGATTCCTTACCTGGCCATGGGTCTGTACTCTAGCTTGGCCCCAGAGTAGCCCATCAATCCGGCCCAAACACAACAGGCCGGCAGCCCGAGGACCCCTTAATCCAGGACTCCCTCAATAGCCCCCAAACTTGCCTCCAACATCAGGGCTTGTGTCCGGCTTCCGCACACCTTGTGGTCTTTGGCTTGTTAGGGAGTTCTTCATCATGTATTGTACATGCCCGAAGTCAACTGGTGTCTGGAATCTGAAGCGTACATTTTACTTAGCCCTGAAGGCAAAAATCGTTCAAGTGTGAATAGTGCCCTTGTCTAACAACTTTTTTCTCTTTAACGAAGGGTCACAACCGGTCATGATGCCGAGTGGCTGGCAGTTCTCGAAGCGCGGCTCGAGGTCGTCCCCTTATTGGAACATCTCATCAAGGCACAGATCGTGCCCCTTTTTTAGGGGGATATGATCAATGATTTCGATTCCCCACCCACGCTTAACGTAAAGAGAGTATTGGGAAGTGGAGAATCCCATGGCGTGAAAAGAGGAACCATTGGCTCTTCCGTGGCCTATAAAGAGGGGACTGCTACGGTTAGAATCGTATGCCTTCTTCCACCTCCCGCCGTTGCTTATGCAATCCTTCAGAGATCTAGCGCCCTGTCTTTCTACTGCACGGAGAATCCATCCTGCCCTCCCTAGCCATGGCCAGATCTGGTGCAAACGGCAAGTGGGACGCCTCCATCCTCACCAACAATGACATCTTGGAGCTGAAGCGGGCCAGCTACTTGTCGACAAACATCACTCATCGGGCCCCTGACGAGGGCCAGCTCATCCCCACGTCCAAGCCGGGCGAGAGGGTTGCATTCCTCCCTGTTTTATCCGGGGGCTTGGATTTCCTTTACACCCCTCCGTGAGGGGGTTGATGTTCTTCTACGGGCTAGATTTCCATGATCTAGCCCCCCAACTCCCTCCTCCACACCTCGGCCTTCATTATCGTCTGTGAGGCCCTCCTCCGAGTCCAGCCACACTTCGGCCTATGGCTGAAGGTGCTCAACGTCAAACCCAAGGTGGTTGGCAGTGCTTAGGTGGACTGTAGCGGGGCCATGATCAGCAAGCTGGCGCGGGTCATCGACACCATCAAGGTGTGGCAAAAAGAGTGGTTCTACATCACCAAACCAAGGGATGCTTCCTAGACGGCGGCTCCCGCATTCAAATCCAGACCCCGGCGAGATTGGCCTCATGGACTATGAAAAGTCCAGACTGGGGGTCCACTGCTAACATGAAGCTGCTGCAGAAACAGATCGTAAATGTGATGGAGACCGGCGCCAAGTTGACCAACATGGTCCAAATAATGCTCAAGTGTCAGCTTCTCCCTTGCCAGCAAAGGGCCAAACCAATGTGGGAGTACAAGTCCGAAGACCCGACCACCATGCAGTACCTCTTTGGCACAACCCACGACAAGGCGTGGGGTCTACTGTTCAAGCCTCAAGAGGCGTGGCCAGCCGAGGAGGAAGACATCGGCCTCGACGCTACGAACCCCCCGAGGGAGGTGAGTGGTCTTTTGCCTGACATGTGTTTGGATAATCATATCATGCACGATTTGGTCTAAGCCTCCCTTTGCGGATTTTTGCGGGGCTGGCTCGGAAAGGCTAAGAAGATCAGCGGTCCGGCGCCGCGGCCCGAAGGGCCCCGATCGGCCCAGCTAGAGAGGTTGCTGGTCATGGTGCCTTACAAGGCGCCCGACAAGAAGGGCAAGAAGAAGAAGGATGTACCAGAGGCCAGGGAGGGCCTCCAGTGCATAGCTCGTCCGAACACCCGGTCCGGCTGCAGCCCCGTCTGCTCAAGACGAGGACGAGGGCGAGGAGGAAACCGCCGGCTTGCACTCCAAGAAGAGGGCGGCGTATCATGACTTTGAGGAGGTACAACCACCTCTGGCCCCGAAGAGGTAGTGTTGGCCTAAGTTGAACCTGCATGACAGCTTAGACTCAAATGAGCAGTCTGAAGCGTCCGAAAAGGTTTCGGAGAGGGAACCTACGGTCAATCCCCTGCTGCTAGGTATGTATTTTGGCATTTCTAGTTGCTTTATTTTTAACAATCCCTTACTCATGGAAGTTCATCGTGTGTTGTCACAGCCCACCACAGGGCCATCCCGTCGAGTAGACCTCAGAAGGACGTCTCCGCCCGCCGAACTGGCAGACAGCGCACCCGCCTCGCGCTCCGCACCTCCCCTCATCCCTGAAGAGGTCAGGAAAGTGTTGTCCTGAAGGAACCCTTCCCCTCTGAACATGGGAGAGGAGGGCGATGCTACAATGGCCGAGGCTAACGCCTCGGTCAACGAAGACCAGGAGGGTGCGGCCCTCCTGGATAATGCGGGAAGGGAGTCCGGACCATCCGGACCCCCTCAGCCATCCGCACCTGCCCCCAAGTCCCTCAAAGGTGCCAGTTCCTCCTTCCGATGGGGAAGGGGTTGAGGGCCCGACGCCCACGCCGAACACCTCCAACCAGGTGGTGGCGGGATGGCCGGATGTGCTGGAGGAGTTGGTAAACAACTTTGTCATCGTCAACGGGCACCGCACCTTTATGGGTGCGGTTTTACAGGGTGTTCGGTCAGTCCAATCCACACTGAACGACGTTGTCCAAGGCCTGCTAACAGCCTTTGAGGTAAGTCAAGTAATACTCTTTTCCCCTAAAGTGGTTTTAGCCCTTAGTTTTAATGTTTGAGTAGGATGTATGTATAAAAACCCCCGAGACTCTGCAAGAATTACAAAGAAACTTGCAGAGGGTTCAATTTATGTAGGCCAATATTTAAAGTAGTGAGAACTTTTTGATGTCATAGGCATCTTCATTGGTCGCGACTTCTGATGCTGCGACACTAGAGGAGATGGATCGGAAGCTCAAGTGCTCTGATGAAGAGCTTGACCTTGTCAACAAGCGGCTTGACAAGGCGCAAGGTAAGACCTTGTTAAGATGTATGATTTCCTATTGTCGGATACTTACGCTCCAGACTGCATGCTAATCATATAATGCATGGATATGTCGCTGCCATCGCTGAAGTAGAGGGCTTGAAGGAGTCCATGAAGAAGGACAAGGCCAAGGCGGCCGTAGAGAAAGCGGCCGCCAACAAGGCGGTGGCCGAGCTTAAGAAGGCCAAGCTCATTGGTGAGAAGCACGAGGCTCGAGTAGCCGAGGTGCAGGTGGAGCTCAAGGATGCCATTAAGAAGTTTGAGGCCCTTGAGAAGAAGTAGGAGGAGCGATCTTTCGATCTGTCCAAGGTGGAGAAGGAGTTCCAGGAGGCAAGGACCAAGGTGCGAGGTGTCCGGGAAGTGCTCCGCCAAGTGGGGCAAATCGCAAAGGGTAAGAAGTACTTACTATAGAGTGTGTTTGGATGCAACAGGTTTTCCTTGCTGACACGGGTCTGGCACTCTACAAGGGTTTTCACCGAGCTTCCGAAGAGTGTGGCCGCTGCGGCGGAGCACTACATGGCGCGGGAGGAGGATTTGGAATGGTGGCTCTTTTGGTCGCAGTTCTAGGCACCCAAACACCTTCAACTCCTCAGCAACCAAATGAAGCAGTTGATGGAGCTGCACCGGATGGCCGAACCAGCCTTGAAGGATCTTTGTGTCCCGCTGTGGCCTGATGTGTTTGGAAACGTTGAATGGAAAACAAAAAAAATTATACGCACACGCAATATCTATCCATGGAGATGCATAGCAACGAGAGGAGGAGAGTGTGCCTACATACCCACGTAGACCGTAAGCGAAAGTGTTTAACAACGCGGTTGATGTAGTCGAACTTGTTCGCGCTCCAACCGATCAAGTACCGAATGTACGGTACCTCCGCGTTCTGCACACGTTCAGCTCAATGACGTCCTCCGCCTTCTTGATCCAGCAAGATGGCGAGGTAGTAGATGAGTTCCGGCAGCATGGCGGCATGGTGACGGTGATGGTGAAGTAATCTCCACAGGACTTCACCTAAGCACTACAAAAATATGATTGCGGTGTAAACGGTGGAGGAGGGCACCACACACATCTAGGAAAATGTCTGTTGTGTGCTAGGCACATCCCTCCCACATATATATAGGTGGCTGGGAGAGAGTAGCAGCCAAAGGGGGCACCCAAGTAGGAGGAATCCTACTTGGGGTCTCTCCCAAGCCGTGCCCTCCCCCTGCCTTGTATAAGTGAAGGGAAAAGGCAGGGGAGGGTGGCGCCCCTTCCTTTCCTTTCCCACTTGAGGAGGGAAAGGAAGGAGGGGCCTCCCCTTTCCTCCCCCTAGGGCCTGCTATCCAAGGAAGGGGCGCACCAAGTGCTGATTTGCCCCACCCCCTCTCATTAGGCCCATACACTTACCGGGGGTGTCAGGAACCCCTTCGAGTGACCCGATGACTACCCGGTGCACTCTAAAACTCTTCCGATGTCCGAATACCACCGTCCTATTTATCAGTATTTACCTCTCGACCATTTCGAGAATCCTCGTCATGTCCGTGATCTCATCCGGTACTATGAAAAACATTTGGTCACCAAATCATATAACTCATATAACACTATATCGTCAAAGAACGTTAAGCATGCGGACCCTACGCGTTCGAGAACTATGTAGAGATGACCGAGACACATCTTCGGTCAATAACCAATGGCGGAACCTGGATGCCCATATTGGCTCCTACATATTCTATGAAGATCTTTATTGCTCAAACCGTTATGACAACATACATAATTCCCTTTGTCCATCGGTATGTTACTTGCCTGAGATTCGATCATCGGTATCTTCATACCTAGTTCAATCTCGTTACCGGCAAGTCTCTTTACTCATTCCATAATACATCACCCCGTGACCAACTCCTTAGTCATTTGCTTGCAAGCTTATGGTGTGTATTACCGAGAGGGCCCAGAGATACCTCTCCGATATTCGGAGTGACAAATCCTAATCTCGATCTATGCCAACCCAACAAACACCTTCGAAGATACCTATAGAGCATCTTTATGATCACCCAGTTACATTGTGATATTTGATAGCACACAAGGTATTCCTCCGGTATCCGGGAGTTGCATAATCTCATAGTCGAAGGAATATGTATTCGACATGAAGAAAGCAATCGCAATAAAATGAACGTTCATAATACTAAGCTAACGGATGGGTCTTGTCCATCACATCATTTTACTAAAGATGTGATCCCGTTATAAAATGACAACTCGTGTCTATGGTTAGGAAACCTTAACCATCTTTGATCAACGAGCTAGTCTAGTAGAGGCTCACCAGGGACTCGGTATTTGTTTATGTATTCACACATGTATTTAATTTTTCGATCAATAAAATTCTAGCATGAATAATGAACCTTTATCATGAATAAGGAAATATAAAATAACAACTTTATCATTGCCTCTAGGGCATATTTCCTTCAGTCTCCCACTTGCACTAGAGTCAATAATCTAGTTCACATTGTCATGTGATTAACACCCATAGTTCACATCGTTATGTGACAAACACCCAAAGAGTTTACTAGTCAATAATCTAGTTCACATCGCCATGTGATTAACACCCAAAGAGTACTAAGGTTTGATCATGTTTTGCTTCTGAGATAAGTTTAGTCCACGGGTATGTCATCAGATCCGTATGCATTTCGCAAATTTCCGTGTCTACAATGTTCTGCATGGAGCTACTTTAGCTAATTGCTCCCACTTTTATCCAAATCGGTGTCAAATCTTGCATTGATGTAACTCTTTACGACAAACTCTTTATCACCTCTATAACCGAGAAACATTTCCTTAGTCCTCTTAGGTAACTAAGGATAATTTTGACTGTTCTCCAGTGATGTTTACTATGCAACTTTATTCTTGTAGACTCATGTTTGGCCTCCAAGCACAGAGTTTTGTAGGATAGTAGCAATTTTCCCTCAAGTGAATGACCTAAGGTTTATCAAACCGTGGGAGGTGTAGGATGAAGATGGTCTCTCTCAAACAATCCTGCAACCAAATACAAGAAATCTTTTGTGTCCCCAACACACCCAATACAATGGCAAATTGTATAGGTGCACTAGTTCGGTGAAGAGATGTTGATAAAAGTGTAATGTTGATGGTAGAAATATATTTTTATAATCTGAATAAATAAAAACAGCAAGGTAGCAAATAGTAAACGGGCACAAAAACGGTATTGCAATGCTTGAAAATGAGGCCTAGGCTCCGTACTATCACTAGTGCAACCCCTCAAAATGCTAATATAATTGGATCATATAACCATCCCTCAACGTGCAACGAAGAATCACTCCAAAGTTCCTACCTAGCGCAGAACATAAGACGGAATTGTTTGTAGGATACGAAACCACCTCAAAGCTATTCTTTCCGATCAATCTATCCTAGAGTTCGTACTAAAATAACACGAAGCTATTCTTTCCCATCAATCTACCCAAGAGTTCATACTAAAATAACACCAAAGCAAATTCAGATTCATAATATTCAATCCAACACAAAGAACTTCAAAGAGTGCCCCAAGATTTCTACTGGAGAAACAAAGACAAGAACGTGCATCAACCCCTATGCATAGATTACCCCAATGTCACCTCAGGAATCCGCGAGTTGAGTGCCAAAACATATATCAAGTGAATCAATACAATACCCCATTGTCACCACGAGTATTCAATTGCAAGACATATATCAAGTGTTCTCAAATCCATAAAAGTATTCAATCCGATAACAGCGATATCTCAAAGGGAAAAACTCAATTCATCACAACAGGATAGAGAGGGGAAAACACCATATGATCCGACTATATTAACAAAGCCTGTGATACATCACGATCATGACATCTCAAGAACACGAGAGAGAGAGAGAGAGATTAAACACAGAGCTACTGGTACAAACCCTCAACCCTGAGGGTGGACTACTCCCTCCTCATCGTGGTGGCCGCTGGGATGATGAAGATGGCAACCGGTGATGATTTCCCCCTCTGGCGGAGTGCCAGAACAGGGTCTAGATTGGTTTTCAATGGCTACAGAGCCTTGCAACGGCGTAACTTCTGATCTAGGTTAACCCCGAGGGTTTCTGAATATATGGAAATTTATAGGGTAAAGAGGGGGTGCAGGAGGCCACCGAGGTGGGCACACCCACCTAGGCGTGCTGGGCCACCAGGCGCGCCCAGGTGGGTTGTGCCCCCTGGGGGCACCCCTCCAGGTGCTTCTCTAGACCATCCTGGGTGTTCTGGTCCATAAATATTCTCCAAAAAGTTTCGCGGTGTTTGGACTCCGTTTTGATATTGATTTTCTGCGATGTAAAAAACATGCAAAATAGCAGTTGGCACTATGTCAATAGGTTAGTCCCAAAAAATGATATAAAATGACTATAAAATGATTGTAAAACATCCTAGAATGATAATATAACAGCATGGAACAATCAAAAATTATAGATACGTTGGAGACGTATCAGCATCCCCAAGCTTAATTCCTGCTCGTCCTTGAGTAGGTAAATGATAAAAACGGAATTTTTGATGTGGAATGTTGCCTAACATGTCATCTCATATTCTTTTCTTTATAGCATGGACATTTGGACTTTTATATTGTTTAAAGCAATAGTCTAGTTTTGACATGATAACTTAAATACTCAAGCATATCAAAAAGCAACCATGTCTTTCAAAATATCAACGCTAAAATAAGCTATCCCTAGACCATCATGCTCAATCATTGATCCATTCATGAAACACACTCGCATATTAACTACACCCAATGCTCAAGTACGATCATAGTGCCTCCTAGTTGGTGTTTTTATAAGAGAAGATGGAGACTCAAATTCAAAAATAAAAATTGCATAAAGTAAAAGAAGGGCCCTTCGTAGAGGGGAGTTGGGATTTGTAGAGGTGCCAGAGCTCAAAGCGAAAATTGAGAGATAAAATACATTTTAAGAGGCATACTTTTCCCACCAACAAAAACGATGTAGAGCTCCCAACACTTTCCATGCTAGATATATCATAGGCGGTTCCCAAACAGAAAATACAGTTTATTCCTTTTTCCACCATACCAACACTTTCCAATGAATTTATTATTTGACGACATAAATTAAATTCATTTTTTATTTCGGGACTGGGCATCCCTAATACCTTTGCCTTACTCTCGTGCAATGACAAGTGAATAAACACTCATCGTGAGAATAACACATGTAGCATGGAAGATATTGGCCACACCTCACCGCCTCACGAGCGGTACGACCACACAAAAGAGAAATTTATTATGAAAACTAGAGATGGCACATACAAATTTGCTTAGAACGAGAAAAGAATACTGCATATAGGTAGGTATCACTACTAGGAAAACGACTATAAATGAAATGGACACTAATGGCGCACCACCTGTGTGGTGCGTCATTAGAATATAGCAATGGCGCACCACATACAGGTACGCCATTAGTAATATCTTACTAATGGCGCACCTGGTGTGCGGTGCGCCATTAGAAGTTAAAAAAAAAAACAAAATTTGTTACTAATGGCACACCATGGGTGTGGTGCGCCATTACTAGTTGACATAGTAATGGCGCACCACACCCACGGTGCGCCATTAGAAGTTTTGAAAAAAATAGTAAAAAAAATAAAAAAAATTGTTAGTAATGGCGCACCAGTGGACAGTGCGCCATTACTAGTTAAACTAGTAATGGCGCACTGTC
>NC_041386.1:398957188-399024688 GCF_002162155.2 Triticum dicoccoides
AGTTTAAAAAAAAATAAAAAAATGATAAAAAAAGTCAAAAAAATAAAAGAAAATAAGTTTGCCATGTGATATGTGGTCTAGTTGTTGGGAAAATTTACAAATATAAATATCGACTTTATTTGCAAAATCTCTCTAGAAATTTGTAAAATGGGCATAACTTTTGCATACGAACTCGGATTAAAAAGTTTTATATATGAAAAATCATCTACTCAAAAAGTTACATCCGAATTTAATGGGGGGAACCCCGTTAAACATTTTCAAAATCCCCAAAAACCTAACACAAAAAAAGTTACGGGGCTTTCAAGATCTAGAGGCAAAAAAAATTCAAAAAAAAGGTTTTGAAATTTTTTTAAATTTTTTTCAAAAAATGATACATAATATGAGCGGGAAGTTTGAAATATTTTTCAAAATTTCATCATAGTCATGAACATGAACAAAGTCCTAGACATCAACAAGGTATAATAGGATTGATATGCTAGATATATCAACAAGTGCCTGTGAAGTGAGTTGTTGCTGGGGTTGGATAGAACTCTGAAGTTAAGCGTGCTTGGGCTGGACTAGTGTGAGGATGGGTGACCTTTCAGGAAGTTTAACCACGGAGTGCGATTTGACCTGAGATTAAGCATATCGACCCGAGATTAAGACATAATGACTTGAGATTAAGAAAAAAACAAAAAAAATTGAAAACTTTTGAAAAAAATTAAAAAAAATCTGAAAAAAATTGAAAAAAAAAATTGTTACTAATGGCGCACTTCTATGTGGTGCGCCGTTAGTATACCAGATACTAATGGCGCACCGTGGGCCATACTAATGGCGCACCAGCAGTGCACCATTAGAATACCAAATTCTAATGGAGCACCACAGGTGCGCCATTAGAAAAAAAATTCTAATGGCGTGATGCTAGTGGCGCACCAGTAGTGCGCCATTAGTAGCGAAAATAGGTGCGCCACTAGCAGCCATTTTTCTAGTAGTGTATAGTGGACTCATGTGGTAGAACGGGTTTAAAGGATTTTGTATGCACAAGTAGTGATCATACTTAGTGCAAAATGAAGGCTAGCAAAAGATTGAGAAGCGACCAACCAAGAAACGAATAATCTCATAAGCGAGAATTAAGCATAATTAACACCGAATAATGCACCACAAGTAGGATGTAACTTCATTGCACAACTATTGACTTACATGCTTGCATAGGGAATCACAAACCTTAACACCATTATTATTACTAAAGCACAATTACTCATCAATATGACTCACATATTACTATCATTATATCTCAAAACTATTACAAAGAATCAAGTTTATTTTGTCCAATGATCTTCATGAAAGTTTTTATTATATCCTTCTTGGATATCTATCACTTTGGAACTAATTTTCATGTATTGCTTTTGATAAGCTCAAACAAATCTAAGTGAAGATCATGAGCATAATATTTATTTCTCTCAAATTAATTTAAGTGAAGCAAGAGAGAATTTCTTAAAAAATACTAAATCACATTGTGCTTAAAAAGATATAAGTGAAGCACTCGAGAAATTCCATAGAAAAGAGCTTCGTTGACGGGATGTGAATGCCACTTACCTAGCCTCCCTGGCAACTATTTGAGGACTCTATTTTATTTAAAAACTTTCATATCTAAGTATTTTATTAAAACAGCAAGCAAAGCAAAATAAAATGACATTCCAAGAATAGCACACATCATGTGAAGAAGCAAAAACTTAGGCTCAACCGATACTAACCGATAATTGTTGAAGAAAAGAGGTGGGATGCCGACCGGTGCATCCCCAAGCTTAGATGCTTGTGACTTCTTGAAATATTATATTGGGATTCCTTGGGCATCCAAAATCTTGAGCTTTTGTGTCTCCTTAATTTTTTCTCATATCACGGCTTTCCTAAATCTCAAAAGCTTCATCCACACAAAACTCAAGAAGGACTCGTGAGATAAGTTAGTATAAACCAATGCAAAAACATTATCATTCTATACTATAGCAAAAAACTAAATTGTTATTCAACATTGCATACTAAATGCCTTTGTATATTTAATACTCCTATCCTCAAATAGAATCATTAAACAAGCAAACATATGCAAACAATGCAAACATAACAGCAGTCTGCCAAAACAGTACATTATGTAAAGAATACAAGGGTATCAATACTTCCCTAACTCCAAAAGTTATGAAAATTTGCCACACTGTAGAAACTGTATCAGAGCTCATTTTGCAAAAAGTTCCAACATTTTATCACATTCTGACTTTTCTAGGGAATTTTTGCAACAGCAGTAAACTTTCTGTTTTCAAACAGCAACATGTATACTTGCAAAATAGGCATGGCAAAGGCTAACATTGCCACTTATATTGAAATAAAAGATGAAAAAAATTATTCTAAATAAAAGCATGAAAATCCTAACAAAAAAATGATGCTCCAAGCAAAACACATATCATGTGACGAATGAAAACATAGCTCCAAGTGAGGTTACTGATAATGTTGGAGATGAAAGAGGGGATGCCTTCTGGGGCATCCCCAAGCTTAGTTGCTTGGATATTCCTTGAATATTACATTGGGGTGCCTTGGGAATCCCCAAGCTTAAGTTCTTGTCACTCCTTATTCTCCTCATATCGACATCTCACCCAAAACTTGAAAACTTCAATCACACAAAACTTAACGGAACTTAGTGAGATAGGTTAGTATGATAAAGAGCAAACCGTTTCACTTTGGTATTGTCAAAGACAATATTAATAATTGGTTCCACATAATACCTACTGTAGCATATCATTTCCACAATTTATATTGAGCAATATAATCCATATAAACTAGGAAACAAGCAAATTATGCATTGAAAACAGAAACTATCAAAAACAGAATAGTCTGTAGTAATCTGTACTCCAACCATACTTCTGCTACTCCAAAAATTCTGAAACATTAGGAAAACCTGGGCAATTTGTCTATTAATCTTCTACAAAAATAATCAGCATTTTATCATGCTTCTGCTAAAAATGAGGATTGTTTTCCTGAGCGCAAAAGTTTCTGTTTTTCAGCAAGATCAAATCAATTATCACCGTAAGCCATCCCAAAGGTCTTACTTGGCACTTTATTGAAAAAAGCAATAAAACATGATTACTACAGTAGACTAATCATGTGAACACACAAAAACAGTAGGTAAAAGTGTTGGGTTGTCTCCCAACGAGCGCTTTTCTTTAATGCCTTTTAGCTAGGCATGATGATTTCAATGATGCTCGCAGAAAAGTAAAGAATTGAAACATGAAAAACAGAATCATGAATCACATGACAAGCACATTTAAGCCTAACCCACTTCCTATGCATAGGTATTTGGTGAGAAAATAATTCATGGGAACAAGAATCATCTAGCATGGGAAGGCAAAACAAGCACAACTTCAAGATTTTCAACACATAGAGAGGAAACTTGATATTATTGCAATTCCTACAAGCATAAGTTGCTCCCTCATAATAATTTTCATTAGCATCATGAAGAAACTCAACAATATAACCATCACATAAATCATTCTTTTCATGAAAAAAAAGCATAGAAAACTTATTACTCTCCACATAAGCAAATTTCTTCTCATCAATAGTAGTGGGAGCAAACTCAATAAAGTAACCATCATGAGAGTGAAAATTAAAATCATGATGACAAGTCTCATGGTTTATTCTTTATAGCATACACGTCATCATCATAATCATCATAGATAGCAACTTTGTTATCATAGTCAATTGAAGCCTCATCCAAAATGGTGGATTCATCACTAAATAAAGTCATGACCTCTCCAAATCGACTTTCATCATTATAATCATCATAAATAGGAGGCATGCAATCATTATAACAAATTTGCACATAAAATCTTGGGGGACTAAAAATAGCATCTTCGTCAAACATAGCATCCCCAAGCTTATGGCTTTGTGTATCATTAGCATCATGGATATTCAAAGAACTCATACTAACAACGTTGCAATCATGCTCATCATCTATGCCAAACATTTTATTGAATTCTTCTTCTAGCAATTGAGCACAATTTTCCAAACCATCATTTTCATGAAAGATATTATAAAGATGATCAATAATATGATGCAACCTCAATTCCATTTTTTGTACTTTTTCTTTTTTAACCAAACTAGTGATAAAACAAGAAACTAAAAGATTCAATTGCAAGATCTAAAGATATACCTTCAAGCACTCACCTCCCCGGCAACGGCGCTAGAAAAGAGCTTGATGTCTACTACGCAACTTTATTCTTGTAGACTCATGTTGGGCCTCCAAGCGCAGAGTTTTGTAGGAGAGTAGAAATTTTCCCTCAAGTGGATGACCTAAGGTTTATCAATCTGTGGGAGGTGTAGGATGAAGATGGTCTCTCTCAAACAACCCCGCAACCAAATACAAGAAATCTCTTATGTCCCCAACACACCCAATACAATGGCAAATTGTATAGGTGCACTAGTTCGGCGAAGAGATGGTGATAAAAGTGTAATACTGATGGTTGAAAAATATTTTTATAATCTGAATTAATAAAAACAGCAAGGTGAAAAATAGTAAACGGGCACAAAAATGGTATTGCAATGCTGGAAAATGAGGCCTGGGGTCCATACTTTCACTAGTGCAATGTAACGCCCTCGATGCGGCTATATCTCCCACGTGTCGAAGCACGACTTAGAGGCATAACCGCATTGAAAGCAATGTCGCAAGTGAGGTAATCTTCACACAACCCATGTAATACATAAGGGAAAAGATACATAGTTGGCTTACAATCGCTACTTCACACAAATACATGAATAAAGCATTACAACATCCAAATACAATCAAGGTCCGACTACGAAACCAAAATAAAAGAAGAACCCCAAATGCGACAAGGTCCCCGATCGACCCCAACTGGGCTCCACTACTGATCAACTAGAACGAAACAACACAAAGGACAAGATCTTCATCGAGCTCCTCCTTGAGCTTGGTTGCGTCACCTGCTCGGTTCAATGGCACCTGCAAACTGGTTTTGGAAGTAACTGTGAGTCACGGGGACTCAGCAATCTCGCACCCTTGCGATCAAGACTATTTAAGCTTATGGGTAAGGTAAAAGTAAGAGGTGGAGCTGCAGCAAGCGACTAGCATATATGGTGGCTAACATACGCAAATGAGAGCGAGAAGAGAAGGCAAAGCACGGTCGATAAAAGTATGATCAAGAAGTGATCCTAGAACAACCTACGTCAAGCATAACTCCAACACCGTGTTCACTTCTCGGACTTCGCCAGAAAGAGACCATCACGGTTACACACGCAGTTGATTCATTTTAATTAAGTTAAGGTTCAAGTTATCTACAACCGGACATTAACAAATTCCCATCTGCCCATAACCGCGGGCACGGCTTTCGTAAGTTCAAATCCCTGCAGGGGTGTCCCAACTTAGCCCATCACAAGCTCTCACGGTCAACGAAGGAATAGACCTCCTCCCGAGACATTCCGATCAGACTCGGTATCCTGGTTCTACAAGACATCCTCGACAATGGTAAAACAAGTCTAGCAAGACCACCCGCTGTGCCGACAAATCCCGATAGGAGCTGCACATATCTCGTTCTCAGGGCACACCGGATAAGCTAAGCGTACAGGAGCCGATGTAACCCAAGTTGCCAAGGGATGGCCCTGCACGGTGCTCTGGGTTGGACCATCACTCAGAGGAGCACTGGCCCGGGGGTTAAAATAAGATGACCCTTGAGCTGGCCAACTCAAGGGAAAGAAAAAGGTTAGGTGGCAAATGGTAAAACCAATGTTGGGCCTTGCTGGAGGAGTTTTATTCAAGGCGAACTGTCAAGGGGTTCCCATTATAACCCAACCGCGTAAGGAACGCAAAATCGGGGAACATAACACCGATATGATGGAAACTAGGGCAGCAAGAGTGGAACAAAACACCAGGCATAAGGCCGAGCCTTCCACCCTTTACCAAGTATATAGATGCATTAATTAAATAAGATATATTGTTATATCCCAACAAGTAAACATGTTCCAACAAGGAACAACATGTCCATGTTCCAACAAGGAACAAACTTCAATCTTCAAGAAACTAAAAGATTCAATTGCAAGATCTAAAGATATACCTTCAAGCACTCACCTCCCCGGCAACGGCGCTATAAAAGAGCTTGATGTCTACTACACAACTTTATTCTTGTAGACTCATGTTGGGCCTCCAAGCGCAGAGTTTTGTAGGAGAGTAGCAATTTTCCCTCAAGTGGATGACCTAAGGTTTATCAATATGTGGGAGGTGTAGGATGAAGATGGTCTCTCTCAAACAACCCTGCAACCAAATACAAGAAATCTCTTATGTCCCCAACACACGCAATACAATGGCAAATTGTATAGGTGCACTAGTTCGGCGAAGAGATGGTGATAAAAGTGTAATACTGATGGTTGAAAAATATTTTTATAATCTGAATTAATAAAAACAGCAAGGTGGCAAATAGTAAACAGGCACAAAAGTGGTATTGCAATGCTGGAAAATGAGGCCTAGGGTCCATACTTTCACTAGTGCAACCACTCAACAATGCTAATATAATTGGGTCATATAACCATCCCTCAATGAGCAACGAAGAATCACTCCAAAGTTCCTACCTAGCAAAGAACATAAGATGGAATTGTTTGTAGGATACGAAACCACCTCAAAGCTATTCTTTCCGATCAATCTATCCTAGAGTTCGTACTAAAATAACACGAAGCTATTCTTTCCAATCAATCTACCCAAGAGTTCATACTAAAATAACACCAAAGCAAATTCAGATTCACAATATTCAGTCTAACACAAAGAACTTCAAAGAGTGCCCCAAGATTTCTACCGGAGAAACAAACACAAGAACCTGCATCAACCCCTATGCATAGATTACCCCAATGTCACCTCGGGAATCCGCGAGTTGAGTGACAAAACATATATCAAGTGAATCAATATGATACCCCATTGTCACCATGAGTATTCAATTGCTAGACATATATCAAGTGTTCTCAAATCCATAAAAGTATTCAATCCAATGACAACAAAATCTCAAAGGGAAAAAATCAATTCATCACAACATGATAGAGAGGGGAAAACACCATATGGTCCGACTATATTAACAAAGCCTGCGATACATCAAGATCGTGACATCTCAAGAACACGAGAGAGAGAGAGAGAGAGAGATTAAACACATAGCTACTGGTACAAACCCTTAGCCCCGAGGGTGGACTACTCCCTCCTCATTGTAGTGGCCACCGGGATGATGAAGATGGCCACCGGTGATGATTTCCCCCTCCGGCAGAGTGCCGGAACGGGGTCTACATTGGTTTTATGTGGCTATAGAGCCTTGTGGCAGCAGAACTTCTAATCTAGGTTAACCCCAAGGGTTTTCGGAATATTTGGGAACCTATAGGGTAAAGAGGGGGTGCGGGAGGCCATCGAGGTGGGCACATCCCACCTGGGCGCGCCTGGGCCCCTAGGTGCGCCCTGGTGGGTTGTGCCCCAATGGGGGCACCTCCAGGTGCTGCTCTGGCCCATCCTGGGTGTTCTTGTCCATAAAAATTCTCCAAAAAGTTTCGCGGTGTTTGGACTCCGTTTGATATTGATTTTTTGTGATGTAAAAGACATGCAAAAACCAACAACTGCCATTTGGCACTATGTCAATAGGTTAGTCCCAAAAATGATATAAAATGACTATAAAATGATTATAAAATATCCAAGAATGATAATATAACAGCATGGAACAATCAAAAATTATAGATACGTTGGAGACGTATCATCTAGTGATCCTCTCTTGGATCACTTTCATACCCCCTTGCCAAACTCATAGCAAGGCACATAACAGGTCTGGTACACAGCATGGCATACTTTATAGAACCTATGGCCGAGGCATATGGAATGACTTTCATTCTCTCTCTATCTTCTGCCGCGGTCGGGCTTTGAGTCTTACTCAACTTCACACCTTGTAACACAGGCAAGAACCCTTTCTTTGACTGGTCCATTTTGAAATTCTTCAAAACTTTATCAAGGTATGTGCTTTGTGAAAATCCTATCAAGCGTCTCGGCCTATCTCGATAGATCTTGAGGCCCAATATATAAGCAGCTTCACCGAGATCTTTCGTTGAAAAATTCTTATTCAAGTATCCTTTTATGCTATCCAGAAATGCTATATGATTTCCAATCAGCAATATATCATCCACAAATAATATTAGAAATGCTACAGAGCTCCCACTCACTTTCTTGTAAATACAGGCTTCACTGAAAGTCTGTATAAAACCATATGATTTGATCACCTCATCAAAGCGTATATTCCAACTCTGAGATGCTCGCACCAGTCCATAGATGGATCGCTGGAGTTTGCACACTTTGTTAGCACCTTTGGGATCGACAAAACCTTTTGGTTGCCTCATATACAACTTTTCTTTAAGAAACCCATTACGGAAAGCAGTTTTGACGTCCATTTGCCAGATTTCATAATTATAAAATGCAGCAAATGCTTACATGATTCGGACAGACTTAAGCATCGCTACGGGTGAGAAAGTCTCATCTTAGTCAACTCCTTGAACTTGTCAAAAACACTTTTGTGACAAGTCGAGCTTTGTAGATAGTGATATTACCATCAGCGTCTGTCTTCCTCTTGAAAATCTATTTATTCTCAATAGCTTGCCGATCATTGGGCAAATCCACCAAAGGCCACACTTTTTTATCATACATGGATCCTATCTCATATTTCATGGCATCAAGCCATTTATCGGAATCTGCGCTCATCATAGCTTCTTCATAGTTCATAGGTTCGCCATGGTCTAATAACATGACATCCAGGACAGGATTACCATACCACTCTGGTGCGGAACATGCTCTGTTTGACCTAGGAAGTCCAATTGTAACTTGATCATCATTAGCTTCCTCTTTAGTTGGTGTAGGCACCACGGGGATTGATTTATCTGATGTGCTACTCTCCAATTCGAGAGAAGGTACAATTACCTCATCAAGTTGTACTTTCCTCCCACTCACTTCTTTCGAGAGAAAACTCCTTCTCTAGAAAGGACCCATTCTTAGCAACAAAGATCTTGCCTTTGGATATGTGGTAGAAGGTGTACCCAATAGTTTCTTTAGGGTATCCTATGAAGAAGCACTTCTCCGATTTAGGTTCGAGCTTATCAGGCTGAAGCCTTTTGACATAAGCAATGCATCCCCAAACTTTAAGAAATGACAGCTTAGGTTTCTTGCAAAACCATAGTTCATACGGTGCCGTCTCAATGGATTTAGACGGTGCCCTATTTAACGTGAATGTGGCTTTCTCTAATGAATAACCCCAAAATGATAGTGGTAAATCGGTAAGAGACATCATATATCACACCATATCTAATAAAGTACGGTTATGACATTCGGACACACCATTACACTGTGGTATTCCAGGTGGCATGAGTTATGAAAATATTCCACATTGTTTTAAATGAAGGCCAAACTCGTAACTCAAATATTCGCCTTCGTGATCAGATCGTAGAAACTTTATTTTCTTATTACAATGATTCTCCACTTCACTCTGAAATTCTTTGAACTTTTCAAATGTTTTCAGACTTGTGTTTCATTAAGTAGATATACCCACATATGATCAAATCATCTGTGAAGGTCGGAAAATAATGATACCCGCCGCATGCTTCAACACTCATCGGACCGCATACATCGGTATGTATACAATAAGTCATTAGCTCGCTCCATTGTTCTGGAGAATGGACTTATAGTCATCTTTCCCATGAGGCATGGTTCACAAGTATCAAATGATTCATAAGAAAGCGATTCCAAAAGTCCATCCGCATGGAGTTTCTTCATGCACTTTACACCAATATGATCTAAACGGCAATGCCACAAGTATGTTACACTATCATTATCAACTTTGCATATTTTGGCATCAATATTATGAATATGGGTATCACTACGATTGATATTCAATAAACCATTCACATTAGGTGTATGACCATAGAAGGTTTTATTCATGTAAATAGAACAACAATTATTATCTCACTTAAATGAATAGCCTTATTGCAATAAACATGATCAAATCATATTCATGCTCAATGCAAACACCAAATAACATTTATTTAGGTTTAATACTAATCCCGAAGGTAGAGGGAGTGTGCGATGGTGATCGTATCAACCTTGGAATCACTTCCAACACACATCGTCACCTCTCCCTTAACTAGTCTCTGTTTATTCTGCAACTCCTATTTCAAGTTACTAATCTTTGCAACTGAACCAGTATCAAATACCGAGGGGCTACTACGAATACTAGTAAGGTACACATTAATAACATGTATATCAAATATACCTTTGTTCACTTTGCCATCCTTCTTATCTGCCAAGTATTTGGGGCAGTTCCGCTTCTAGTGACTATTCCCTTTGCAGTAGAAGCACTTAGTTTCAGTCTTAGGTTCAGCTTTGGGTTTCTTCATGGGAGTGTCAACTTGCTTGCCATTCTTCTTGAAGTTCCCTTTCTTTCCCTTGCCCTTTTCTTGAAACTAGTGTTCTTGTTAACCATCAATACTTGATGCTCTTTCTTGATTTCTACCTTCACCAATTTCTGCATCGTGAAGAGCTCGGGAATCATTTTCGTCATCCCTTGCATATTATAGTTCATCACGAAGTTCTAGTAGCTTGGTGATGGTGACTAGAGAAATTTGTCAATCACTATCTTTTCTGGAAGATTAACTCCCACTTGATTCAAGCAATTGTAGTACCCTGACATTCTGAGCAAATGCTCACTGGTCGAGCTATTCTCCTCCATCTTGCAAGCAAAGTACTTGTTAGAGGTCCCATACCTCTCGACACAGGCATGAGTCTAAAATATTAATTTCAGCACTTGGAACATCTCATATGCTCCGTGGCATTCAAAACGTTTTTGAAGTCCCGGTTCTAAGCCGTAAAGCATGGCGCACTAAACTATTAAGTAGTCATCATATCGAGCTTGCCAAATGTTCATAACGTCTGTGTCTGATCCTGCAATAGGTATGTCACCTAGCGGCGCGTCAAGGACATAATTCTTCTATGCAGCAATGAGGATAATCCTTAGATCATGGACCCAGTCCACATCATTTCTACTATCATCTTTCAACTAATTTTTCTCTAGGAACATATCAAAAATAAGGGAGCTATATTGCGAGCTATTAATCTACAACATAGATAAGAAAAAACTATTAAGACTAAGTTCATGATAAATTTAAGTTCAATTAATCATATTACTAATGAACTCCCACTTAAATTAACATCCCTCAAGTTATTTAAGTGATACATGATCCAAATCAACTAACCCATGTCCGATCATCACGTGAGATGGGGTAGTCATCAATGGTGAACATCTCTATATTGATCATACCTACTATATGACTCATGTTCGACCTTTCGGTCTCCATTGTTCCGAGACCATGTCTATACATGCTAGGCTCGTCAAGTTTAACCCAAGTATTATGCATCTGTAAAACTGTCTTACACCCGTTGTATGTGAACATAGAGTCTATCACACCCGATCATCTTGTGGTGTCTTGAAACGACGAACTGTAGCAATGGTGCATACTGAGTCAGAACACTTTTATCTTGAAATTAAGTGAAGGGATCATCTTATAATGCTACCATCATTCTAAGAAAATAAGATGCATCAAGGATAAACATCACATGCAATCAAAATATGTGACCTGATATGGCCATCATCATCTTGTGCTTTTGATCTCCATCTCCAAAGCATCGTCATGATCTCCATCATCACCAGCTCGACACCTTGATCTCCATCGTAGCGTCGTTGCATCGAGGTCGTCACGCCAACTATTGCTTCTACAACTATCACTAACGCATAGTGATAAAGTAAAGCAATTACATGGCGCTTGCACTTCGTACAATAAAGAGACAACCCTAAGGCTCTTGCCGGTTGTCGATATTACAAAACATGATCATCTCATACATCAACATATATCACAACATATCTTGACCATATCACATCACAACATGCCCTGGAAAAACAAGTTAGAGGTCCTCTACTTTGTTGTTGCAAGTTTTACGTGGCTTCTACGGGCTTCTAGCAAGAACCGTTCTTACCTACGCATAAAAACACAACAGTGATTCATCAAGTTTGTTGTTTTAACCTTCTTCAAGGACCGGCCGCAGTCAAACTCGATTCAACTAAAGTTGGAGAAACAGACACCCGCCAGCCACCTTTATGCAAAACTAGTTGCATGTCAGTCGGTGGAACCGGTCGCATGTGTGTGGACATGTAAGGTTGGTTTGGGACGCTTCATCCCACAATATCGTCGAATCAAAATAAGACGTTGGTGGTAAGAAGTATGACTATCACCGTCCACAACTCTTTGTGTTCTACTCATGCATATCATCTACATATGGACCTGGCTCTGATACCACTGTTGGGAAATGTTGCTTGGAAAACAAAAAAATATACACACACGCAAGATCTATGCATGGATATGCATAGCAACAAGAGGAGGAAAGTGTGTCTACGTACCCTCGTAGACCGCAAGCGGAAGCGTTTAAGAACGCGGTTGATGTAGTCGAACTTCTTCGCGCTCCAACTAATCAAGTACTGAACATACGGCACCTCTGTGTTCTGCACACGTTCAGCTTGGTGACGTCCTCTGCCTTCTTGATCTAGCAAGACTGCGAGGTAGTAGATGAGTTCCGGTAGCATGACAGGGTGGTGATGGTGATGGTGAAGTGATCTCTGCAGGGCTTCACCTAAGCACTACGAAAATATGACCGGGGGTGTATACGGTGGAGGGGGGCGCCGCACACGTCTAGGCAATTGTCTGTTGTGTGCTAGGCACCCCCTCCCACATATATATAGGTGGCTGGGAGGGAGGAGCAGACAAAGGGGGTGCCCAAGTAGGAGGAATCCTACTTGGGGTCCCTCCCAAGACGCACCCTCCCCCTGCCTTGTATAAGTGCAGGGAAAGGGCAGGGGAGGGTGGCGCCCCTCCCTTTCCTTTCCCGCTTGAGGAGGGAAAGGAAGGAGGAGCCTTCCCTCCCCTTTCCTTCACCTAGGGCCTGCTTTCCAACGAAGGGGTGCACCAGAGGCTGATATGTCCCCCCCCTTTGGCCCATTATGCCCATACACTTATCGGGGGTGTCCAGAAACCCTTCTGGTGACCCGATGACTACCCGGTGCATTCTGAAACTCTTCCGGTATCCGAATACCATCGTCCTATATATCAATCTTTACCTCTTGACAATTTCAGGACTCCTCATCATGTCCGTGATCTCATCCGGGACTCTGAACAACATTCGGTCACCAAATCATATAACTCATATAACATTATATCGTCAACGAACATTAAGCGTGCGGACCCTATGGGTTCGAGAACTATGTAGACATGACCGAGACACCTCTCCGGTCAAGAACCAATAGCGGAACCTGGATGCCCATATTAGCTGCTACATATTCTATGAAGATCTTTATCGGTCGAACCGTTATGACAACATTCGTAATTCCCTTTCTCCATCGGTATGTTACTTGCCCGAGATTCGATCGTCGGTATCTTCATACCTAGTTCAATATCGTTACTAGCAAGTCCCTTTACTCATTCTGTAATACATCACCTCGTGACCAACTCCTTAGTCATTTGATTGCAAGCTAATGATGCGTCTTACCGAGAGGGCCCAGAGATACCTCTGCGATACTCTGAGTGACAAATCCTAATCTCGATTTATGCCAACCCAAGAAACACCTTCGGAGATACCTGAAGAGCATCTTTATGATCACCCAGTTAGGTTGTGATGTTTGATAGCACACAATGTATTCCTTCGATATCGGGAGTTGCATAATCTCATAGTCGAAGGAATATGAATTTGAAATGAGGAAAGCAATAGCAATAAACTGAACAATCATAATGCTAAGCTAACGGATGGATCTTGTCCATCACATCATTTTCCTAATGATGTGATCCCGT
Source organism: Triticum dicoccoides (assembly GCF_002162155.2). Lineage (NCBI taxonomy): Eukaryota > Viridiplantae > Streptophyta > Magnoliopsida > Poales > Poaceae > Triticum > Triticum dicoccoides. The sequence goes on from NC_041386.1 coordinate 398,971,109, forward strand.
TATCAAATGACAACACATGCCTATGGTTAGGAAACCTTAACCATCTTTGACCAACGAGCTAGTCTAGTAGAAGCTCACTAGGGACCCGGTATTTGTTTATGTATTCACACATGTATTTAAGTTTTCAATCAATACAGTTCTAGCATGAATAATAAACCGTTATCATGAATAAGGAAATATAAAATAGAAACTTTATTATTGCCTCTAGGGCATATTTCCTTCATAATGAGCCTATTCCAGGCAGCTAGTTTGTCTTGGTGCAGAGGCTGCATGAAGCATTGTCGCAGATCGATGTCGTGAAGCACTCCACGTGCCTTGATGGTGTGAGGTTGTCCTTCATGAAGACCATGGTGCATTGGCCGAGGATCAAGCCATTGGATATGGCCGTTGGTCTTGCGCCTGCTAGGAAGGAGTACCTCCACCCCGAGATGTACTTCGCCCAAGTTATGGAAGGTGCTCGGGCAATAGAGGGTCAGTGTTCGAAGGATGTAATCACTAAATGATTACGTGTCTAGTTGCCACCCGAACATGCTGTTTTATTGTGCGGCATGTTTGTATGTTGCGTATGTGATTGCTTAATTTTGACTCCTATGCAGTTGTTTTATTATTCTAAAAGTTACCAATCGTCGGCTTCGGCCCCCAAGTTAATAAGATGAGGGGTGTTTCTTCCCCTCACTATTACCCTCAGCCAATGTCTTGGTGCCTGAAGGCGGTAGTGCGACGGAGAGACCAGGCAACCGAACTATGCGGCTTCATTGCTTTCACTTTGCCATAGGAGCTTGACGGTGGGACTAACGACTAGCCCCCAGGGTTTTGCAGTGTACAAGGGAGCTGAGGAGTGCCTTAGTGACCACTTGGTTTGTGCTAGGACGAACCCTGCAGATGACATGGATGAATCGCCAATGATTTCTTAGTTTAACACTTGTCGCCTGATCCCTGACCAGTTCTCGCTTACCATGACGGTCAGTTTTTGGCTTTCTCCCTTGAGGTGCTTAACTAGACTAGCGAGAAGTACAATCATAGGGGTTCTCCCTTTGTCTTCTTAGCCGAATATGCGGAACGTAAGAAGGTCGGCACAGGAGCGGGGCAACCCAACTATTGACCCAAGACATAGTTCGGCACCGATGCATATAATGCAATATCTGAGACATCAAGCACACAACAAGAAGTGGTGTCGGACTTGGTACATAGAGCTGATTGGAAAATCAAGCCTTCGGTCGACTAACCGAGTTGTATTTGCTACACATTGTGTGTCTGCCTAGCCGTTCGAAGAGAGGTAAAAAGGAAAGGAGAGAGAAATGCTAGACAATGCCGATGCCCGAACACTGTAAAAGGTGTTTATAATTTCCATAAGCTCTGGACGTCTATTCGTACAATTCGAATCGCTAAGGCATTTACGAAAGAAAAAAGGGAAAAGAACTTTACAGAGAAAGTTTTACATAGGGCCTTGATTCGTGGGTTGAAGCATCAACTGTGCCATGCTGCACATCCACGCCTTTGCTTCTGTGAGATGGAGAGGAGTGAATTAGTCGTCTATGAACATCGTGTGCTGGCGAGGGATGCATTCAATAGGCGCCTTGAGATGTAGCCCTACTAAACATAGGTTGACGCTGAGCGATTCCGGAGTCATTCTCATGGTCGTTGCGGACGTGGGGATGTCGTAGCTCAGTTAAGCCAAACATGTGGGGATATGCGTTTGATAGCGGTCCCCACAGCCACTCATGGTATCTCAAGCATGAAGTTCTGCTGATGAGGCACATAGAGCATGACGGAGACAGGCATGTCGTGGGGTGCATGTCCCTATTTGCGGCGAACGCAGGCGGGCTGCCATGAAGGATATCGGGATCGGTCCTGTTTGGTTTTCCGGGCGAGCTGATACTTTGGCCCATTGGTGACGGCATGGTCTTTGGATGCCAAGGTCGCAGTGTGTTCCTCGGTCTGAAGTGTGCGCTCTGTGTTGCCATTGATTGTTATGACGCCCAAGGGACCGGGCATCTTCAGCCCGAGGTAGGCGTAATGCGGGACGACATTAGATTTGACGAACGCCGTTCTGTCAAGGAGGGCATGGTAGCTACTGCGGAATGGAGCGATATCGAAGATCAAATCTTCGCTTTGGAACTTATTTGGTTAGCCGATCACTACTTCAATAGTTACCATGCCTAAGCATCGGGCTTCTATGCCCGGAATAACCCCTTTAAAAGAGGTGTTACTGGGTTTGATACTTGATGGATCGATCCCCATTTTTCTCACTTTGTTTGTCTAGATCAGATTGAGGCTACTACCCTGGTCCATTAGGACTCTCATGAGGTGGTACCCATCGATAATGGGTCCAGTACCAGGGCCGCCGACCCTCCATGTTGGATACTGGTCGGATGGTCTCTGCAATCAAATATGATCGGGCAAGCACGACCACGGGTTAAATTTCGGCACTACGGGTTCGACGGTGTATACATCCCGCGGTGCATGCTTCCTCTCCTTACTTGGTATGTGGGTGGTGTAGATCATGTTAACCGTCTTGACCTCACAAGGGAAGGGCTTTTGGCCTCCACTGTTCAGCCTGAGGGGCTCTTCGTCGTCCTCGCTTCGTGGGCTTTTGCCCAAGTCTTCGTCTTGAAGCTTGCCAGCCTATTTTATCACCCAACAATTGTGGTTGGAGTGGTTCGCGATCTTCTTCGTGGAGCCATGAATCTAGCAGGGCCTATCCACGATTGTGTCTAGCTTGGTTGGGCTGTCCTGGTTGCCTTTAAAGGGCTTTTTCCGTGACTATGGCGGCGCCGTCATTTACTGTTGTCTCCTCGGTTTCGCCATCATTGTGGCGGCACTTGTTTTGATTCCTTCAGGGCTTCCCGTTCCTGTCCCAGACTTCCGAGGTGTCGGGGTATCAGGATTGGTGCCTCTACGGGCCATCCAGCTGTCCTCTTTAGTGCAAAAGCGGGTCATCAGGGAGGTAAGTGTGGCCATCTTTCTTTGCTTGTCTTTGTGGAACTGCTGTGCTAGACATTCATCCCGAATACTGTGCTTAAAGGTGGCTATTGCTTTAGAGTCTGGGTAGTCAACGATTTGGTTTTCTTGGTCAAAAACCGGTTCCAAAATTGCCGAGCTGACTCGTCGGGCTGCTGGATCACATGGCTCAGGTCATCGGCGTCTAGGGGCCGAACATAAGTGCCCTAAAAGTTGGCTCAAAAGAACTCCTAGAGTTCTTCCCAACACCATATTGTGTCTTCGGGAAGGCTGTTCAGCCAATGTCTTGTCGGACCCTTGAGCTTTAATGGTAGGTACTTGATGGCATGGAGGTCGTCTCCTCGTGCCATGTGGATGTGCAATAGAAAATCTTCAACCCATACTGTAGGATCTGTTGTCCCATCATAGGGCTCAATGTTCACAGGTTTGAAACCTTCTGGGAATTCATGTTGCATCACTTTATCTGTGAAGCAAAGGGGGTGCGTGGCACCTCTGACTCAGGCTACATCGCGCCGGAGGTCATCTGCCGTTCGGGCTCGTTGCAGTTCCCGAGCTTTATCGTTTTGGTCTAACCAGGATTTGTATCCATCGCGTCTAGCAGGAGGGTCTCTTTTGGGACCGTAAATGGACCTTGTCATGCCTGCCCGAGCATCTAGGTCCCGGCGGAGGTCGTACTCATAGCCTGACCATAATGGTTCCTTTCCTTGACGGTGAGGGTGGGCCGTCCTCGAAGGGGGGCCGTCTGGTTGGTCTGCCTGAGTTTACCCTGGAGGTGCTGACTCTACAACCTCATCATCAAACTGTGGTTGTAGCTTCCGCTTCAGGTAGCTTTCCGTTTGTTGCATGTGGTCGTACTCCTCTTCGGCGTCCAGGACTTAAGTTCACCTCTCATTGAGTGTATCCTGCTTGGCCTTTATTTTCTGCCATTGTATCTTCAGGCTACGTGCGGTGGTGATAAGTTTGCCGCTTGAACTGCTCTTGATCCAGTGGGGATTCGGGGACGATGAAATCTTCGTCGCCTAGACTCACCTCCTCTTCTGAGAGGGGGAGGTAATTGTCATCTTTGGACTCATCGAGATGTTCTGGATCGAGTGGATCCTCATGCTCCTCACGATCCTCATGGTTAACTTATGGTTGTTCGTCGACGCCGGGGTCAAGGTTGTCCGCATCATCTGGGGTGGCATTTTCTCCGGTGTCTGTGTTGCTTGTGTGGCTTCGACGTGCCTTGGAGCGGCGGCGCTTTCTACGGTGTTTCGGTGGCTCCTCGTTGGGCCTACCATTATCCTTCTCGGGGGTGCCATTGTCTCCCTTCGGGGTGTGTACCATGTAGACATCATAGGCGGATGTGGCGGTCCAGCGGTCAATAATGGGGGTAGTGGTGTCAATGTTAGTCGTGGATCCACTGTCCTCATCCATGTATCAGTATTTTCCAAAGTATAATCCAGCATGTCGGTTAAATCCTCGACAGTGGCTACTAAGTGGGTGCTGGGTGGGGCGCAAAATTCCCCGAGATATGCCTCGAAGGGTTGTTGAACGCGAGCTAAGGGCAGGTCCTCCCGAATAACCATCTTTTGGATTCGGTCCAACGCCTCGTTTAATAGGGTGAGGGTCGTTAAGCTTGTGGGCGGTGGGAGTTTCGGGCCAAACTCCAGCTTAGCGGGAATAGGGATAATCTATGCCCTGACTTGGTTTTGGTTTTCAAGGGCTGAGTTAAGCTCGGGGCTTGGGTCCAGACCGTCATCGGAGACCGAAGGCAGGCCCTGGTCCTTGAGCGTTGTTTCCATACTAAGTCTCGAGGCTGAGTTGATTGGGGCCAGCGGTAATTCCTGGCCACCGACCGTCGACTCGTTGTGAGGGCTCAAGGCCGGAGGCATGTCGTGAGGAGAGGGTTTGGCCGAGAGCGACTATTTGCGTCCGAACCTTGCTTCCGCATCAAGGCCCAAAGATGGGTCTTCGGCGGGTATTGTGAGTGTGGCTGAAGGGGATTCCTAGCCTCCGCTCGAAGTGGAGTTGTCCGGGCTCAAGGCTGGCTGAAGGACCGGGGTCGATCCGTAGATCGGATCGGTGAGAGGCTCCAGAGTGGGCATAGCGAGGCCCATGGGGTGCAGGGAGAGGTTGTGAATCTGGTAAGACTAGGTCGCCTCACACATCCACAACATACTCCATTGCTGAATCGAATCCGGTGCTCAGGGGCGAAGTTGTCGATTTGGTCTAGATGACAAGTTGGGTTGGCATGCAGCATGATGCTGTCGAACATGAAGAGCTGGCCGGGGACGAAGAGGTCCTCGGAGCTGACTCCCTTTCCGATGATCAGGCGAGCCATTGATCCTTGGGCGACCAAACAACGGAACTCTCAATGAAAGCACCAATGTCGGTGTCAAAACTGACGGATCTCCGATAGGGGGTCCTGAGCTGTTGATCTAGGATCAACGGGAAACAAGGGACGATGAACACGGTGTTTACCCAGATTCGGGCCCTCTCGAAGAGGTAATACCCTACGTCTTGCTTGATTGTATTGGATGTATAGTATGGTTATAGAGTAGATCTACCTCGAGATCAGGCGAGATAACCCTAAGGTGATGAGGTGATGAATGTAGCTCTAGCCCTAAATACTAAAACCCTCCGGTTTGTATAGGCACCAGTAGGGTTAGGGTTACATACGATCAGTTACAAGGAAAGAAATATCCTGCCTAATCCTAGCTTGGAGGGCACACCACGACTCCAAAGATTCCTTATCTGGCCATGGATCCATACTCTGGCTTGGCCCCATAGTAGCCCATCAATCTGGCGCAAACACAACAGGTTCGCAGCCTGAGAGCCCCTTAATCCGGGACTCCCTCAGTACGGACCGCATGCCACGCTCACTACAGCTCGAAGGGGTGATGCAACAGCAACGCGAGGGTCGGTGCAGCCGCGGGGATGGCCTGAAATGGCAGCATGGACCGTGTTCTGTGACACTATGGCACGAAGAAGAGATGCAGCGGTAGCGCGGGGGTTGGTGCAACCATGGTGATGGCCTCAGGGTGGCGGTGGACCGCGGTCCACGACAATATGGCCCAAAGGTGCGACACAGCGGTAGCGCACGGGTTGGTGCAACCACGGAACATCCTCGGGATGGTGGTGTGGACCGCGAGTCGTGGCACTGCGGCCCGAAAAGGTTCCACAGCAGCGCCACGGGTCGGTGCGGCTGCGAGAATAACTACGGGGTGGCGGCGTTGTGGCCCAATGTGACGACGCTGTGGCAGCCTGTTGCTCAGTCGGTGGAGGGGTGTGTTGTACTCAGGGATAGGGTGGCGACAGCTGGCGTACAACGACAGGCGGGCAGATGCGCGCGTGATGGCAGTGATGGGCCACCGCCTCATGCGAGGCCGCCGTCTCCGAGAAGAGTTCGGGTGGTCGCACCGATGTCGGGGTAGAGCAACGCATGGGTCTATGTCAGCGGCAAGCGACGCAAACCGATCTTAGATCTAAAAACCAAAAAAGAAACGACAATCAAGACGACCGGGGCGAGAGAAAAATCCGGATCAAAGGATGGAGAAAAAGACTCTTGAGGGTAGCCGATCTACATGACTGGCAGATGAACCTAGGTATGGGCGGCGCGGCCCCCGGTGGTGATCATGGAGATCGGCCGCCCCGGGGGCGGCGCAGTGCAGAAGCGGCGGAGGCTAGGGTTGTGATCAAGTTTAGGCTGATACCATGTAAGAGGAATAGAGAAGGATTGGTATATTGGATGATTTATTTCTTGAGCCTTATGGGCATATATAGGAGTACATGATCAACTTGGAGTACATGAGAAGGTAGAAATAAGTCCTTGTCTATCCTATACTTCCTAATAATCATGATACTCAACAGGTATTACAGAAAAACATTGATCCATGAAAAGAAATAGTGATTTTTGTTTACACATTTTGATGTTACTTGCTTATTATCAACTATAGATTGTTGCTTTGAATCACTTTTGTCTTGAGTTCTTTCCATGATTACATCATTTCATCAAGATTATGCTAGGTAGCATTCAACATCAAAACAAATATTGGTAGTACAAGAACCTGGATTAATGGTCTACTTATCATGCACGTAATTCCTATATGAGATTATACCATGAATGATCATAGTCATAAATATTGCCATCTTGTCAATTGCCCAACTATAATTTGTTTACCATGCCATTTGATGTTTTTGAGAAAGATGCCAGCTGTCACATCCCTAGTTCTGGTATGACCTAGACCAGCTAGTCATTTGTGCATCATGTTTAAATTCCATTTAAATTGAAATGGTGATTTGTGAAACCCTCAGAAATTATTTTTGGAAATGACCCAAGTAAAAAAATTGCTCCAAAAAGGTCCAAGAAAATGCTCATGTTGCTCTCTGAAAATTTTGGACAGAGATAAAAATCAAACGAACATTTTCAGGAGCTCATAAGTATTTATTTTGGGCATTTGGAATTAACGCAGTAATTATTTGCTTTGGATATATATTATTATATATATATATAATAATGTCCAAAAATTATGCCAGTAGTTGAGGAGCTCTGGAATAATACCAGTAGCCCCTGAAAAAAATTGGCATATGAAATAAAATGGTTTAGTATTTTTATTAAACCAAACAAATGTCAGAAAAATAGAAAAGAAAACAAAAAGGAAAAGCTTACCTGGGCTTACCTGGCGGCCCTGGAGAGGCCCAGCCCACTGGCCTCTCGCAGTCACCACCTACCTCCCGCCAGGAGGACAACACGCGCGTGGCCACCCCGCACGAGCACGCGCCCCGCCACATCCTGCTTCCCGCCGCTGCCCCGACGCGCCTAGGCATTGCCACGCACCCCCCGACCCCCCTCGTCTACTCCCCTTCCCTCTGGTCGCCCCTCTCCTCCTCTGCTCTCTTCCCCGCTGCTGCCCGAACGCTGCCGTCGCCGCCGCTCGTTGTTGTCACGCTCACCGCCTCCCCCTCGCCCTCTTGTCGTGCCCATGAGCTCCGCCTCATTGCCCTGCATCGTCTCCCTCAGCCACGCAAGCCGGAGCACCCCGAGGAGCCGCCATCACTGTCATCTTCACCTCCGGCCGCCCGAGATTGCCGTCGTCGTTCTGCCCGCGTCGGACCTCCGCCGAGCTCGCTGACGCCTCCACCGGATCATCTGTGAGCCACTGCGTCGATCCCCCCTCTCCCCTAGCTCGTTTCTTTCCTCTAACAACGATGTCGTCGGAGCCGAGAGCTCTTCGCCGCCGTTCATGTCGCCGTCGTGGCCACTGTCACCTAGGGCCGCGACCGAGCACACCACCGTGCTCAGTGCAACACCAGGACCCCAAAACCCTCACCTGTTGCTCCTGCGGTGCACCATAGCCCCTTCTCCCCTCCCCGCCGAACTCCGGCCGCCGCCCAAGTGGTCGCCGCCATCGATTTAGGCCGTCTCCGGTGAAACGGAGGGCACCAGTGGATGCGCGTGAGCACCAGCTCCTCGAAGATGGTCTCCGCGGCCCATTTGGTCGCCGGAGACGCGATCCCGAGCCCCTCCGCTGCGTTCAGCCTCGCCGGCGGCTAAACGCCGGCGGGTTGGCTGGGCTTAACCCCCCCCAGTTGACCAGATTTGACCATATGGGTCAATGACACGTGGGTCCGAACCATGAGGTGATTTAGCTTAGTGCTAATCACTGCTTATTTAACCCCCTGACGCTGACTAGTGGGCCCCAGCGCCACTAATCCTATAATTAGGATAATCTACCCCCCTGTTTAACCCGTGTCACTGACGTGTGGACCCCACACGTCAGGTTTGACCAGTCAACACTGTTGACTTGCTGACGCAACCATGACGCAGTGCTAACGCAATTATTTATTTTCTGGATTTAAATTAAATCAGGAAAATCCAGAAAATGATATAAACTTCTAAAATTCATAGTAATTCAACCGTAGCTCAGATTGAAATAATTTATATATGAAAAATTATCAGAAAAATTCAATCTATCCATCTGTACCATTTTCATGCATGAAAAACCAACCTATACATGTTGTATATATGAAAACACATGAATGGCATTTATAAAGGCTTATTTTGGAGTTGCATTTGAAACTTTGGTTCAAATGGACTTCATGCAAATGAATGCTAGATGCATTAACTCAAACAAACATCACATACTCATGCCATGATCATGCATCATATTGTTGCATATGCATGTGTTTGATTTTCGACACCGTTCCTTCTCGATAACTCCTGCTCCGGAGACCGATCCAGAGTACCTGTCAGAGGAGCAGTGCCCCCCTGTTGATCTACAAGGCAAGCAAACCCCCTTGTTCATTCCGATACAATACTACTCTCTCGCTCCTGCTCTCATTTATTGCATTAGGACAACAATGATTCAACTGCTACTTTATGCTGCAGTAGTTGAACCCATTCCTCTGCATGACTTATCATTGCCACAGTAAATAGTTAAAACCCACTAGCATGTGTAGGAGTTGATTGAGACATGTTGTGTTCTTTCCATGCCAAGCCTGCTATTGCTTAGAGTTGTGTCAGGTCTGATACATCGGGAATGAATTGGAGTGGTACGATATGTTCTGGTGCTGAGAGTTAAGCGTGTGAACATGATTTGTTAAAGGTAGCGGTGAGAGGCCATGTAGGAGTACATGGTGGGTTGTCTCACTGGAACCGTCCTTAAGAACCGAGTTCTGTGTAAGTTGTCCAATGACAAGCTACTACCACACATTGGGCTCTGGGCGCTCCAAGCTCTCTTGACTTATTAACCAACTTGATCTCTGTCCAAGAGTCACAAATAGTTTCTGGTGTTTGTAGGTAGTGTTAGTAGTCTACCAAGTTGCACCTGGCCAAGTGGGCTTGGGACAGACTAGGCACAAGTGGCACGGTGTACCAAGCATAGATCCATCCAGCGAGGTGGGCTTGGGAACCCTGCACACATCGTTTGGGGCCGTGAGCGACACCCTGGCCGGATCTCCTTGCAGATGGAACCTGAATAGGCGATAAACCTGGACTAGAGTCTTGTGTGGTTAGTTAGGTCGTGGCCGACTCCCTCGCCAGGCTTCCGCTTGAAGGTTGCCGAGATACATGACGTGTACATGGCGGTAAGTGGTGAGATCATGTGTGAAGAAGTACACCCCTGCAGGGTTATCATGATCTATTCGAATAGCCGTGTCCTCGGTTATGGACTTCTTGGATGCTTACGTGGTACATAGACAACTTGAAGTGGATACTCTAGAATGCTCAAGACAAGCGTGAGTGCTATGGATGGCTTTCTCGTCAGAAGACGAGGATGAATCCATAGTAGTGTATTGATGTGGTGATTAGTGGACTCATGTGCGCTGCCTCACCTCAAAGAAGTTTCTCATTGTCGTAGAACAGGATAGCCACTGAGTCAAAGCTGGCTTGTTGCAACTAAACCCCACATTGCCTTCTTGATACAAATACATGTATGATAGGATCTGATGTAAGTCTTGCTGAGTACCTTTGTACTCACGTTTGCTTTATTTATGTTTTGCAGGTGAGACATCTGTCTCACCAGTAGTACCGCCTGGACTTCGACGAGTAGCTTGTTACCTCAGCTATGATCTTGTACCCTTGGGAGGGACTTGTAGCTAGTCAGGCTTCTTAGCCTTTTTCTTTTGTAGTTGTCTATACTCAGACATGTAATGCTTCCGTTGCTTGTATGCTCTGAATGATGGGTCATGTGACCCCTGTTTGTATTTAATGCTATGTGGCTCTTCTGGGCCTTTATCTATATGAGTTGTGTTATGTTGTGATGCCATGTTGTACATCACATACTTGCATGTTATGCATACATGTGACGTGTATTGCTATGTGTGGGATCCGACAATCTAATTGTTTATCCTTGGCAGCCTCTCTTATGGGGAAATGTAGTCTAGTGCTTCCTTGAGCCATAGTAGTCCGCTACAGCCCAGTTCACCGGAGTCATGCTAGCCCATCACTACTGCTCAGAAAACTTGACTAGCCGGCATGTGTTTCACTTCGTTCCTGTGTCTGTCCCTTCGGGGAAATGTCATGCGGTGACATCCGAAGTCCTGCCTAGCCTGCTATAGCCCGTGTTCCCCGGAGTCCTGTTAGCCCAGTGCTATAGCCCGGATTCACACGCTGCTGACTGACATGCTCGATGTGAATCATGTATGCCTGTCCCCATAGGTTAGTGCCGCTTTGGGTTCATGACTAGCCATGTCAGCCCGGGTTCTCTGTCATATGGATGCTAGCGACACAATCATATACGTGAGCCAAAAGGCACAAACAGTCCCGGACCAGGGTAAGGCGACACCCGTGGGAATACCGTGCGTGAGGCCGCAAAGTGATATGAGGTGTTACTAGCTAGATCGATGTGACTTGGAATCGGGGTCCCGAAAGCTTTGGTATCAGAGCCTGACTACCTGTAGGATTTCCAAGCCAACCTGGTCAAAGTTGAGTCTAGACACTCTTTAGTTATATAAGGGAATTGATTGAGGAAGGGAACATAAGGATCTTTTACTCCTTATACCTCATGCCTTCTGATCTGAGTCATCCTATCTTTCCTACGGGGTTAAGGAACTAGGCTTCCTCTTCTGTCTATCAGGATCATGTGTTACTACTCCGTAGTCTCTAAGGGTTGGTTGATCTGAGTCTTATCCCAGTTCAAGTACTTCCGGTGTAGTCTGTTTAGTAATATCTCAGAACCTTGAGTGATGATGTTGAGTATGGTGCTACCCCATCATTTGCAGGATGTCTCATTTTGAGCATTTTACTGCCGTTATGCTGCCGGAATTGTCCTAGGAGTTTGAGAGATACTAAATGCTTGTGCTACCTTCTGCATCCTATAGCTGGTGCTGAATCCATCCTTGTTTTCCTTGGTTTCGTTCTTCAGGATGTTGTCGGTTAATCGAAGTTCGGTTGCTCGTAGCCGGAACGACGAAGATGGTAGGGATGAGGATCCTCCCGATCAGTCTTCGTTGGCAAAGTTCATGTTAGAGGTTGAGATGAACAAGCGTGAGACCAACCGCTTGTTAGCACATATCGAGGAGAACACCGCACCCCAGTGCAAGGAGTCAGCGACCATCTATAATTTCATTGGTCTGAAACCACCTACCTTCCATCATTCCATTGAACCACTCGATGCAGATGACTGGCTTCATAGTATCACTCACAAGCTGCGTTCTGTGAACGTATCTGAAAGTGACAAGGTCATCTATGTTGCATATCACCTAGAAGGTCCTGCTAGTCTTTGGTGGCAAAACTATGAGGCTATGCTTCCAGCTGGTCATATTCCTACCTGGAGAGATTTCACTGAGGCTTTTCGCGAGCATCACATTCCTGAAGCCCTCATTGACCGCAAGAGAGAAGAGTTCTGTAGTTTCACCCAGAGTAAGATGGTTGTTGATGCTTACAGTAAGGAATTTGAGAACCTTGCCCGCTATGCTACAGAAGAGGTGTCCACAGACGCCAACAAGCAGGATAGGTTCCGGAAGGGTCTCAACCCCAAGTTGCGTCGTGATCTCCACTTGCACCATTGCAATACATTCCAAGCTCTTGTGAACAAGGACATTAATGTAGAGACAGCTCAACTCACTTACGAGGAGTCTCGTAAGCACACCCGTGATTTGGTTTCTTCCTCCGGTTCTACTTCACAGAAGCGCCGGATTTGGGTTCCGAACTCTGCTCTTCCACCCGATTATTCACCGAGGCCCTCTTATGTGGCGCCTCACCCAGTTCAGTTACATGCTCCACCCAAGCCTGTTGGTAGACCGCCTACCAATGCGGGTCCAGGTCCTACCTCCAAGATTTGTTACAAGTGCGGAGAGCCAGGCCACATTGCTCGTATTTGCACTCAGACCAGTGTTGCTCCATCCCAGCCCGAGAAGTCTGTTGGCCGTGGTAGTAAGCCATCACACAAGATGATCAGTGCTAAGTCAGCTCCCACTGAACATGGACGTGTGCATCACGTCTCAGCTAAATACGCTCATGATGATCCAGATATCGTTCTTGGTACACTCCTTGTCAACTGTCATCCAGCATCAGTTCTGTTCGATACTGGGGCATCTCATTCCTTCATTTCTGAAAGCTATACTCGTTTGCACGACATGTCATTTTGTGATATGCCCTCCCCACTACTCATTCAAACTCCTGGATCCAAATGGCAAACTTCTAGGATAAGTTATGGCAATGAAATACATGTTGACAGACTTGTATTCCTAGCTTCCTTGATATCTCTTAAGTCTTCAGATATTAATATCATCTTGGGTATGGAATGGATGAAAGCTCATTATGCCAAGATTGATTGTTACACTAGGTCTGTTCAGCTCACACACCCCTCTGGCAAGATAGTCACTGTCTCCACCAGAATTGCAAAGCATCAGCTTTAGTCTCTTAATGCCAGCCCTCTTCCAAACCTTGAAGATATCCCGGTAGTCTGTGACTTTCCGGATGTCTTCCCTGAGGAACTGCCTGGTATTCCACCTGACAGGGATGTAGAGTTTGTCATAGATCTTCTCCCAGGAACCACCCCAATTTCTAGGAGACCTTACAAGATGGCACCCTTAGAGCTAGCTGAGCTTAAGAAACAACTTGATGAGTCCTTGCAAAAGGGTTTCATCCGTCCTAGTTCTTCTCCTTGGGCTTGCCCCGTTCTCTTCGTCAAGAAGAAGGATGGTACGGGCCGGATGGTTGTAGATTATCGTCCCATTAATTTGGTCACGATAAAGAACAAGTATCCGCTCCCCAGGATCAACAACCTATATGGTTAGCTCGCTGGATCCTCGGTCTTTTCCAAGATGGATTTGAGGTTAGGCTACCACCAAATCAAGATCAGAAATGGGGACATTCCTAAAACGGCTTTTGTCACTCGTTATGGTCAGTACGAGTACACCGTCATGTCCTTTGGTCTAACCAATGCTCGAGCCACATTCTCCCGCTTGATGAACTCGATCTTCATGGAGTACTTAGACAAGTTCGTTGTGGTTTACCTCGATGATATCCTTATTTACTCGAAGAACGAGGAAGAGCATGCCGAGCATCTTAGACTTGTGTTAGAAAAACTCAGAGAGCACCGCCTTTATGCCAAGTTCTCCAAGTGCGAATTTTGGTTACCAGAAGTGACCTATCTCGGCCACGTAATCTCTGGTAAGGGCATTGCTGTCAATCCCGAGAGAGTTCAGGCCATTCTTGATTAGACTCCGCCTTAAACAGTTAAGCAAGGTAGGAGTTTCCTTGGTCTAGCCAGTTATTGTCGCCGCTTTGTTGAGAACTTCTCCAAAGTGGCCAAACCTCTCACGGAACTTCTCAAGAAAGATAAAAAGTTTGAGTGGTCCCCACAGTGTGAGTACAGTTTTCAGGAACTAAAAAGACGCCTGACTTCTGCTCCCATACTTGTGCCACCGGATTTCACTGAAGACTTTGTTATCTACTGCGACGCCTCACGACAGGGACTAGGTTGCATTCTTATGCAAGATCGCCATGTGATTGCCTATGCATCTCAACAGTTGCATCCACATGAGGAGAATTATCCTACACATGATCTAGAGCTTGCAGCTATAGTCTATGCACTTAAGTCCTGGCGACATTACCTTCTTGGTAAGCGTTGCGAGATTTACACCGATCACCAGAGTCTCAAGTATATCTTCACCCAACCAGATTTGAACCTTAGGCAAAGACGTTGGTTGGAGTTGATCTCAGATTACGACTTAGGGATTACCTACACCCCAGGCAAGGGAAATGTCATGGTTGATGCACTAAGTCGTAAGTCCTATTGCAACAATCTCATGTTGCAACAGGGCCAACCACTTCTCCATGAGGAGTTAGGTAAGCTCAACCTTCACATTGCTCCTCACGGATTCCTTTCTACCTAGGTGGCGAAACCTACTCTTGTGGATCAGATCATCTCCGCTCAAAAACAGGATACGGGAATTTCCCGGATCAAGAGAAACATTGACAAGGGAGTTGGTGGCAGTTTCTCCTTAGATGATCAAGGTGTTGTTTTCTTTGAGAATCGCTTGGTGGTTCCCAAGAATCAACATATGCGACAACTGATTCTTAAGGAGGCCCATGAATCTCCTCTCATGATTCATCCCGGTAGTACTAGGATGTATTAGGACCTACGCCAGAGGTTCTGGTGGACTAGGATGAAGAGAGAAATTGCTCAGTTTATTGCTAACTTGACGTTTGTCGTCGCGTTAAGGCAGAACATTAGAGACCTGCTGGCACCCTTCAGCCTTTAGCTATTCCCTAGTGGAAATGGGATAAAGTTGGTATGGACTTCATCACCGGCTTTCCTAGGACCAAGAGAGGGAATAATGCTATCTTCATAGTCATTGATCGTGTTTCCAAAGTGGCTCACTTCCTACCTGTTCGAGAGAGTATCACTACTAGTCAGCTCGCTAACTTATATATTTCTTGAATAGTGTCATTTCATGGTGTTCCACTAGAGATCAATTCAGACCGTGGTAGTCTTTTCACTTCTCATTTCTGGGAGAGTTTCCAAACTGCCATGGGCACCTATCTTTCCTTCAGTACTGCTTTCCACCCTCAATCAAGTGGTCAGGTGGAAAGGGTCAACCAAATTCTCGAAGACATGCTTAGAGCTTGTGTTATCTCATTCGGTATGGATTGGGAGAAGTGTCTTCCCTTCGCCGAGTTTGCTTATAACAATAGCTACCAATCCAGCCTCAAGAAAGCTCCTTTTGAGGTTCTGTATGTACAAAGATGTCAAACACCTTTAAACTAGTCAGAAACCGGTGAAAGACAATTCTTTGGACCGGATATGATCCAGGAGGCAGAAGAGCAAGTCCGCATCATTCATGAGAATTTGAAGACAACCCAATCTCGTCAAAAGTGCCAGTATGACCGTAGTCATAAGGAAGTGGCTTATGAAGTTCGCGACAAGGCTTACCTTCGGGTTACTCCTTTGAAGGGTACCCATCGTTTCGGTGTCAAGGGCAAGTTGGCTCCTTGTTATATTGGTCCCTTTCTCATTCTCGCTAAACGAGGAGAGGTTTCCTACCAGTTGGAACTACCCCCACATCTTTCTCGAGTTCATGATGTCTTCCACGTCTCTCAACTCAGGCGTTGCTTCTCGGATCCCATCCGCGGAGTGGACCACGAAACGCTTGATCTCCAAGATAACCTCACTTATCGAGAGTACCCTGTTTGCATCCTTGATCAAGCAGAGTGTGTCACCCGATGTCATAACATCAAGTTTCTCAAGATTCAGTGGTCTCATCATTCCGAGAGAGAAGCTACTTGGGAGCGTGAAGATTGTCTTCGACTTGAGTACCCCACTTTCTTTCCGCCGACCCCTGAATCTCGGGACGAGATTTTTTCGAGTGGGGGCAAGTTGTCAAATCCCTAGTTCTGGTATGACCTAGACCAGCTAGTCATTTGTGCATCATGTTTAAATTCCATTTAAATTGAAATGGGGATTTGCGAAACCCTCAGAAATTATTTCTGCAAATGACCCAAGTAAAAAAATTGCTCCAAAAAGGTCCAAGAAAATGCTCATGTTGCTCTCTGAAAATTTTGGACAGAGATAAAAATCAAACCAACATTTTCAGGAGCTCATAAGTATTTATTTTGGGCAGTTGGAATTAACGCAGTAATTATTTGCTTTGGATATATATTATTATATATATATAATAATGTCAAAAAATTATGCCAGTAGTTGACGAGCTCTGGAATAATACCACTAGCCCCTAAAAAAATTGGCATAAGAAATAAAATGGTTTAGTATTTTTATTAAACCAAACAAATGTCAGAAAAAAAAGAAAAGAAAAGAAAAAGGAAAAGCTTACCTGGGCTTACCTGGCGGCCCAGGAGAGGCCCAGCCCACTCGCCTCTGCCAGTCACCACCTACCTCCCGCCAGGAGGATAGCGCGCGCGTGGCCGCCCCGCGCGAGCACGCGCCCCACCACCTCCTGCTTCCCGCTGCTGCCCCGACGCGCCTAGGCGTTGCCACGCACCCCCGACCCCCCTCGTCCACTCCCCTTCCCTCTGGTCGCCCCTCTCCTCCTCTGCTCTCTTCCCCGCTTCTGCCCGAACGCTGCCGTCGCCACCGCCTGCCGTTGTCACGCTCACCGCCTCCCCTCGCCCTCTCGTTGTGCCCACGAGCTCCGTGTCGTTGCCCTGCATCGTGTCCCTCGGCCACGCAAGCCGGAGCGCCCCGAGGAGCCACCATCACTGTCATCTTCACCTCCGGCCGCCCGAGATTGCCGTCGCTGTTCTGCCCGCGCGGACCTCCCCCGAGCTCGCTGACGCCTCCGCCGGATCTTCTATGAGCCACTGCGTCGATCCCCCCTCTCCCATAGCTCGTTTCTTTCCTCTAACAACGATGTCACCGGAGCCGAGAGCTCTTCACCGCTGGTCATGTCGCCGTCGTGGCCACTGTCACCTAGGGCCGCGACCGAGCACACCACCATGCTCAGTGCAACGCCAGGACCCCAAAACCCTCACCTGTTGCTCCTGTCGTGCACCGTAGCCCCTTCTCCCCTCCCCGCCGAACTCTGGCCGCCGCCCAAGTGGTCGCCGCCGTCGATTTAGGCCGTCTCCGGTGAAACGGAGGGCACCAGTGGATGCTCGTGAGCACCAGCTCCTCGGAGATGGTCTCCGCGGCCCATTTTGTCGCCGGAGACGCGATCCCGAGCCCCTCCGCCGCGTTCGGCCTCACCGGCGGCTAAACACCGACGGGTTGGCTGGGCTTAACCCCCCCCCCCAGTTGACCAGATTTGACCGTATGGGTCAATGACACGTGGGTCCGAACCGTCAGGTGATTTAGCTTGGTGCTAATCACCGCTTATTTAACCCCCTGACGCTGACTAGTGGGCCCCAGCGCCACTAATCCTATAATTAGGATAATCTAACCCCCTGTTTAACCCGTGTCACTGACGTGTGGACCCCACATGTCAGGTTTGACCAGTCAGCGCTGTTGACTTGCTGACGCAAGCATGACGCAGTGCTGACGCAATTATTTATTTTCTGGATTTAAATTAAATCAGGAAAATCCAAAAAATGATATAAACTTCTAAAATTCATAGTAATTCAACCGTAGCTCAGATTGAAATAATTTATATATGAAAAATTATCAAAAAAATTCAATCTAGCCATCTGTACCATTTTCATGCATGAAAAACCAACCTATACATGCTGTATATATGAAAACACATGAATGGCATTTATAAAGGCTTATTTTGGAGTTGCATTTGAAACTTTGGTTCAAATGGACTTCATGCAAATGAATGCTAGATTCATTAACTCAAACAAACATCACATACTCATGCCATGATCATGCATCATATTGTTGCATATGCTTGTGCTTGATTTTCAACACCGTTCCTTCTCGATACGTCCTGCTCCGGAGACCGATCCAGAGTACCTGTCAGAGGAGCAGTGCCCCCCTGTTGATCTAGCAGGCAAGAAAACCCCCTTGTTCATTCCGATACAATCCTACTCTCTCGGTCCTGCTCTCATTTATTGCATTAGGACAACAACGATTCAACTGCTACTTTATGCTGTGGTAGTTGAACCCATTCCTCTGCATGACCTATCATTGCCACAGTAAATAGTTAAAACCCACTAGCATGTGTAGGAGTTGATTGAGCCATGTTGTGTTCTTGCCATGCCATGCCTGCTATTGCTTAGAGTTGTGTCAGGTCTGATTCATCGGGAATGAATTGGAGTGGTATGATATGTTCTGGTGCTGAGAGTTAAGCGTGTGAACACGATTTGGTAAAGGTAGCGATAAGAGGCCATGTAGGAGTACATGGTGGGTTGTCTCACTAGAACCATCCTGAAGAACTGAGTTCTGTGTAAGTTGTCCAATGACTAGCTACTACCACACATTGGGCTCCGGGCGCTCCAAGCTCTCTCGACTTATTAACCAACTTGATCTCTGTCCAGGGGCCGCAAATAGTTTCTAGTGTTTGTAGGTAGTGTTAGTAGTCTACCAAGTGGCACCCGGCCAGGTGGGCCGAGGATAGACTAGGCACAAGTGGCACAGTGTACCAAGCGTAGATCCATCCGGCGAGGTGGGCTTGGGAACCCTGCACACATCGTTTGGGGTCGTGAGCGACACCCCGGCCGGATCTCCTTGCGGATGGAACCCGAATAGGCGATAAACCTGGACTAGAGTCTTGTGTGGTTAGTTAGGTCGTGGCCGACTCCCTCGCCAGGCTTCCGCTTGAAGGTTGCCGAGATACATGACGTGTACATGGCGGTAAGTGGTGAGAGCGTGTGTGAAGAAATACACCCCTGCAGGGTTATCATGATCTATTCGAATAGCTGTGTCCTCGGTTATGGACTTCTTGGATGCTTACGTGGTACATAGACAACTTGAAGTGGATACTCTAGAATTCTCAAGACAAGTGTGAGTGCTATGGATGGCTTTCTCGTCAGAAGACGAGGATGAATCCATAGTAGTGTATTGATGTGGTGATTAGTGGACTCGTGTGCGCTGCCTCACCTCAAAGAAGTTTCTCGTTATCGTAGAACAGGATAGCCACTGAGTCAAAGCTGGCTTGCTGCAACTAAACCCCACATTGCCTTCTTGATACAAATGCATGTATGATAGGATCTGATGTAAGTCTTGCTGAGTACCTTTGTACTCACGTTTGATTTATTTATGTTTTGCAGGTGAGACATCTGTCTCACCAGTAGTACCGGTTGGACTTCGACGAGTAGCTTGTTACCTCAGCTACGATCTTGTACCCTTGGGAGGGACTTATAGCTAGTCAGGCTTCTTAGCCTTTTTCTTTTGTAGTTGTCTGTACTCAGACATGTAATGCTTCCATTGCTTGTAGTTCTGAATGATGTGCCATGTGACCCATGTTTGTATTTAATGCTATGTGGCTCTTCTGGGCCTTTATCTATATGAGTTGCGTTATGTTGTGATGCCATGTTGTACATCACATACTTGCATGTTATGCGTACGTGTGACATGTATTGCTATGTGTGGGATCCGACAATCTAGTTGTTTATCCTTGGCAGCCTCTCTTATGGGGAAATGTAGTCTAGTGCTTCCTTGAGCCATAGTAGTCCGCTACAGCCCGGTTCACCGGAGTCCTGCTAGCCCAGCACTACTGCTCAGGACACTTGACTGGCCGGCATGTGTTTCACTTTGTTCATGTGTCTGTCCCTTCGGGGAAATGTCACGCGGTGACATCCGGAGTCCTGCCTAGCCTGCTACAGCTCGGGTTCCCCGGAGTCCTGTTAGCCCAGTGCTACAGCCCGGATTCACACGCTGCTGACCGACATGCTCGATGTGAATCATGTATGCCTGTCCCCATAGGTTAGTGCCGCTTTGGGTTCACGACTAGCCATGTCGGCCCGGGTTCTCTGTCATATGGATGCTAGCGACACAATCATATACGTGAGCCAAAAGGCAAAACGGTCCCGGGCCAGGGTAAGGCGACTCCCGTGGAAATACCGTGCATGATGCCGCAAAGTGATATGAGGTGTTACCGACTAGATCGATGTGACTTGGAATCGGGGTCCCGACACCAGCAGTGAACCTATGCCCCCTGGATCTATTGTCCGTTACAGCATTATTCTACACATTTTCTCCTTTCATTTGCCATGCTACCTTTCTTTTATCTATCTTTGTCATTTGCATTTAATCTAGTAACTAGCAAAATAAGGGGTTTGACAACCCTCTTGAAGTGTTGGGTGCAAGTTTGTATTTTTTTGGTGTGTAGGTGCTACTACGTTGCTAACTTGGGAGACTCCTAACGGATTGATAACCTTGGTTCTTAACTGAGGAAAATGCATTGTTGTTGTTCTGCTTCACCCTTCCTCTTTGGCAAACTTGAACAACTCCTACAGGAGTAAGCAATACCACTATTGGCGAATGTAGTACAAAATAAATAAATATCTATGTACGCACGTACAAGCCCGGGATCACTATGAAGATGCAATACGTAGATCAATGTCGCCAATGATTGCAGCAGAGAAAAAGACGTTGGTGACCCAGTGAAGATTCCTGCGGCTAGGTTAAACCTCCCAGTATCGGGACCCCGATCCTAAGTCACACTGATCTAGCATGTAACACATCATATCACTTTGCGGCCTCACGCACAGTATTCCCACGGGTGCCACCTTACCTGGCCCAGGACCGTTTGCGCCTTTTGGCTCACGTATATGGTAGTGTCGCTAGCATCCATATGACAGAGAACCCAGGCCGACATGACTAGTCATAAACCCAAAGTGGCACTAACTTACAGGGACGGGCATACATGACCCAGCAACGAACGTGTGGGTCATCAGCGAGTGAATCCGGGCTGTAGCAACTTGGCTAATAGGACTCTGGTAGACACCGAGTGACATTTCCCTGAAGGGACAGACACAGGAACGAAGAAGGACACATGTCGGCCAGTCTAAGTGTTCCGGAGCAGTAGCAACTAGGCTAAAAGGACTCCCGTAATCCGGGCTGTAGCAGACTACCATGGCTCAGTGGAAGCACTAGACTACATTTCCCCATAAGAAAGGCTACCAAGGATAGACAACTAGGTTGTCGAATCCCACACATAGTAATACACGTCGCACGTACACATAACATGCAAGTATGTGTTGTACAACATGGCATCACAACATAACTCAAACTCATATAGATAAAGGCCCAGAAGAGCCACATAGCATTATATTACAAAAGGGGGTCACATGACCCATCATTCAGAGCATACAAGCAACGAAAGCATAACATGTTTGAGTACAAACAACTACAAATGAAAAAGGGTGAGAAGCCTAACTATCTACAAGTCCCTCCCAAGGGTACAAGATTGTAGCTGAGGTAACAAGCTACTCGTCGAAGTCCATGAGGAACTACTAGTGGGACTGAGGTCTCCTCTACAAAACATAAGTAAAGCAAACGTGAGTACAAAGGTACTTAGCAAGACTTACATCAGATTCTATCATACATGCATTAGTATCAAGAGGGCAATGTGGGGTTTAGTTGCAGCAAGCCAGCTTTGACTCAGTGGCTATCCTGTTCTACGACTACGAATAAGTTCTTTGAGGTAGGAAAGCGCACATGAGTCCACTAATCACCACATCAATACACCACTATGGATTCACTCCCGTCTCCCTACGAGAACGCCATCCATAGTACTCACACTTGTCTTGAGAATTTTAGAGTAACCACTTCAAGTTTTCTATGTACCACGTAAGCATCCAAGAAGTCCATAACCGCGGACCCGGCTATTCGAATAGATCATGTTAACCCTGCAGGGGTGTACTTCTTCACACACGCTCTCGCCACTTACTTCCATGTACACGTCATGTATCTCGGCAACCTTCAAGTGGAAGCCTGGCGAGGGTGTCGGCCACGACCTGACTAACCACACAAGACTCTAATCTAGGTTTATCGCCTATTCGGGTTCCATCCGCAAGGAGATCCGGTCGGGGTTTCGCTCACGGGCCCAAACGATGTGTGCAGGGTTCCCTAGCCCACCTTGCCAGATGGATCTACGCTTGGTACACCATGCCACCTGTGCCTAGGCTGTCCCAAGCCCACCTTGTCGGGTGCCACTTGGTAGAAAAATAACACTACCTACAAACACCAGAAACTAGTTGCAACACCTAGACAGAGATCAAGGCAGTTAATAAGTCGAGAGAGCTTGGAGCGCCTGGAGCCCAATGTGTGGTAGTAGCTAGTCATTGGACAACTTACATAGAACTCAGTTCTTAAGAACGGTCCCAATGAGACAACCCACCATGTACTCCTACATGGCCTCTCACCGCTACCTTTACCAGAACGTGTTCACACGCTTAACTCTCAGCATCAGAACATCATAACACTCCAATCCATTCCCAATGAATTAGACCTGACACAACTCTAAGCAATAGCAGGCATGGCATGGAACACAACCTGGCTCAATCAACTCCTACACATGCTAGTGGGTTTCAACTATTTACTGTCGCAATGACAGGTCATGCAGAGGAATGGGTTCAACTACCACAGCATAAAGTAGCAGTTGAATCGTTGTTGTCCTAATGCAATAAAAGAGAGCAGGAGCATGAGAGTGGGATTGTACTGGAATTAACAAGGGGGTTTTGCTTGCTTGGTAGATCAACAGGGGGGCACTGCTCCTCTGACAGGTACTCTAAAATGGTCTCCGGAGCAGGACCTATCGAGATAGACGGTGTCGGCAATAAATACACAAACATATGCAACAATATGATGCATGATCATGGCATGTAGATGTGAAGTGGTTTGTGCTAATGTAACTAGCAACAAGTTCAGTGGAGCTCATTTGAATCGAGGATTCAAATGCAACTTCCAAACTTAAGCATTTGAAATGACCTTTATGTGTTTTCATTTATACAGCATGTATAAGTTGATTTGACATGCATAAAACTGGTGTAGATGGATAGATTGAATTTTCCTAATAATTTTTCATATATAGATTATTTCAATCTGAGCTACGGTTGAATTTATATGAATTTTAGAAGTTTTGCTAATTTTCTAGAATTTCCAAAATATAAATAATCCAGAAAATGATTAATTGTGTTAGCATGGCATCATCACTACGTTAGCGGGTCAACAGGGCTGACCAGAGTCAAACCTGACGTGTGGGGTCCACACGTCAGTGACACGGTGTTAACAACGGGGTTATTACTAATCTAATTAAAAGATTAGGGCGCAGGGGCCCAATGTCAGTGTCAGGGTTTAGTTAAATGGTGATTAGCCTTAAGATAATCACCTGTCAGGCCGGGCCCGCATGTCAGGCCGGCGAGGTTGTCGCTGGCAACCTCTGGTCCCGGCGGAGTCCGCGCTGCAGGGCACGGGGGCGGCGGCTGAGAGCACCGGGGCGTAGCCTGTGCTCTCCCGCATCTAGTGGGGCAGGTGGGAGGCGCTCGGGAGGCTGGAGCTCGCTGAGGCGGAGCTCGCGGCGGCGGCCGAAGCACCGCAGAGCGAGCTGAGGGGCTCTGCGGCCTCCTCGAGTTGCTAGGAAGACGGTGAGCTACTCGGGAGCGAGCTATGGTGGCTCTGGCCACGGCGGCAACATGATCGGCTGCGAGGAGCTACGGCCATGGCGGGGAATGGATCTAGAGCGTGCAAAAATGGGGGGAGAAGAGGGTCGGTAGAGGAGCTCACGGCAAGGCCGTCGGTGATCTCAGCGTGCTCGGGGACGGCTTGGAGGCGACGGGATGTCGGTGGCGATCTCCGGCGGCCGATGATGAAGACGACGGCGGTAACGGCTCCATGGGGCGTCCGGCGATGCGTGGCTTGACGAAGAGGACGAGGACGACGGCGCATAGCTGTTGGACTTATCAGAGAGGCGAGGCCGTGGCGGTGGGCGCGGCAACAGCGAGTGGCGGTGACGGGCGCGTTCAGTCCAGCGAGAGATAGAGAGCGGAGGAGGCAGGGAACGGGGTGAGAGTGAGAGGGTGGGGCTCAGGGACGTGCATGGCGTCCTCAAGCAACTCCAGGCGGTCGGTGGCAAGAAGGAGGTGGCGATGCACGTGTGTGCGCGCCGCGGGCACACGCCCCTGTCCTCCTGGCGCGGTGGAGACGATGACTGGCGTCGGCCAGTCAGCTAGGCCGATCTGGTAAGTGGCCCAGGTAAGTCTATCTCCCTTTTCTGTTTTCTTTTCTATTTCTGACATGTGTTTCTGATTTAGTAAAATACTAAACCAATTTATTTTCTTCTAAAAACTATTGTAGGAACTAATTGGATTATTCCAAAGCCCCACGGTAAAAATCAGAATTATTGGACATATAATATATATATATATATATATATATATATATATATATATATATATATATATATATATATATCCTATGCAAATATTTACTGGACTAACTCAAATGGCCAAAAATAAATACTTCTGAGCTCCCAACAATATTGGTTGGAATTTTACCTCTGTCTAATATTTTTAGAGAAAAACAGGAGCATATTCTTGGGCCAAATTGAAGCAATTTTTATCTTGATCATTTTCAAAAAGATTTCTGAGGCTTTCACATGTCCCCAATTCAAATTCATTTGGATTTTAAACATGATGCACACATGAAGGGCTAGCCTAGGTCATACCAAAACTAGGGATGTGACAACTCGCCCCACTCAGAAGAATCTCGTCCCGAGATTCATGAGTTGGTGGAAAGAAAGTGGGGTACTCAAGTCAAAGACGATCTTCTCGCTCCCAGGTAGCCTCTCTCTCGGAATGATGAGACCGCTGAACCCTAAGAAACTGGATGTTATGACGTCGAGTGACACGCTCTGCTTGATCAAGAATGCGAACACGGTACTCTCGATATGTTAAGTTATCTTGGAGATCAAGCATTTCGTGGTCCACTCCGTGGATGGGATCCGAGAGGCAACGCCTGAGTTGAGAGACGTGGAAGACATCATGAACTCGAGAAAGAGGTGGGGTAGTTCCAACTGGTAGGCAGCCCCTCCTTGTTTTGTGAGAATGCAAAAAGGACCAATGTAACTTGGAGCCAACTTGCCCTTGATACCGAAACAATGGGTACCCTTCAAAGGAGTAACCCGAAGGTAAGCCTTGTCACCAACTTCATAAGCCACTTCCTTATGACGACGGTCATACTGGCTCTTTTGACGAGATTGGGCTGTTTTCAAATTCTGACAAATAACGCGAACTTGCTCTTCTGCTTCCTAAATCATATCCGGTCCAAAGAATTGTCTTTCCCTACTTCCTGACCAGTTCAAAGGTGTTCGACATCTTCGTCCATTGAGAATCTCAAAATGGGCTTTCTTGAGACTGGACTGGTAGATATTGTTATAAGCAAACTCGGCAAAATGAAGGCACTTCTCCCAATCCATACTGAATGAGATAACGCATGCTCTAAGCATGTCTTCAAGAATTTGGTTGACCCGTTCCACCTGACCACTTGACTGAGGGTGGAAAGCAGTACTGAAGGAAAGATGGGTTCCCATGGAAGTCTGGAAACTCTCCCAGAAATGAGAAGTGAAAAGACTACCACGGTCTGAATTGATCTCTAGTGGAACACCATGTAGTGATACTATCCGAGAAATATATAAGTCAGCGAGCTGAGTAGCAGTGATACTCTCTCGAACAGGTAGGAAGTGAGCCACTTTGGAAAGACGATCAATGACTACAAAGATAGCATTATTCCCTCTCTTGGTCCTGGGAAAGCCGGTGATGAAGTCCATACCAACTTTATCCCATTTCCACTCAGGAATAGCTAAAGGCTGAAGGGTGCCAGCAGGCCTTTGATGCTCTGCCTTAACGCAATGACAAATGTCGCAGTTAGCAATGAACTGAGCAATTTCTCTTTTCATCCTAGTCCACCAGAACCTCTGGCGTAGGTCCTGATAAATCTTAGTGCTACCGGGATGAATCATGAGAGGAGATCCATGGGCCTCCTTAAGGATTAGTTGTCGCAGATGTTGATTCTTGGGAACCACCAAGCGATTCTCAAAGAAAACAACACCTCGATCATCCATAGAGAAACATCCAACAGCCCCCTTATTAAAGTTTCTCTTGATCCGGGAAATTCCTGTATCCTGCTTCTGAGCAGAGATGATCTGATCCACAAGAGTAGGTTTCGCCACTAAGGTAGAAAGGAATCTGCGAGGAGCAATGTGAAGGTTAAGCCTACAAAATTCCTCATGGAGAAGTGGCTGACCCTGTTGCAACATGAGATTGTTGCAACAGGACTTACGACTTAGTGCATCAGCCATGACATTGGCCTTGCCTAGGGTATAAGTAATCCCTAAATCGTAATCTGAGATCAACTCCAACCAACGTCTTTGCCTAGGGTTCAAATCTGGTTGGGTGAAGATATACTTGAGACTCTGGTGATCGGTGTAGATCTCGAAATGTTTACCAAGAAGGTAATGTCGCCAGGTCTTAAGTGCATAGACTACAGCTGCAAGCTCTAGATCATGTGTAGGATAATTATCCTCATGTGGATGCAACTGTCGAGATGCATAGGCAATCACATGACGATCCTGCGTAAGAATGCAACCTAGTCCTTGTCGTGAGGCGTCACAATAGATAACAAAGTCCTTAGTGAAATCCGGTGGCACAAGTATGGGAGCAGAAGTCAGGTGTCTTTTCAGTTCCTGAAAAATGTACTCACACTATGGGGACCACTCAAACATTTTATCTTTCTTGAGAAGTTCCGTGAGAGGTTTGGCCATTGTGGAGAAATTTTCAACGAAGCGCCAACAATAACTGGCTAGATCAAGGAAACTCCTAACGTGTTTAACTGTTTCAGGTGGAGTCCAATCAAGAACGGCCTGAACTCTTTCGGGATTGACAGCAATGCCCTTACCAGATATCACATGGACCAGGTAGGTCACTTCTGGCAACCAAAATTCACACTTGGAGAACTTGGCATAAAGGCAGTGCTCTATGAGTTTCTCTAACACAAGTCTAAGATGTTCGGCATGCTCTTCCTTGTTCTTCGAGTAAATAAGGATATCATCGAGGTAAACCATGATGAACTTATCTAAGTACTCCATGAAGATTGAGTTCATCAAGCGGGAGAATGTGGCTGGAGAATTGGTTAGACCAAAGGACATGACGGAGTACTCTTACTGGCCATAACGAGTGACAAAAGCCGTTTTAGGAATGTCCCCGTTTCTGATCTTGATTTGGTGGTAGCTTAACCTCAAATCCATCTTGGAAAGGACTGAGTATCCAGTGGGCTGATCATACAGCTCGTTGATCCTGGGGAGCGGATACTTGTTCTTTATCGTGACCAAATTAACGGGACGATAATCTACAGCATCCGGTCTATACCATCTTTTTTCTTGACGAAGAGGACGGGACAAGCCCAGGGAGAAGAAATAGGACGGATGAAACCCTTTTGTAAGGACTCATCAAGTTGTTTCTTAAGCTCGGCTAGCTCTAAGGGTGCCATCTTGTAAGGTCTTAAGTGCATAGACTACAGCTGCAATCTCTAGATCATGTGTAGGATAATTCTCCTCATGTGGATGCAACTGTCGAGATGCATAGGCAATCACATGGAGATCTTGCATAAGAATGCAACCTAGTCCCTGTCGTGAGGCGTCGCAGTAGATAACAAAGTCTTCAGTGAAATCCGGTGGCACAAGTATGGGAGCAGAAGTCAGGCGTCTTTTTAGTTCCTGAAAACTGTACTCACACTGTGGGGACCACTCAAACTTTTTATCTTTCTTGAGAAGTTCCGTGAGAGGTTTGGCCACTTTGGAGAAGTTCTCAACAAAGCAGCGACAATAACTGGCTAGACCAAGGAAACTCCTAACTTGCTTAACTGTTTCAGGCGGAGTCTAATCAAGAATGGCCTGAACTCTCTCGGGATTGACAGCAATGCCCTTACCAGAGATTACGTGGCCGAGATAGGTCACTTCTGGTAACCAAAATTCGCACTTGGAGAACTTGGCATAAAGGCGGTGCTCTCTGAGTTTTTCTAACACAAGTCTAAGATGCTCGGCATGCTCTTCCTCGTTCTTCGAGTAAATAAGGATATCATCGAGGTAAACCACAACGAACTTGTCTAAGTACTCCATGAAGATCGAGTTCATCAAGCGGGAGAATGTGGCTGGAGAATTGGTTAGACCAAAGGACATGACGGTGTACTCGTACTGACCATAACGAGTGACAAAAGCCGTTTTAGGAATGTCCCCATTTCTGATCTTGATTTGGTGGTAGCCTAACCTCAAATCCATCTTGGAAAAGACCGAGGATCCAGCAAGCTGATCATATAGGTTGTTGATCCTGGGAGCGGATACTTGTTCTTTATCGTGACCAAATTAATGGGATGATAATCTACAACCATCCGGCCCGTACCATCCTTCTTATTGACGAAGAGAACGGGGCAAGCCCAAGGAGAAGAACTAGGACGGATGAAACCCTTTTGCAAGGACTCATCAAGTTGTTTCTTAAGCTCAGCTAGCTCTAAGGGTGCCATCTTGTAAGGTCTCCTAGAAATTGGGGCAGTTCCTGGGATAAGATATATGACAAACTCTACATCCCTGTCAGGTGGAATACCTGGCAGTTCCTTAGGAAAGACATCCGGAAAGTCATGGACTATTGGGATATCTTCACGGTCTGGAAGAGGGTTGGCATTAAGCGAATAGAGATGACACTTTGCAACTCTGGTGGTGAGAGTGACTATCTTGCCAGATGGGTGTGTGAGCTGAACAGACCTAGTGTAACAATCAATCTTGGCATAATGAGCTTTCATCTAGTCCATACCCAAGATGATGTTAATATCTGTAGACTTGAGGGCTATAAGTGATGCAAGGAATACAAGTTTGTCAACGAGGATTTCTTTAACATGGCTTACACTAGAAGTTTGCCATTTGGATCCAGGAGTTTGAATGAGTAGTGGGGAGGGTGTATCACAAAATGACATGTCGTGCAAGCGGGCATAACTCTCGGAAAGGGAGGAATGAGACGCTCCAGTATCGAACAAAACCAATGTTGGATGACAGTTCACAAGGAGTGTACCAAGAACGACATCTGGATCATCATGAGGGTCTTTAGCTGAGACGTGATGCACATGTCCACGTTCAGTGGGATCATACTTGGCACTGATCATCTTGCCTGATGGCTTACCATGGCCAATAGACTTCTCGGGCTGGGGTGGAGCAACACTGGTCTGAGTGCAATTACGGGCAATGTGGCCTGTCTCTCCGCACTTGTAACAAATCGTGGAGGTAGGACATGGACTCGCATTGGCAGGCGGTCCACCAATAGGCCTGGGTGGAGCATAAAACTAAACCAGGTGAAGCGCCAGATAAGATGGCCTCGGTGTTAAACCGGTGGAAGAGCAGAGTTCGGAACCCAAATCCGACGCTTCTGAGAACTAGAACCGGAGGAAGAACCCATATCACGGGTGTGCTTACGAGACTCCTCGTAAGTGAGCTGAGCTGTCTCTACATTAATGGCCTTGTTCACAAGAGCCTGGAAAATATCCAGTGATGCAGGTGGAGATCACGACGCAACTTGGGGTTGAGACCCTTCCGAAACCTAGCCTGCTTCTTGGCATCCGTGGACACCAACTCTGTAGCATAGCGGGCGAGGTTCTCAAACTCTCTACTGTAAGCATCAACAACCATCTTACTCTGGGTGAAACTACAGAACTCTTCTCTCTTGTGATCGATGAGGGCTTCAGGAATGTCATGCTCGCGAAAGGCCTCAGTGAAATCTCTCCAGGTAGGAATCTGACCAGCTGGAAGCATAGCCTCATAGTTCTGCCACCAAAGACTAGCAGGACCCTCTATGTGATATGTAGCATAGGTGACCTTGTCACCTTTGGCCATGTTCACGGAACGCAGCTTATGAGTGATATTACGGAGCCAGTCATCTGCATCGAGTGGCTCAATGGAATGATGGAAGGTGGGTGGGTTTAGGCCTATGAAGTAGGTGATGGAAACCAACTCATTACGCTGATGGGCGGTGTTTTGCTCAATCCGTGCCAACAAGCGGTTATACTCGCGCTTGTTCCTCTCAATCTCTAACAAGAACTCTGCCAACGAAGATTGGTCGGGAGGATCCTCATCCCTACCTTCTCCGTGGTTTCGGCTATGAGCAATGGAACTTTGGGTAACTGACGACATCCTAGGAAACGAAACCACGGACGGGATCAGCATCAACTATAGGATGCAGTATGTAGCACAAGGAAATTAGCATCTGTCGAACTCCTAGGACAATTTCGGCAGCATAACGATAGTAAAATGCTCAAAATGAGACATCCTGCAAATGATGGGGTAGTACCATACTCAACATCATCACTCAAGGTTCTATGATAGTACTAAACAGACTACACCGGAAGTACTCGAAAACTGGAATATGACTCTGATCAATCAATCCTATGAGACTATGGAGTAGTAACTCATGATCCTGATAGACGGAAGAGAAAGCCTAGTTCCCTAACCCCGTAGGAAAGATAGGATGACTCAGATCAGAAAGGCATGAGGTATAAGGAGTAAAAAGAGCCTTACGTTCCCTTCCATAATCAATTCCCTTATATAGCTAAAGAATTTCTAGACTCGACTTCAACCAGTTTGGCTTGGTAATCCTACAGGCAGTCAGGCTTTGATACCAAAGCTGTCGGGACCCCGGTCCTAAGTCACACCGATCTAGCATGTACCACATCATATCACTTTGCGGCCTCACGCATGATATTCTCGCGGGTGCCACCTTACCTGGCCCGGGACCGTTTGCGCCTTTTCGCTCACGTATATGATAGTGTCGCTAGCATCCATATGACAGAGAACCCGGGCCAACATGAATAGTCGTAAACACAAAGTGGCACTAACTTACAGGGACAGGAATACATGACCCAGCAACGAACGTGTCGGTCATCAGCGAGTGAATCTGGGCTGTAGCAACTGGGCTAATAGGACTGACATTTCCCCGAAGGGACAGACACATGAACGTAGAAGGACACATGTCGTCCAGTCTAAGTGTTCTGGAGCAGTAGCAACTGGGCTAACAGGACTCTGGTAATCCGGGCTGTAGCAGACTACCATGGCTCAGTGGGAGCACTAGACTACATTTCCCCATAAGAAAGGCTACCAAGGATAGACAACTAGGTTGTCAGATCCCACACATAGCAATACACGTCACACGTATGCATAACATGCAAGTATGTGTTGTACAACATGGCATCACAACATAACTCAAACTCATATAGATAGAGGCCCAGAAGAGCCACATAGCATTATATTACAAACAGGGGTCACATGACCCATCATTCAGAGAATACAAGCAACGGAAGCATAACATGTCTGAGTACAGACAACTGCAAATGAAAAAGGCTGAGAAACCTAACTATCTACAAGTCCCTCCCAAGGGTACAAGATCGTAGTTGAGGTAACAAGCTACTCGTCGAAGTCCATGAGGAGCTACTAGTGGGACCAAGGTCTCCTCTACAAAACATAAATAAAGCAAACATGAGTACAAAGGTACTCAGCCAGACCTACATCAGATCCTATCATACATGCATTAGTATCAAGAAGGCAATGTGGGGTTTAGTTGCAGCAAGCCAGCTTTGACTCACTGGCTATCATGTTCTACAACTATGAGTAAGTTCTTTGAGGTAGGAAAGTGCACATGAGTCCACTAATCACCACATCAGTACACCACTATGGATTCACTCCCGTCTCCCTACGAGAAGGCCATCCATAGTACTCACACTTGTCTTGAGCATTTTAGAGTAAGCACTTCAAGTTGTCTATGTACCACGTAAGCATCCAAGAAGTCCATAACCGCGGACCCGGCTATTCGAATAGATCATGTTAACCCTGCAGGGGTGTACTTCTTCACACACGCTCTCGCCACTTACTTCCATGTACACGTCATGTATCTCGGCAACCTTCAAGTGGAAGCCTGGCGAGGGTGTCGGCCACGACCTGACTAACCACACAAGACTCTAATCTAGGTTTATCGCCTATTCGGGTTCCATCCGCAAGGAGATCCGGTCGGGGTTTCGCTCACGGGCCCAAACGATGTGTGCAGGGTTCCCTAGCCCACCTTGCCAGATGGATCTACGCTTGGTACACCATGCCACCTGTGCCTAGGCTGTCCCAAGCCCACCTTGTCGGGTGCCACTTGGTAGAAAAATAACACTACCTACAAACACCAGAAACTAGTTGCAACACCTAGACAGAGATCAAGGCAGTTAATAAGTCGAGAGAGCTTGGAGCGCCTGGAGCCCAATGTGTGGTAGTAGCTAGTCATTGGACAACTTACATAGAACTCAGTTCTTAAGAACGGTCCCAATGAGACAACCCACCATGTACTCCTACATGGCCTCTCACCGCTACCTTTACCAGAACGTGTTCACACGCTTAACTCTCAGCATCAGAACATCATAACACTCCAATCCATTCCCAATGAATTAGACCTGACACAACTCTAAGCAATAGCAGGCATGGCATGGTAGGAACACAACCTGGCTCAATCAACTCCTACACATGCTAGTGGGTTTCAACGATTTACTGTCGCAATGACAGGTCATGCAGAGGAATGGGTTCAACTACCGCAGCATAAAGTAGCAGTTGAATCATTGTTGTCCTAATGCAATAAAAGAGAGCAGGAGCATGAGAGTGGGATTGTACCGGAATGAACAAGGGGGTTTTGCTTGCTTGGTAGATCAACAGGGGGCACTGCTCCTCTAACAGGTACTCTAAAACGGTCTCCGGAGCCGGACCTATCGAGATAGACGGTGTCGGCAATCAATACACAAACATATGCAACAATATGATGCATGATCATGGCATGTAGATGTGAAGTGGTTTGTGCTAATGTAACCAGCAACAAGCTCAGTGGAGCTCATTTGAATCGAGGATTCAAATGCAACTTCCAAACTTAAGCATTTGAAATGACCTTTATGTGTTTTCATTTATACAGCATGTATAAGTTGATTTGACATGCATGAAACTGGTATAGATGGATAGCTTCAATTTTCCTGATAATTTTTCATATATAGATTATTTCAATCTGAGCCACGGTTGAATTTATATGAATTTTAGAAGTTTTGCTAATTTTCTGGAATTTCCAAAATAGAAATAATATAGAAAATGATTAATTGCGTTAGCATGGCGTCATCACTACGTCAGCGGGTCAACATGGCTGACCAGAGTCAAACCTGACGTGTGGGGTCCACACGTCAGTGACACAGTGTTAAACAAGGGGGTTATTACTAATCTAAATAAAAGATTAGGGCGCAGGGCCCACTATCAGTGTTAGGGTTTAGTTAAATGGTGATTAGCCTTAAGCTAATCACCTGGCAGGCCAGGCCCGCACCTCAGGCTGGCGAGGTCGTCGCTGGCGACCTCTGGTCGCGGAGGAGTTCGCGCTGCAGGGCATGGGGGCGGTGGTTGAGAGCACAGGGGCGTAGCCCGTGCTCTCCCGCATCTTGTGGGGCAGGTGGGAGGAGCTAGGGAGGCCGGAGCTCGCCGGAGTAGAGCTCGCCGGAGTGGAGCTTGCGGCAGTGGCCGGAGCCCGCTCCGAGCGGGCACAGGCTACGGGGCGCGGTAGAGCGAGCTGAGGGGCTCTGTGGCCTCCTCGAGTTGCATGGAAGACGGTGAGCTGCTTGGGAGCGAGCTGCGATGGCTCTGGCCATGGCGGCGACATGATCGGCAGCGAGGAGCTACGGCCATGGCGGAGAACGGAGCTAGAGGGCGCGAAAACGGAGGGAGAAGAGGGGTTCGGTAGAGGAGCTCACGGCGAGGCCGTCGGTGATGTCAGCGCGCTTGGCGACGGCTTGGAGGTGACGGGATGTCGGTGGCGATCTCTGGCGGCCGATGATGAAGACAACGGCGGTGATGGCTCCACGGGGCGTTCGGCGACGCGTGGCTTGACGAAGAGGACGAGGATGATGGCGCGGGGCTGTTGGACTTGTGGGAGAGGTGACGCCGCAGCGACGGGTGCGGCAACAGCGAGCGGCGGTGACGGGCGCGTTCGGTCCAGCGAGAGTGTCGGAGTAAATAGCCATGGGTAGCCTAGCCGGCTCCCCCTGGCCCTTCTGAAAAAATTACGAGCCCGTCCGGCTCTCAAGAAATCTAAGACATGGGGCCGCCTTCCCCTTGCTGGCTTTCACCCAGGCCGGCTTTCGGAAGGTGGCCCGATGTTAGCCCTCGTGAAGAAAGCCACGGGAGGGCCGACTTCGAGAAGCCGGCCGCGAGAAGGCCGACTCCAAGAAGCTGGCTCCCATAAAGCGGTCGAGACCGTACCCTCAAAGTTTGCATCCACCTAGCGGTGATGTGACGGGGTGTGGCTACAGTGAAGCCTGCCTCCCTCGAATCCCGGAGCACGCCTGGCACAGTGCGCCGTACGAGGTGGGCCTGACCCGCCCGGTGCAGCACTGTTGCCATGCTGACCCTGGTGTCACCCATGACGGGCCGCCAGTGCGGCCCACAGATGGTGGGCCCCTTCGGGCAGAGAGACACCCGAAGGCGGCCACGCCTCCCCTAGTCGGCCCAAGATGGAACCGGCTCCCCGCAGCCGGCTTGCCTCTTCCCTCGAAGGAGACGCCCCATTAAGGAGACAAGACGTGGTGAGGCTACAGCGATCGCCCGACGGACGGCGGCACTGTAGCCGCGCCTACCACCACGAAGCCCACGTCACCAAGATAGAGCAACAGTAACCAGCCGCCGACCAGGTCCTGGACAGTGGGGCCTGCCTGTCGACCAAGAGGCTGGCAGCTGGCGGGACCCACCAGTCAGCGGGCCCCAGCAGCCGGCGCAAAAGCCGGCAAGCGCAGTCACAGACGGCTGGGCCCCGCACCCAGTCGGATTACCATTGTACCCCCAGGGGGTAGGCCTATATAAACCCCCCGGGGCACCCATGCAAAGGGTTCGACCCCCTGCTAGTTCTAGACACCACACAAGGAGAAGAAGCAAGCTAGCCGTGCCCTTCTTCCTCCTCCCACCGAACAGCTCAAGGAGCATTGTGTAGCTACTTGTCCATCTAGTGATCATGCGGAGACCCCACAGAGCAGCAGTAGGGGTGTTATCTCCATGGAGAGCCCCAAAGCTGGGTAAGATTCGCCGGCGTGCATGTCTTCGCCTCGTCCCATTTCCAGGCACCGGCGATGTCTTACTGGCTCCCACAATGATAAGCCACCCGTTGGCATATGTCGCACCTACCACCCGACATTTGGCGCCCACCGTGGGGCCAGGTGCACCGTCGTCCGGAGACCTATTCTGGACGGGAACCCTCTTCCTCCCCAGCGAGCGTAGCCAGCCCGGCACGCCCGATGGCACTCGCCACGACGCGCTGCAAGGCGTCACTAGTGTCTGCGCGGCGAGCAGCCTCGCCGATCTCCGCGACAAAACCCTCACCTCCGACGACCTCGCCTCCGATGCGGGCACCGACCACCTCGCCAACCTTCTCGGTCAGCTCCATGTCTCCAGCGAGCCCGTTGTGGATCTGGAGTCGGTTGGCTCCACCGACCCGATGCCTGTCGACTCCGACACGGCCTCCTACGACACCTTCCCCACCAACGTCATGATCTACAACGACCCGCTTCCTCGAGCCGACGGCTGCGATGCTGTCACCACCGAAGTGATGGTTGTCGGCCACGGCGGCCCAGCCGACGAGAGCGCCCACGACGCCCCGCACGCGGCGGCCCATGACTTGTCCACCCCCCTCCCGGCTGATGCCAACGACGAAGCACTGGAGGCACGCCGCCTCGCCCTCCTCGCAAAGGGCCGGAGGCTGGCTTCCGTAAGACGCCTCACTAAGGCCTACCAGCGCGAAGCTGACCGCGCCGCCTTCGGCACGCCGACCCCGGGTGGGCCAAGCCGGGCCGGCCTTGTCAAGCAACACGGCGCCGTCATCGCCGACACGCTGGGAGTCGACCGCCCAGTCTGCGCCACTCCACTCGAGAACCTGCGCGCCGCCCAGGCAGCCGTAGACGAGTTGGACGACTTGGAGGCCGAAGACCTCCCCCACATGACCCGGCGCATCCAGCAACTGATCGATGCAGCCGCGCAGTGGCACGAAGCCGACGCCCGCGTGGGAAGCCCTCCCCCGCGCCGAGATCACGGCGCGACGTCCCGGACGCCGACTACGAGCAACACCCGCGCGCGGCACGAGAAAGAGCCGGCTGCTAGCCGCAGCCGGACCCGAATCTCCATCGAGCGAGACGCGGACGTCCATCCCCGAGCCATGGAATGGCGGGGCAACCCGCCTCCGCCTCGACCCCGTGGAGAGAGATATCCCACCCCGCCGCCGGTGGCGCACCCGACTCTCAGCAGACGACTGGGTCGCCGCGAAGGAGTCGGCGAGAACGATGCCTGCCATCGGATCGACCGCCTGGCGTGATCCCTAGCGCTGGAAGAAGAAGACGATGTCGGCCTGCCTTGTTTCGGCCCCCGCATCCGCGACGAGCCTTTCCCCAAAGGGTTCCCGCTCCCAAGAGACACGCCCAAGTATAACGGCTCCGTGAAGCCGGAAGATTGGCTGATCGACTACTCCACGACGGTCAGCATAGCCAACGGCAACTGGCGCGTTGCCGTGAAGTACGTGCCCCTCATGCTGCAAGGCACGGTGCGGACCTGGCTCAACAGCCTCAAGCCTCTCAGCATCAACAGCTGGCTAGATTTCACCGAAGCTTTCATCCGCAACTTCACCAGCACCTACAAGCGGGCTCCCAAGCCCAGACAGCTCTCCTTGTGCGTACAAGGCCCCGCCGAGTCCACTCGCGACTACCTCACGCATTGGGCCGAGCTCCGCAACTCTTGCAAAGGGGTGCACGAGGTGCAAGCCATAGAATACTTTACAGCCGGATGCCGAGAAGGCACCCTCCTCAAGCACAAGCTCCTCTGCGACGAGCCGACTACCCTCGATGAGCTTCTAGACATAGCGGACAAGTACGCCACCGCCGACTCCTCGATGAAGACCGAGCTTCGGGTAGATGCATCCGGAAAAGTACTTAACCCGGTGCCCAAGACGCCGGCTGGGGACTCCGGCCGACGCCCACACTCGAACGACCACAAGCACAAGGGCCCTGCGCCGCCTCCCGCCAGTCGGCAGGTGGCCATGATCGAAGACGCGCCGCCTGAAGGGCGACCTGCGCCCAAGAAGCCCAAGGGCGGCTGACCGGCTTGGTAGCCGTCCTTCTCCTACGAGCAAACTCTCAACGCCCCGTGAAAGTTCCACAGCGGCGCAAAGCCGTCCAACCACACAACCCGGAAGTGCCATTGGCTCACCCGGATCTCCAAAGGCGAGGGGCTCGCGCCGCCTTCGCCTGCCGGCCTGCCGCCTCCGGCCGCTCGGTTCGCAGTCGGAGCCGTGCATGACGAGTTCCTTGACGAGCAAGCAACCTACATCGTCTTTACAAGCCAGCCCGAAGACCGGCGTAGAAAACACCGAGAGCACCAGGAAGTAAGCGTGGTCGCTGCCAACCCCGCCGGACACATGCATTGGTCAGAAAAGCCCATCAGCTGGAGCCGGGCCGACCATCCAGAGGTGATGCCGTCTCCCGGATCTTATGCGCTGGTCCTGGAAGCCACCCTTGCGACAGACAGACGCGCTGCCTGCTTCCCCCGCGTGCTGATAGACGGCGGGAGCAGCATCAACATCATGTACCGTGACACCCTGGAGAAGCAAAATGTCAAGACGAAGCAGCTCATGCCTACTCGAATAGTGTTCCATGGCATCGTACCCGGCCTGTCCTGCGCCCCCATTGGCAAGATCAAGATTGACGTACTTTTTGGGGACAAGGAGCATTTCCGCCGGGAAGCGATCTAGTTTGAAGTGGTGGACCTGGAGAGCCCTTACCATGCATTGCTTGGCCGACCTGCCTTGGCCAAATTCATGGCAGTTCCCCACTATGCATACCTCAAGATGAAGATACCAAGTACCAAAGGCATCATCACCGTAGCTGGCGATTACAAGAAGTCCTCTGAGGGCGCGGCAGCCAGCAGCCGACTGGCCGAGTCCCTTGTGATTGCTGAAGAAAAGAAGATGTTGGACCGAGTCGTGGCCATAGCCGGCAAGCAGTCGGCCGTGTCCCCCGACCCCAAGGAGCATGATCCTCAAGGATCCTTCCAGCCGATCAAGGAGACGAAGAAGATACCTCTTGACCCCAAGCATCTAGAGAGGTTTGCCGTCATCGGGGCAAGCCTAAACAGCAAATAGGAAGGCGAGCTCGCCGATTTCCTCCGTGAGAATCGGGACATCTTTGCATTGTCCCCCAAGGACATGCCGGGTGTTCCGAGGAAATTCGCCAAGCACAAACTACACGTCCGAGAAGACGCAAAGCCAGTCAAACAACCCCTTCGTCGACTGTCGAGGAGAAGCGTAGGATTGTGGGAGAGGAGATAGCCCGGCTTCTGGCGGCCGACTTCATTATGGAAGTTTTCTTTCCAGAGTGGCTCGCCAACCCGGTCCTTGTGCTAAAGAAGAATAACAAGTGGCGCATGTGTATATACTACACGAGCCTCAACAAGGCTTGCCCCAAAGATCCCTTTTCCCTGCCAAGGATTGACCAAGTGATAGACTCCACGGCCGGATGCGAGCTGTTGAGTTTCTTGGATGCTTACTCAGGATATCACCAGATAAAGCTAGATCCGGACGACTGCCTGAAGACCGCCTTCATCACGCCATTTGGAGCCTTCTGCTACCTGACTATGACATTCGGCTTAAGAAATGCCGGTGCTACTTTTCAGCGTTGCATGCAGAAGTGCCTCCTCAAGCAACTCGGCAGAAACGCTCACGTCTACGTGGACGATATTGTGGTGAAGACGGAGAAGCGTGGCACTTTGCTGGGAGACCTCAAGGAAACGTTTGAGAACCTGCGCCGGTTCCAAATCAAGCTCAACCCTGAGAAATGCGTGTTCGGAGTGCCAGCCGGCCAGCTCTTAGGCTTCCTGGTCTCCGAACGCGGCATCGAATGCAACCCGGTGAAGATCAAGGCCATCGAGAGAATGGCGATCCCCACCAAGCTTCGAGACATCCAAAAGTTCACCGGATGCTTGGCCTCCTTGAACCGCTTCATCAGCCGACTCGGAGAGAAGGCTCTCCCCCTCTACCGCCTCATGAAGAAGAGCACTCACTTCGAGTGGAACGACCAGGCCGACCAAGCTTTTCACGAGCTGAAGAAGATGCTGGCCACACCGCCTGTCCTCGCGGCGCCGACTGAGAAAGAGCCCATGCTCCTTTACATCGCCACAACTAGCCGGGTGGTCAGCACCGTCATCATAGTCCAACACCCAGAAGAAGGCCGAGCCCAGCCGGTCCAGAGGCCGGTGTATTATTTAAGTGAGGTGTTGTCCGCTTCAAAGCAGAACTACCCGCACTACCAGAAGTTGTGTTACGGCGTGTACTTCACCGCCAAGAAACTGAAGCCCTACTTTCAAGAGCACCCCGTCACGGTCGTATGCACCGCCCCGCTGGCCGAGATCATAGGAAGCCGGGAAGCATCCGGCCGGGTGGCGAAATGGGCCATCGAGCTGGCCCCTTACACGATCTTCTACGAGCCCCGCACCGCCATCAAGTCCCAAGCACTGGCCGACTTCCTCGTCGACTGGGCCGAGACCCAGTACCTGCTGCCGGCTCCCGACTCCACCCATTGGCGCATGCACTTTGACGGGTCCAAGATGCGCACCGGCCTGGGAGCCGGCATCGTCCTTACCTCTCCCAAAGGCGACAAGCTCAGATACACGCTGCAAATTCACTTTGCCGCCTCCAACAACGTGGCCGAGTACGAGGCACTCATACACAGGCTCCGGCTTGCCAAGGAACTCGGCACTCGCCGGATCCTATGCTATGGCGACTCGGACTTGGTGGTCCAGCAATCATTCGGCGACTGGGATGCCAAGGACGCAAATATGGTGAGCTACTGCTTCCTGGTTCAACAACTCAGCGGATACTTTGAAGGATGCGAGTTCCTCCACGTACCGCGAGCCGACAACGAGCCAGCCGATGCCCTGGCTCGAATAGGCTCCACTCGGCAAGCAATTCCAACCGGCGTCGCTCTACAACGCCTCCTCAAGCCGTCCATCAAGCCGTCTCCAGAATCCGATTCCATCTTCGTGCCGCCTGACCCCGACGCGGCTGGGTCCGGCTCGAAGAACCAAGAGGGCGACCCCGGGACTTCAGTAACCGGCCCGGGGACTTCGGCAACTGGCTTGGGGACTGCCACACTCGGCTCGGGGACTGCAGTAGCCGGCTTGGGGACTGCACCAACACAACAGCCGGCGGCCGACTCCAGCATTTCACCACCCAGCCCGCCCACCCTGGTGGCAGTAGCCACATTGGCAGTAGGAGAAGTCGCGGCTCCGTCATGGGCTCAGTCCATCCTCAACTTCCTAGTAAACCAAGATCTGCCGGCTGACGAAACAGAGGCAAGACAAGTCCAACGTCGAGCCGGATCATACACAATCGTCAACAGAGAACTAGTCAAGCGCAATGTCACTGGAATCCTCTAATGGTGCGTCGAGCAAGAGAAGGGCATTGCAATCCTCAGAGACATTCACCAAGGAGAATGCGGCCACCATGCGGCTTCAAGATCACTCGTCGCCAAAGCTTTCCGCCATGGTTTCTTCTGGCCGACCGCTTTGGACGATGCCAAAGAATTAGTTAAAAATTGCAAGGGGTGCCAACTCTTCAGCTCCAAGCAACACATGCCGGCTTCGGCACTCAAGACCATTCCCCTCACTTGGCCCTTCGCCGTTTGGGGACTGGACATGGTGGGCCCATTCAAGATGGCGCGCGGCGGCATGACGCATCTGCTCGTCGCCGTCGACAAATTCACCAAGTGGATTGAAGCAAAGTCGATCAAGAAGCTGAATGGGCCGACTGCTGTGACATTCATCGCAGACATAACAATTCGGTACGGCGTGCCACACAGCATCATCACCAACAATGGCACGAATTTTGCCAAAGGAGCCTTGGCACGTTTCTGCGCAGCCCAAGGTATCCGGCTGGACTTAGCGTCCGTCGCCCACCTGCAGTCAAACGGCCAGGTCAAGCGAGCCAACGGCCTCATCCTCTCCGGCATCAAGCCCCGACTGGTCATACCTCTAGAGCGTTCAGCCGGCTGTTGGCTCGACGAGCTGCCGGCTGTCCTCTGGAGTCTGCGCACTACTCCAAACAAGTCAACCGGCTTCACCCCTTTCTTCCTTGTGTATGGTGCCGAGGCGGTCATCCAAACTGACATCGAGTTCGACTCGCCTCGAGTAACCATGTACACAGAAGCGGAGGCCAAGGAAGCACGAGAAGACGGCGTAGACCTGCTAGAAGAAAGCCGGCTGTTAGCCCTCAGCCGGTCTGCCATCTACCAGCAGGGTTTGTGCCGCTACCACAGCCGGAAGGTCAGGCCAAGATCTTTTCAAGAGGGCGATCTTGTGCTCCGGCTGATCCAGCGAACAGCCGGCCAGCACAAGCTCTCGGCCCCTTGGGAAGGCCCCTTCGTCATCAGCAGAGCTCTAGGCAACGACTCCTACTACCTGATCGACGCACAGAAGCCGAAGGCACGCAAGAGAGACGACTCCGGCAAGGAGTCGGAACGACCATGGAACGCCAACCTCCTTCGAAGATTTTACAGTTGAAATGCAGTATGTATCACGCTAACTTTTGTATTAAGTACGAGACAATAGGCCCCCCGAGGAGGCTCGGGGACTGCCATCTCTTATCTGTGAAGGAAAAGTATCATGCTTATGACTTTGTCATTTCATTTACTTGTTCCGTCCGGCACC
This sequence comes from Triticum dicoccoides, assembly GCF_002162155.2. NCBI lineage: Eukaryota > Viridiplantae > Streptophyta > Magnoliopsida > Poales > Poaceae > Triticum > Triticum dicoccoides. The sequence goes on from NC_041386.1 coordinate 399,013,160, forward strand.
GGGTTCGACTAGTCGGCCCGGGGACTGGCCAACTGGAGTTATATTAGAAGTCCTACCCGCAGTCAGACAAGTAGTGTGCCGGCTCCCAAGCTTTCTCTTGCCAAAAGTCGCAGTGCGAAGAACCGGTTGTCCGACTGGCAAGAGTTAAAGGAAGGAACGGGCGCCCACACGAAAAACGGCTAGGGACTAACGGACTAATGTAACAAAAGCCGGTTTTTCTCCCACCGATGAATGGCTACCAGAGTAGCCGGCCGGCCGGTTTCCATTCACTTCACTTCAATCCAAGAAAGCTCAAGTACTTGCCTCCCCAAAGAGGGAAGGCGGCAAAGGAAAAAGCCTAAGGATAAAAAGCATACGCGAATGGAAACCAAACATGCACATAATAATATTTACATAAAAGACCTCCGAGAGGCCAGCATTCAACATAGTTTGGATACACCCCCAGTGGGTGGAACTGCGAAAACTTAATGAAGATTGTTCAAAAGACAACAAGCAGGAAAAATAAGGATGGCAGGTCAAGCCGGCGGAGCGACCGACGAGTCGGGCTGGTTGGCGGAGACGGTTGTGCCGGCTGAAGGAGCGGCCGGCAGGCGAACCTCGGTTTGGTCACCGCCTCCCGCAGAGGGTGCGCTTCCACGCGCCTCATTGCTGGAGGCACGGTCGGCCTGAGGTCGTCCGATTGTTCCACCAGCCGGCTCGACGTCTTCGCCGTCCTCCTCTTCGTCATCCTCGCCCTCGTCGCTGCAGGCGATCTCCTCTGCCGAATCCTCGCCCACCGCCGGGTTCAGCCCGAACCACTCCTCCGGCTGGGCAACACTGTCATCATCGATTTTGGGTGCAAAAACGCTGATGTCGGTGCACTCGGCGATCGTCGAAGCACGCTGGGCGATAGCCGGCCTCACCTCCTCCAGCTCTGCGCCGGCCTCCATCCGCCAAGTGCGCAGCTGGTCCAGGCTCAGCCCTGGGTACCAAGCCCGAACAAACTCCAATGCCCGCCCGGCTCCGAGGCGGGCCGCCGATGCCTTCCAAGCCTCAAAGCGACCGACCGCGACCTGCAGCCAGTCGGCAGTCCGGCTTGGGGTTCGGGGGATCATCTCGCCGGGCCAGAGGGCGGCTAACAGTTGCGCCCCGGCACGTTGGAGCCGGCGAAGCATCCGATGAGCCGGCTGCAACCGCGCCTGGACAGCCAAGAGCTGCTCCTCAAGCGTCCGGTTCGCATCCGGCGCGATGTTGGCCCCCGCCTGACGGCGCGCCTCGCGGTGGGCTTCGATGCTCTGGGTGGCAAAGGAGGAGTAGCCGGGAAAGTAGTCTGCGCAGGGAAATAGGCAGCAACACAAGTTAGAACAAGAAACAGACGCCAAGGGGCAGGAGAGGAGCGAGGAAGGCGGCTTACCGTCGATCAAGTCCTCGATGCGGCCAAAGCCCTCATCAAGTGCTCGCCGGGTCTCAGCCCAGCTCGCCGCCTCGGTCTCATACTCTGCCTTCAGGGCGGCCTCGCTATCCTGCGCTTGCTGCAGGGCCGCCTTATGGATCTTCTCCTGGTCAGCCAGCTTCTTGGCCAGGCGGTCACGCTCCTGGACCAAGACAGCGTACTCGGCGTCCTCGGTATGAAGGGCGGCCTGTGCTTCGCCGAGCTCCTTCCTCAAGTCGGCGTTGGCCCCTGAAGACAAAGAAAAAGACAAACCAATAAGGAAAAAGTCGTCAAGAAAGATCCGACCCGACTGCGCAGCAGTCGGCCCGAATCTCGGGGACTACACCTAGTGGGTGCGCTGACGCGCCCCCACAGGAGACAGACAAAATCAAGTACTCACTTTGGTTGTCGGCCAGGTCGTCGGTCCTCCGACTCAAATCCCGAGCCTGGGAGTTGAAGGCGACAGCACGGGAGTTATGATATTCCTGAAAGATTCAGACAAGAAGCAAAGATGAGGTGGTTGTCAAGAAAGATTCGACCCGACTGCGCAGCAGTCGGCTCGAATCTCGGGGACTACACCCAGTTGGTGCGCTGACGCGCCCCCACGGAAGAAATCAAGAGATCAAAACAGCCAAGAATGAAGGACTCACCCGGATGGCGGCTCGCGTCGACAGGAACTCCTGGGTGAACTGCTGCAGCAGGGCGGCCTGAGCTTGAAGCCGGCTCCGGACCCCTTGAGCCGCCACATTCAGCTCGCCAGTCCCCCCGCTGGGAGTCCACTCGGACGTGGCAGTGCTGGCCGCCTCCGGATCTTCAGCCGACTAGCCTGCGCCCGCGACTCGGTGCGACTCCGGCAGAGCGGCGCCTCCCCCTGCGCGCCGACGCATCACCGGCTGCACCTCGAGGCCGGCTCTGTCCTCCGGCTCACCCCCGGCCGGCTCCTCTGGCGCCGCTGACGATTGGCCGCCTTGACCCACTCCGGTTGACGCTGCTAGCGGCGCTCTCCTCGCGAAGGCCACGGGGTCCTCCCTCCTCTCCATTAGCGGCGGGTCTTGGACGATTTCCTCCTCCAAGGGTAGTGGGGTGTCAGGGGCCACGGCTCGGAGGGGAATGGCGAGTAGCGGAGGCTGGTTGCGCGAACCCCCCGCCTCCGTCTCCGCGGTTGCCGACTCCGCCTGGGCCTTGGCTGCCACGCCGGCCTACTCCTTCGCCGCTTGGGCGGCCGCTTTTTCCGCCGCCTCGCGCTCCTCCCGTGCCTCATGGGCGTTCTGCTCCATGGCTTCCCTGAGATCGGCGCGGGGGTCCACGCGGCGGGAACTCGAAGACCCTCCAGCCAGCCCCACTACGGAGCCGCCCGGACCCCGCTCAAGGGAAAGCGGCGCCCTGTCCAGCAAGCAGGAAAAAGTTATGAAGAATGTTCAAACAAGAAGATAATAATGAGAAGCATGCGATAGGGCAATTGACGACTTACGCTGAGACCGCCTGAGGCTGCTTCACCGCCCTGCGGAAGCGGGCCGCTTTCGCAGCCGCCTCATCTCGCTTGGTCGCCGCGGTGGAGGCTTTGGACTTCTTCGGCCGACTCCCGAAGAGGCCTGAAGCGGCCCGGCACTTCTGTGCACCGCCGCCGGCAGCCGGCGCGATGGACGAGCCCGCGCCCTGATGGTCGGCCGCCGGCTGGCGACGCGGGGCAACTTCGGCTTCAGCATCATCCGGCCAGTCCTCGAAGCTGGCGGTAAGCCTTGAGCCCCCGGGCTCGGCGTCGTCCCCTGCGACGGCATCTTCCATGGCGGCCACCCCCAAATCTGGGTCGTCGACGTCGTCCACCGTGCGGTCGGGTGCATACTGGCGTTCTATCACCGCTGCCCCGGTCGTCGGCGGGAGAAGGGGGTTCTGCTAAGAAGAACCGGCTGATCAGAAGCCGGCCATCATGAAGCCGGCTACCAACAAGAAGAAGAAAAGGAAAACTTACCACAGGCGGAGGGTTGACGCGAGAATACGGCGCCTTGCTGTATCGCCAGTCTTTGGCGAGCTTGCAATTTGAGATATAATTTACCATGTACGATACCTCCGCATGAGGCATCTCCTTGGTGCTCAGCCGGCTTGGGTCGAAGCGGCCGCTCATCTGGCACATCATGTGGGGCCGGCTCTGGAGAGGAGATATCCGGCGCTCCACGAAGGTGGCCACCAAGTCGGCCCCGTACAGGCCTTCCGACTGGATCATCACCCGAAGCCGGGAGACGGCAGCGTTCCCAGCCGGAGACAGTGACCGGGACCGGAAACTCCATGACGGCTGCCTCCCAGCCGGCGGGCCGGCTACATAAGCCGGCAGGTTGACGTGGTCTCCTTGCTCGGCGACGTTCTTCACGTAGAAGTATGGCTTCTGCTAGATCTTCACCGACTGGATCAGGGGGATGGGCGGGAACGGGTTGTTCTCACTCGCCCTCCTCATGGCGATGAAGGCCCCGCAGGGGGCGGGCACGCCTGCGACGACTGTGCCGAGTTTGCTCTGGAAGAACTCTCCCCAGAGCTCCAGCGTGGGGAGCAGCCCCAGGAAACCTTTGTAGAGGGAGACGAAGGTCAACAGTAGCATCACCGCATTGGGCGTGAGGTGATGCGGCTGAAGGTTGTAGAACTCGAGGAAGGAGCACAGAAATCCGCTCGCCGGAAGGCCGAAGCCGCGCAGGAAGTGCGAGCGGAAGACGACCCGCTCGCCCTCCTCCGGTGCCGGTGAAATCTCCGTCTTCGGCGCCATGCGGACCCGCACGAGGTTGGTGTTGGGCAGGCGCCGAGTCTGGCGGAGGAACTCCATGTGGTCCTCGTGGACGTTGGAGCCGTCCCATGAGCTCGACAAAGCCATGGGAGCAAGACGATGTGGTGGCGCTGAGACAAGAGGCTGCGGCGGCGCTGAGACGAGAGGCTGCGGCGGCGACGAGAGGGAGAAAGGAAGACGATAGGGGGCGCAGCGAGAAAGAGCATGCGAACCTCTGTCGCTCCCCCTCCTCCCCCTACTAATAGGCTCGCGTGGCGGAGCCGAGGAGGCGCGGCGTTGGGAAACATGGGGATCGATCATGCCCACTCCCCCACGTCCCGCACTTATTACGCCCTAATGGCGAAATAAAATCGCCACGGGAAGGCGAGCGGTCCACCTGGGCCGCAAAAGATCAGCGCTCAGGCCGAGGCCTGGGAGTGGCGGGCCCGGGCCTGCGGCGGCATCCCGTCGCGCGCGTGCGCTGGCAGGATCTTGCTGCCACGTGGCCGCGGGAGGGCCCGTGGTCAGCCCGCGGGTCGACCCCTTTCCCGCCTGCAAGATGCGGGGCTCCCCGAATTCAGCGTACGCCAGTGAAGCTGGCTCTTCAGGATAAGAAGCTGACCAAGCTTCTCGTCCCCTTGTCCGCCTCGAAGCTCGACCAGCTTCGGGGACTATTGTCGGAGTAAATAGCCATGGGTAGCCTAGCCGGCTCCCCCTGGCCCTTCTGAAAAAATTACGATCCCGTCCGGCTCTCAAGAAATCCAAGACATGGGGCCGCCTTCCCCTTGCTGGCTGTCACCCAGGCCGGCTTTTGGAAGGTGGCCCGATGTTAGCCCTCGTGAAGAAAGCCACGGGAGGGCCGACTTCGAGAAGCCGGCCGCGAGAAGGCCGACTCCAAGAAGCCGGCTCCCATAAAGCGGTCGAGACCGTACCCTCAAAGTTTGCATCCACCTAGCGGCGATGTGATGGGGTGTGGCTACAGTGAAGCCTGCCTCCCTCAAATCCTGGAGCATGCCTGGCACAGTGTGCCGTACGGGGTGGGCCTGACCCGCCCGGCACGGCACTGTTGCCATGCTGACCCTGGTGTCACCCACGACGGGCCGCCAGTGCGGCCCACAGATGGTGGGCCCCTTCGGGCAAAGAGACACCCGAAGGCGGCCACACCTCCCCCAGTCGGCCCAAGACAGTGCCGGCTCCCCGCAGCCGGCTTGCCGCTTCCCTCGAAGGAGACGCCCCATTAAGGAGACAAGACGCGGTGAGGCTACAGCGATCGCCCGACGGGCGGCGGCACTGTAGCCGCGCCTACCACCACGAAGCCCACGTCACCAAGATAGAGCAACAGTAACCAGCCACCGACCAGGTCCTGGACAGTGGGGCCTGCCTGTCGACCAAGGGGCCGGCAGCCGGCGGGACCCACCAGTCGGTGGGCCCCGGCAGCTGGCGCAAAAGCCGGCGAGCGCAGTCATAGATTGCTGGGCCCCGCGCCCAGTCGGATTACCATTGTACCCCCGGGGGGTAGGCCTATATAAACCCCTCGGGGCACCCATGCAAAGGGTTCGACCCCCTGCTAGTTCTAGACACCACACAAGGAGAAGAAGCAAGCTAGCCGTGCCCTTCTTCCTCCTCCCACCGAAAAGCTCAAGGAGCATTATGTAGCTACTTGTCCATCTAGTGATCATGCGGAGACCCCGCAGAGCAGCAGTAGGGGTGTTATCTCCACGGAGAGCCCCGAAGCTGGGTAAGATTCGCCGGCGTGCATGTCTTCCCTCATCCTGTTTCCAGGCGCCGGCAATGTCTTACTGGCTCCCACAATGATAAGCCACCCGTTGGCATATGTCGCACCTACCACCCGACAGAGAGAGAGCGGAGGAGGCCAGGAATGGGGTGAGAGTGAGAGGGTGGGGCTCACGGACGTGCGTGGCGTCCTCAACCAACTCCAGGCGGTAGGCGACAAGCAGGAGGTGGCGATGCACGTGTGTGCACGCCGCAGGCACATGCCCCTGTCCTCCTGGCGCGGTGGAGACGATGTCTGGCGTCGGCCAGTCAGCTGGGCCGAACTGCTGGGCTGATCTGGTAAGTGGCCCAGGTAAGACTCTCTCCCTTTTTTGTTTTCTTTTCTCTTTCTGACATTTGTTTCTGATTTAGTGAAATACTAAATCAATTTATTTTCTTCTGAAAATTATTGTAGGAACTAATTGGATTATTCCAAAGCCCCACAGTAAAAATCAGAATTATTGGACATATAATATATATATAACATATATATATCCTATGCAAATATTTACTGGATTAACTCAAATGGCCGAAAATAAATACTTCTGAGCTCCCAAAAATATTGGTTGGAATTTTACCTCTGTCCAATATTTTTAGAGAAAAACAGGAACATATTCTTGGGCCAAATTGAAGTAATTTTTATCTTGATCATTTTCAAAAAGATTTCTGAGGATTTCACATGTCCCCAATTCAAATTCATTTGGATTTTAAACATGATGCACACATGAAGGGCTATCCTAGGTCATACCAGAACTAGGGATGTGACACCCTGCCATGAGAATTTTCCCTCAAAGTGGTTCACAATGAAGCACCGAAAGCACGGTGCCTCTATGATGTGCACACATACCTAGGTAGTTGTTCAACAGAACATTGTCCTCTAGGAAAAGAATTGTTGAGAGAACTAAGGGGAAGAGTAGCTTAATGGTGTTCTGGTCTATAAATGTTCTAGACCGGAGGAGAAACGAGGCTCAAGGCACAGAGGGAGTGCATGTGTGGGCTATTTTGTGTGCCTTTGTGCTCCCCTCCTTCACACCTATTTATAGGTGGAGGGCCTAGGGGGTTGACCAACCTAAGGGGAAGAGTCCTCCTTGGGATGGTGATCCAGGAGGAATCCTCCCTAGGGGTGACTTGCCACAATTGGATTCTATGTCCAGCCAACCTAGGACCTTAGTGGTACCTCCCCCCCCAAGACAATAGGGCCTTGGCCCATCAAGAAACTTCTAGAGCCTTTCGAAAGGTTTAAAAACCTTCGAAACCTTTTTGAAAGATTCCACGACCTTCTGGGACATTTTCAGGAGCTCTCGAAAAACTTCTAGAGTCATTTGGAACACTTTTGTAACCCGCTCTCTTATTCTCCCTTATCTCCTAGTTCTCTAACACCACAAATCGTTAGTTGTGTGATCCTGCAGGTTCGATAATACGCAGACATGACCCGGAACACCTTCCGATAAATAATTAGTGGGATATTGACTCCTATACTTATTCCCACATTCACATGGATATATTTATTGATCAAACCTTTTGATTATGTACACAATTTCATCCACTTCAGGATACTTAAAAAAATCCAAGGCGGTTGTCGATATCCTTGTGAAGCAACAACCCTATCACAATACCAAGTAATCCTCGTTACTGATTTTTTTTCTCTTTTCTCATTTATGTATTCAGGTACACCGTGATCATTTAACATTGTGTCTGGTGAGACGATGATGGATACCGTAATGCCGAGAAGCCCCGCAGAGTATCTCTCCATTGTTGGAAGAGCAAATCCTAGTCTTGAACTGTCAAGTACCTAGACATACTTTTCTGATGTACCTAGATGTCGGGGATATCTAGCGACAAATGTCAGGGGGTGGCTTATCATGGATGGGGAAAGGAGTACGTCGTCGGGCCCTGGAAGCGGGGCTGAGTGAGATCTCGAACACCTACGAGTCTTACCTAGGTTCGGGGCTCTCCGTGGAGATAACACCCCTAGTCCTGCTCTGCGGGGTCTCCGCATGATGACTAATGTCAATAGGTGGCTACAAGGTTGCTCCTTTAGTTGTTCGGCTAGAGGAGGAATTGCCTCTCTAGCTATGGGTGTGTGTGTTTGCGTGGGTGCACCTGGGGGTTATATAGGCTTATCCCCCAGGGGTACAATGGTAATACGGTCGGGTGTAGGACCCGAACGTCAATGTATTGGGGCGCTGGGTTCTCCGCCGGCAGCTGGGGCCCGCTTCCTGGTGGGTCCCGCCGGCTGCCATGAACCCGGCCGACAAGTAGGGCCCGCCGCCTGCGGGCCACGCTGACTGCCTTTTTCTGTAGCTTCGCTCTTGATGACGGAAGCCTCGTCGGGGGACGCATGGCTACAGTCCCGCCGCCTGGCGGGCACTTACTTTAGCCATACTCCGTCTCATCAGATTAATAGCGCGCAGACTCCGGGGGAGGGAGGGCCGCCTGCTAGAGGTCAGTCCGCCCTTGAGGCTGCCTCCTCGTGGTACGCTGTTTTCTAGTTGCTCGCATACAGGTAGGGTCCGCCGCCTGCAGGATGTACCGACCACCCGTCGTGGGAGCATGGCCCTAGCTAACGTAGGCTGCGTCATGAGCCGCGTGGCTATAGTGTTGCGCCAGCCGAGCGGTGTTCGCTTGGTACATCCGCACTATGGCCACGCTCCTCCAGGATTCGGGGGTAGCAAGTGGTCATGTAGCCATGCCCCGTCTCGTCATAATAAATGGGTGCAAACTCTAAGGGAACGTAGGCCGCATGCTAGGTGCTGGCTCCCTGAGTCCACCTTCTAAGAACATGCCGTCTTCTGGCAACCAGCCTCGTAGACCAGCCGGCCCAAGGAGCCAGCTGTACGTCTGGAAGGTGCGAGGGGCTTTGCTAGCCCCGATGTCTTGAAGTGTTATGGGGTGCGGATGAGGCTACCGGTGGTCAATCCCTCTGACACTAGTCCCCGAAGCTAGTGGGGCACCACGGCTCAAGCCAGAGTGCCTCAGCAGCTTCCTATTCTGAGTGGTCTGGTATTCTTGCTTCGATCGACATTGGGTGATGCCGTCTGCCAGGAGCCGGCCGAGGCTGGGCCGGCCGCCTGGTGAGTTCGAACCGTCATGATGGGCATCGGGTCAACTTCGCCGGGTTGCAAGCCTGCTGCCCGTAGCTCGCTTGCCACGCGTCATCAGCAGGCCAGGCTGGCCTGCCAGCCCCCCCGCGCAAGAGGACGTTGCCGTAGGCCTGGGCTCACCACTACAGGGCCTCGATGCGCATGCAGATCTGATGTGCCAAGGCGGACGGTTTCCCTTCCCAAGCTCATTAATCACACATCGTAAAGGTGTAGAATACATGGGGTCATGCGGGGCGTGGGCGTAGTTATCCCACGTCCCCATGATGTGTCGTCTCGGCTTCGCCAACATCGCCGCGGTTATAAGTAGGGGGCATGGGTAAAACGCATGCGCATCTCTCCCGGCTCTCCATCTTCTTCTTTCTTCCTCCTACTATTATGTTGTGTCGTCTTCCTGCCCGCCATCAAAGCGCCGCTGCAGCTCGCCATTGCTCAACTTCTCTACGTCGCCATGGCCTCGCCTCGCGTGACTTTGCTGCGTCGCTACCAAGCAACCATAAAGCATGGCGCGAGGTGATTGGGATTGCTCGAACATCCACGACAACCACCTCGAGTTCCTCCGCCAGGCGTGGTGACGTCCCTGCTCAGCGAACATGAAGGTGCATGTTCCCCCTGAGAGGGAGATCTCGCCGGTGCCGAAGGACGACGACCACGTCGTCTTCAGGACCCACTTCCCTCGCGGCTTCGGCCTGCCAGCGAGCGGATTTTTCCGCTCTTTTCTTCACTTTTACCATCTCCAACCTCACCACCTCACGCCGAATATGGTGGTGGTGCTCTCCGCCTTTGTCACCCTTTGCGAGTGGTACCTCGGCATCTTACCCACACTCGAGCTGTGGGGGGAGCTCTTCTACCTCAAGCTCAGCACCGCCGTCAAAGGCAAGGCGGCTCAGTGCGGGGCCAGCATGGCGGTGCCGTGCACCGGCTCCGGGATCCGCTTCCCATCCATCGCTTTGCTGGAGTAGGCCAAACTCTAGCAGAAGTCGTACTTCTACGTCCGGAACATCCATGAGTCACAGGACTACGTCTGCCTGCCGGCTTACGCAGCCAGCCCGTCGCTCGAGCCTCGGAGTAACTGGAAATTTCGGCCGAAGTCGTTGTCAGCTGCCATCACCACCGCCCTCACCCAGATCCAATAAATGACGAAGTCGGAGGGCCTCAAGGCTTCGGACCTGCTAGCCACCTTCGTCGAACGTCGGGTGTTACCTCTCCAGTCCAGGCCTCATTTGATCGGCAGCATGAGCGACCGCAGGGACCCGTGTCGGATGTCCACCAAGGCGCTGCCGACTGTGGAAGTGGTCTGGCTCATCAACTACTTCTTCGACTGCAAGCACGACGAGGAGAGCTGGCAGTTCAGCAAGGAGCCGTACAGCCGCACCAATTCGCTGCCTCTGGTTAGTTTTTGATTCTTTTTCTTTGCTTGTGTCAAGCTCTTCGTGCCGCCTAACCGCCATGCTATGATGCAGCGCTTCCAAGGCCAGACAGTAGTTGACACGCCGGATCCAGACCATCCGTACATGGCGGACCGCAAGGAGAGCGACGTGGACGACCCCGAGCTAGGGGCGGCCGCGTTGGAGGAGGACGATGCCGCTAGAGGCGGTGATGTGGAAGGCGGGGCCGCAGGAGGCGGCATAGGGGAATGGCCAGACGACAACGAGGAGGAGGATGAGCAAAGTCGTGCCCCAGGTGTCGGCTACTCGACGGTGCCGACTGGAGCACCCGACGCGACTGTCACAACCTAGCTAGTCATGCATTAGAGTGTTGCATCATGTTTACTCTTTCATCAGAAACTTGAAATGGGGATGACAGAACCCCCAGTCCCCTCTGAAACCAACTAGGGTTTACTAAAATAATTTTCAATGAACCTGATATGACCTTCTAAAATGCCCATCATTTTTGTCTTGGTTCAGAACCTCTGCCAAAAGTGGTGCACATTTTCCTAGGCCATCTTAGGATTTTTGAATTAATTCATAAATATTTGAATTTGGGCATTTAAAATTATATAAAATATTTAAATGCTCAAATACCTCCAAACTAAAATGTTTCATGTTGGAAATAATCCAACTATGGGCCAGGAATAGTTTGGTGATTTTTGAACTAGCCTAGGTATTTTATTTAATTCAACAAAGTTGCAGAAGTATTAGAAAAACAGAAAACAGAAAAATATATAAAGGGAGAAGCTTACCTGGGCTCCTCCCTGTGCGGCCCAGCCAGCTGGCTGGCCCAGCCAGCAGCCGGCCCAGCCCACCTCCCTCCTCTGTCGTCTTCGTCCCGACAGAGGGAGGGGAGTGTGGCCGGCGCGCGCGCGCGCCACCGCGCCACGCCACCTGCTCGCCTGCTTGCCTGCCCTCCCCTCCTCGCTCGACGCCCTGGATGACGCCACGCCTCCCCCCCTGCTCTCTCTCACTCACCCCCCGGCTCTCCTCTCCTCTCCCTCGCTCTCTCTCTCTCACGGCCGAACACCACCGTCGCCGCCGTTCGCCATAGCCATCGTCTCC
>NC_041386.1:399045083-399102533 GCF_002162155.2 Triticum dicoccoides
TGAAGTGGACCACGAAACGCTTGATCTCCAGGATAATCTTACATATCGAGAGTACCCCATTCGTATCCTCGATCAGGCCGAGCGTACCACTCGACGCCAGAACATCAAGTTTCTCAAGGTTCAATGGTCGCACCATTCTGAGGATGAAGCAACTTGGGAAAGGGAGGATCGTCTTCGACTCGAGTACCCCGCCTTCTTCCCGGAGGAACCCAAATCTCGGGACGAGATTCTTTTGAGTGGGGGTGAGTTGTCACAACCTAGCTAGTCATGCATTAGAGTGTTGCATCATGTTTACTCTTTCATCAGAAACTTGAAATGGGGATGACAGAACCCCCAGTCCCCTCTGAAACCAACTAGGGTTTACTAAAATAATTTTCAATGAACCTGATATGACCTTCTAAAATGCCCATCATTTTTGTCTTGGTTCAGAACCTCTGCCAAAAGTGGTGCACATTTTCCTAGGCCATCTTAGGATTTTTGAATTAATTCATAAATATTTGAATTTGGGCATTTAAAATTATATAAAATATTTAAATGCTCAAATACCTCCAAACTAAAATGTTTCATGTTGGAAATAATCCAACTATGGGCCAGGAATAGTTTGGTGATTTTTGAACTAGCCTAGGTATTTTATTTAATTCAACAAAGTTGCAGAAGTATTAGAAAAACAGAAAACAGAAAAATATATAAAGGGAGAAGCTTACCTGGGCTCCTCCCTATGCGGCCCAGCCAGCTGGCTGGCCCAGCCAGCAGCCGGCCCAGCCCACCTCCCTCCTCTGTCGTCTTCGTCCCGACAGAGGGAGGGGAGTGTGGCCGGCGCGCGCGCGCGCTACCGCGCCACGCCACCTGCTCGCCTGCTTGCCTGCCCTCCCCTCCTCGCTCGACGCCCTGGACGACGCCACGCCTCCCCCCTGCTCTCTCTCACTCACCCCCCGGCTCTCCTATCCTCTCCCTCGCTCTCTCTCTCTCACGGCCGAACACCACCGTCGCCGCCGTTCGCCATAGCCATCGTCTCCGGCCACCCCTCGCTCCCCCGACTAGCTCAGAAGCTCTGCCTCGACTCCCTCTTCCTCCCCACCGCTCCACGGGTCCCCGGAAGCCCTGCATCGCCGCCACGTCGCCGTTCCCCTCTTCGGGCTCCGACCGTCGTCGCCGTCGAATTCACCGTCACCAGCGCGTCCCCGAGCCCGCTAACCATCCCTGCAGCTCCGCGGTGAGCCCCCGGATCGTTTCCCCCTTCTTCCCTGGTCTCTTTCGACCTCTAGGCCCTAGCCCCACCTCGGCCGAGAGCTCCACGCCGCCGGCGATGTCGCCGTCGTGGCCACGGTCGCCGTAGTGCCCAACCAAGCACACCATCGTGCTCCCCACCTCACCAGGAGCACGCAGCACGCACCAACGCCTCCCCAAACCCCCTGCAACACTGATCCCGACCGCACCCGAACTCCGGCCGCCGCAGCCGAGCTCGCCGCCGTCAACTCCGGCCACCCCGAGCCCAACCACCACCACCAATAGCCGCGGCTCAACCTCAGCAACACGTAGATGCCTTCCGCCGTCCATTTGGTTGCCGGAATGGCAAAAAGCACTTTCGCCGCCGTCTCGGGCCTCGCCGGCGTCATGTCGCCGGTGGGGTTTGACTTGTCCGACCTGGGGTTTGACCCCCCAGGGTCACTGACGCGTGGGCCCTGTCGGCCAGGTGGTTAGGTTAGCGCTAACTACTGTTAGTCAACCCCCCCTGACACTGACAGTGGGCCCCAGCGCCACTAACCCCTAATTAGGATTAATTTAATCCTGTTTAACCCCCCCCTGTCACTGACGTGTGGGCCCCACACGTCAGGTTTGACCTCAGCCAGCCACAGTTGACCACTGACGTCATGCTGATGTCATGCTGACGCAATAATTATATTTCTGGAATTAAATTAAATCAGGAAATTCCAGAATATTATTTAAACTTCAAAAATTCATAACTTTTATTCTGTAACTCCAAATTGGACAAATTATATATGAAAAATGATCAGAAAAATCCAATCTATCCATCTGTACTATTTTCATGCATGATCAAACAAGTTAAATTGATGTTTTAAGCAGAACAAGAAAAGGCACTTTAAAAGGCCATATTTGAATTTGAAATTTGAATCCTTGATTCAAATTTGTTCAAACACCCCTGGTTTTAGTTGCATTAGCCCAATACACTCATTTTGCCATGTCTCATGCATGCATCATATTGTTGCATACTGTTTGGTAATGCTTGTGTATCGGTGCTCTCTGCGGCAGGTTCTGTCCCCGAAGAGTACCCTGATTACCCTAGCGAAGAACCGTATGAGTGCATCGAACCATCAGGCAAGCAACCAACCATTTGATCATATCGATACAATCCCATGTTCTCGCTCCTGCTCTCTTTTACTGCATTAAGACAACGCGATTCAAACTGCTGTGTGCTACGGTAGTTGAACCCATTTCCTCTGCATGACCTGTCATTGCCACAGTAACTAGATGAAACTCACTAGCATGTGTAGGAGTTGATTGAGCCATATGTATGTGTTGTTCCTACCTTGCTATGCCTGCTACGCTTAGAGTCGTGTCAGGTCTGGTTCATCTGGGTGATGGGCTGGAGTGAAATGATCATGTCGGTATTAAGAGTGGTGTGGTGAACACGATTTGGTAAAGGTGTCGATGAGAGGCCATGTAGGAGTACATGGTGGGTTGTTTCATTGAAGCCGACCTTAAGCACTGAGATCTGTATGCGTGATTTAAGATACAACTACTACCATGCATTGGGCCCTGAAATATGACCCCGCTCGACTTCTTATTCACCCTAGCTCTCTGTCCAGGAGTTGCAAGTAGTTTCTGGTGTTTGTAGCCTACTGGAGGCCGTGGACAGCGCTGACCATAGGGGTGGGCTGTGATGCGGTAGGTACGTGGCCGGGTGTACCGAATACCCGTTAGGTATCTCGGGAACCCTGTTCACATCGTTCGGGGCCGTATGGGAAACCTCGGCCGGACTCCCTGCGGATGGAACCTGAATAGGCGATAAACCTGGACTAGAGGCTTAAGTGTTTAGGTAGGTCGTGGTCTACACCCACGTCGGCTTTCGCTTGAAGTCTGCCGAGCACATGTCGTGTGCAGACGCTAAGTGGTGGAAACATGTATGAAGAAGTACACCCCTGCAGGGCTATCATAATCTATTCGAATAGCCGCGTCCGCGGTAAAGGACTACTTGGTTGCCTATACAGTTCATAGACAAGTAAATGGAAACTGTTAAAAGCCTCAAGATAAGTGTGAGTGCCGAGGATGGCTCTTCCGTAGGAAGACGGAGGTGGATCCTCGGTAGTGTATTGAATTGGTGAGTAGTGGACTCGTGTGCGCAAAACCATTTCAAGTTGGAGTATCGTAGGATAGCCTAGCCAAGAGTCAAAGCTGGCTTGCTGCAATAACTCCACCAACCCTTCTTGATACTATGCATGTATGTAGGATCTGTTGTAAGTCTTGCTGAGTACCTTTGTACTCATGTTGCTATAATCTACATTTTTACAGAAGACGCTGCAACCCCTTCTGATGGGTTCTATGTAGACGTTGACATCAACGAATAGGCTAAAGACCCAGGTGGTGACCCTGAGCTTGTGAAGGACCACGTAGTATAGCTAGGCTTTCCAAGCCTCTTTTATTTTACTAGTTGTCTGTACCCAGACAAGCTACTTCCGCTGCTGGTTTGTATGACTGTATGACTTGTATGTGGGGTCGTGAGACCCGTACCTTTGTGTATGTTATGTATGGCTCACTGAGCCTTAAATAAAGTACTTGTGTCGTAGAGTCATGTTGTGATGCTTCGTTGTATTTGCACATATCGAGCATATTGTTTGTATGACTGAAATGCTTGGTATGTGTGGGATCTGACTATCTAGTTGTTTATCTTTAGTAGCCTCTCTTACCGGGAAATGTCTCCTAGTGTTACCGCTGAGCCATGGTAGCTTGCTACTGCTCTGGAACACTTAGGCTGGCCGGCATGTGTCCTTCTTCGTTCCTGTGTCTGTCCCTTCGGGGAAATGTCACGCTTTGAGTACCGGAGTCCTGTTAGCCCGCTACAGCCCGGTTTACCGGAGTCCTGTTAGCCCAGTGCTACAGCCCGGACCCACTTGCTGATGACCGACACGTTCGAAGCTGGGTCATGGATGCCTGTCCTTGTAAGTCTGTGCCACTTTGGGTTTACGACTAGTCATGTCAGCCCGGGCTCTTTATCATATGGATGCTAGCGACACTATCATATACGTGAGCCAAAAGGCGCAAACGGTCCCGGGAAAAGGTAAGGCGACACCCGTGGGAATACCGTGCGTGAGGCCGCAAAGTGATATGAGGTGTTACCAGCTAGATCGATGTGACATCGAGTCGGGGTCCTGACAGCGACGAAGTGTCGTGCCGAAGCCGAGATGTTCGGCAACCGGCCATCCAAGAAGGCCAAGTCCACGGTCGCTGCGACCAAGTGGCAAGAGGCCGCGAAGGCGACCGCCATCCGGAAGGACTCGAAGCAGCGTCCGATGGTGTCCGCGTAAGTGTCTTGGCCGCTTTTGGCTTGATCATTTTTGTCCTGGCTTTTCTTCCCATGTCAATTTCCGTCTTGTGTTTGCTTGTCTTCTTGCAAACTCTTTAGCTTCGTTCGCCATGTCGTGCAGGGCTCCGCTTTCTATGTCACGGGCCCTGTCCGCCTCGGTGATTGGGGCGGTAGGCTGCCCCGAAGGCACCCGCCGTATGGACTCGGCCGCTGCCCTTTGGGAGGTGACAGAGAGGAACACGCGGAAGGTGCAGAAGGAGCAGGATGCCGCGGCCCAGGCAGAGGCAGAGGCGGCAGACGCGGCATTGGCGGAGGCCGATGCAGCGGACAAGTCACAGGCCGACGCGGCGGCCATGGAGCAGGCGGACACGAGGAGTTGACCCGCGACAGGGCTCTGGAGGCCACCGGCCCGTAGCAAACGGAGCGGCCGGTGGTGGGGGGCCAGGCGCCGACTAGAGGGGTTAGGGCCGACCAGACGGCCCTGGAGAGGAGAGGGGCCGACACCATCATCTCGGAGGCGGAAGTGCCTCCGCGCGTGCTGACTGCTGGCGCGAGGTGATGCCTTCTAGCGATGAGTTGGTGATGGGCCGGGTCGCGACAACCCGCGTCCCCGTGCGCCAGCGCCCGGCGCGGGCAGTTTCGGCGCCAAGGCCAATGGAGGTTGGGGCAGCAAGCTCGTCGGCGTCTGACACCGAGGCGACTAGTGCCGCTTCGCCTGATTGGACTTTGGGAGCCGGCTCGGCCGTCCTCAACGTGGCGATAAAGGACATCCTGGACTAGTTCAACGCTCATGGCGCCACCCTCGTGAAGTCCAGGAACGAGCTGCTGGCGATGCAGACGGTCGTCCGGGTACACTCTCAATCTTGCTCTGAATATTTGCAATCTTTTATGGACCCGCTGCATGTAGCCCCTGAGTTCCACATCGGCTGCTAAGCAGGCGGGCTAGAACTTCAAGGTGTGCTTCCGGATGCTAACGTGTCACTTATGTTGTAGGATTACCACAACCTGTGTATGGCCACCTACAACTTCCAAAACCAGGCGCTGGCCAAGCGGACCTCCGACCTGAACCAGAGCCGAGGTATGAATGTTGTCTTTCAGTGGGGGCGCGCAAGCGCACCCGCTGGGTGTTGCCCCAAGATTCGGGCGGACTGTTGAGTAGTCGGGCTAGATCTTCCGGCAACTACTTGTTTTTTGGTTTGTGCTGATATTTCTTTCTTGTTTTGGCAGAGGCCGCTGAAGGAGTCCTAGACTAAGGGGTCCTCGGGCGTCCGGCCTGTTAGCCATGGGCCAGACTGATGGGCTATGAAGATACGAAGACCAAAGACTGCACCCGTGTCCAGATGGGACTCTCCTTAGCGTGGAAGGCAAGCTTGGCGACTGAATATGTAGATTCCTTTCTTTGTAACCGACCTTGTGTAACACTAGATCTCCCCGGTGTCTATATAAACCGTAGGACTTAGTCCGGAGGGAGGGAGATTCATTATCATAGCCATACAAGCTAGACCTCTAGAGTTTAGCCATTATGATCTCGAGGTAGATCAACTCTTGTAATACTCATATTCATCAATATCAATCAAGAAGGACGTAGGGTATTACCTCCATAGAGAGGGCCCGAACCTGGGTAAACATCGTGTCCCTTGTCTCATGTTACCATCGACCTTAGACGCACAGTTTGGGACCCCCTACCCGAGATACGCCGGTTTTGACACCGACATTGGTGCTTTCATTGAGAGTTCCGCTGTGCCGTCGACAACAAGATCGATGTCTCACCTTTTTCTCAAGGATAATATCGCCACCAGAGGAACGCTGGCTCCAGGCCAAACCCTTCGGTTGGGCGGCTTTACCGTAACCGCCCGTTCGGTCATTAAGCCGACGATGACCTCTCGGGTCATCGAAAACCCCCTTTGTCTCGATTCCGAACACTCCAAGCAAATGGATACGACGGAGGTTTTGGCCTTAAACGAGCTCCTAGATCGCATCTCCGCCATGGGGGTCGCTACAGACTATGATCAGATTGGACTTAAACCTGATCAGAGAGAAATCAAATCTCCGTCGATCACCCGCCAGATAGCGGTAGTCGAGGAGCGAGTCGACAACTCTTCCTCCATATTAAGGATGGACTATGTCCGGATCTCCAGTCTCGAAGAGCCGGACACCTACCCGCAAGGTGAAGCATCCTACCATTCGAACATAGAGACGGACGACAGACCTAAGAAATTAGTGGGCATCCCGGAGCCCGATCTGCTAAGTTCGAAAGACTTTTAGACTCCGGATCCAAAACTGGGGCAGGGTTCAGATTTAAATCCACCCACCCGACCGAACACAAGCGCTCTCATGAGCATAAAACAGAAGTCTCAGGAAATGTTCCACCACTTATGGGCCAAATTCCTTCTTGTCA
Organism: Triticum dicoccoides; assembly: GCF_002162155.2. Lineage (NCBI taxonomy): Eukaryota > Viridiplantae > Streptophyta > Magnoliopsida > Poales > Poaceae > Triticum > Triticum dicoccoides. Next base: position 399,052,025 of record NC_041386.1, read on the forward strand.
AAAACAAGATTAAAGATTGCCGCAACGAGGAAGCGATCTCAGTGTTCCGCAACAATTGCAGGGACGAAGGAATCCTCAACGCCATCAACCGCCTTCGCATCCTACACTTCGCTGACTTGGCAACTATCGTACAGAAGTACAATGCAATGGAAAGTGCCTGGAAAACTGAAGCAACTCATTGGGAATCATCGGTCCCCACTCAACCCCTTATTCAGGCAAAAAGGGCGCACCCGAGCAACACGCCCGGTCCAATAGTAAAGAAATACAAGTCCAGTATGGGGCGCGGAACCGTTCTAGAAGGATGGCTCGATGGGCCATGCAAAATACACGCAACACCGGATAACATACCAACACATAGCCATAGAGCATGTTGGATACTCCGGCAAGTGGCCAAGAGCGGCGAGGATATCCTCACCAAGAATAACCCAGAACAACACCCCCAAGAGGACAACGACCCCAAAGTACTGATGGTCTTCGAGACATTCGCTTCAAACAATAGGAGCAAAAGAGCACTACGCGGACTCGCTGAAGTCTGTCAAATAGCAATGATAAACCCTTGGAACGACACTGCGCTAACTGTTAATGTCGGCGATGAGCTGTCAGGACCCCGATTCTAAGTCACACTGATCTAGCCTGTAACACCTCATATCACCTTGCGGCCTCACGCACGGTATTCCCACGGGTGTCGCCTTACCATGGCCCGGGACCGTTTGCGCCTTTTGGCTCATGTATATGATAGTGTCGCTAGCATCCATATGACAGAGAACCCGGGATGACATGACTAGTCATGAACCCAAAGTGGCACTAACTTATGGGGACAGGCATACATGAATCGACATCGAGCATGTCGGTCAGCAGCGTGTGAATCCGGGCTGTAGCAACTGGGCTAACAAGACTCCGGGAACCCGGGCTGTAGCAGGCTAGCAGGACTCCAGATCTCACCGCGTGACATTTCCCCGAAGGGACAGACACGGGAACGAAGTGAATCACATGCCGGACAGTCCAAGTGTTCCGGAGCAGTAGTGCTGGGATAGCAGGACTCCGGTGAACCGGGCTGTAGCGGACTACTATGGCTCATGGAAGCACAAGACTATATTTCCCCATAAGAGAGGCTACCAAGGATAAACAACTAGGTTGTCGGATCCCACACATACCAAGCATTTCAATCATACACACAATATGCTTGATATGTGTAATACAACATGGCATCACAACAAAACTCTACGACTCAAAGTATATATTCATTAGGCTCCGAAGAGCCAATAATTACAAACATGGGTCTTGAGGGAGTCCTGGATTAGGGGGTGTTCGGATAGCCAGACTATACCTTCAGCCGGACTCCTGGACTATGAAGATACAAGATTGAAGACTCCGTCCCGTGTCCGGAAGGGACTTTCCTTGGCGTGGAAGGCAAGCTTGGCGATACGGATATGAAGATCTCCTACCATTGTAACCGACTTTGTGTAACCCTAACCCTCTCCGGTGTCTATATAAACCGGAGGGTTTTAGTCCGTAGGACAACGTACACATCAACAATCATACCATAGGCTAGCTTCTAGGGTTTAGCCTCCTCGATCTCGTGGTAGATCTACTCTTGTACTACCCATATAATCAATATTAATCAAGAAGGACGTAGGGTTTTACCTCCATCGAGAGGGCTCGAACCTAGGTAAAACTTCGTGTCCCTTGTCTCCTGTTACCATCCGACCTAGACGCACAGTTCGGGACCCCCTACCCGAGATCCGCCGGTTTTGACACCGACATTGGTGCTTTCATTGAGAGTTCCTCTGTGTCGTCGCCGTCAGGCTCGATGGCTCCTACGATCATCGATAGCGTTGCAGTCCAGGGTGAGACCTTCCTCCCCGGACAGATCTCCATCTTCGGCGGCTTCGCACTGCGGGCCAATTCGCTTGGCCGTCTGGAGAAGATCGAAAGCTACGCCCCTGGCTGTCGGGTCAGATTTGGAAGTTTAAACTACACGGTTGACATCCGTGGGGACTTGATCTTCGACGGATTCGAGCCACTGTCGAGCGCGCCGCACTGTCACGATGAGCATGATCTAGCTCTACTGCCGAACAGTGCCCTGGAGGCCGCACCCGCATCGGCTCCAACCCTTAATTCGGAGCCAACTACGCCGATCGAGGATGGGCGGTTGGATGCCACCTCGGGGGCTGCGACCCCAACGGCGATTGAGCCAAACACCAGCCCCATACTCTGCGAGACTCGTGACTCCAAGGAGCCGGACTCCTCTCCGGACTTCGAACCCTCCGCGCCCCTGCCGATCGAATCCGATTGGGCGCCGATCATGGAGTTCACTGCCGCGGACATCTTTCAGCACTTGCCTTTCGACGATATCCAAAAGTCACTGAAGTCTCTCTCTTTATCAGGAGAGCCCTGGCCAGACTACAGTCAGCAAGGTTGGGGTACGGATGATGAAGAAATTCAAAGCCCACCCACCACCCACTTTGTAGCCACTGTCGACGACTTAACCGACATGCTCGACTTCGACTCCGAAGATATCGACGGTATGGACGCCGATGAAGGAGATGATGAAGAACCAGCGCCTACTAGGCCCAGGAAGGCCACCTCGTCATATGACATATACATGGTGGACACCCCAAAAGAGGGAGATGGTGATGGAACAGCGGAGGATGACCCCTCCAAGAAACAGCCTAAGCGTCAGCGTCAGCGGCGCCGCTCAAAATCCCGCCAAAACAAACACGGTGATTCCAGCACAGGAGATAATAATACTCCGGAAAGCGCCAAAGAAAACCCCCTCTAGCAAGATTTAGCACAGGAGGATGGAGAATCCAGCCCTCATGAGAGAGCGGCAGACAGAGAGGTTGAAGACGATAATTATATGCCTCCCTCCGAAGACGAGGAAAGCCTCGACGACGACGTATTCGCCGTGCCAGAGGATCCCGTCGAGCAAGAGCATTTTCAACGCAGGCTTATGGCCACGGCAAGAGGCCTCTCGGCCCTCCACTCAAGCCGCACCCCGTACCGAGGCACGGGAATATGTGCCGGACTTACGAGACATGTTGGAGGACAAGGCAAGGCAAACAAGATCGATCTACAAATCACGTGGGCGCCCCACGGCTCGAGACGGTAACCGTCACGCCGGCCAAAAATTCGGCGGGGCCGAACACAGTAGACAAGGCTCATTGGAGCTACGTCATGATATAGCCCAGTACAGAGGCGCCGCACACCCACTCTGCTTTACAGACGAAATAATGGATCATCAAATCCCCGAGGGTTTCAAACCCGTAAACATCGAATAATATGATGGCACAATAGATCCTGCGATATGGATTGAGGATTATCTCCTTCATATCCACATGGCCTGCGGCGATGATTTCCACGCTATCAAATACCTCCCACTCAAGCTTAAAGGACCAGCTCCGCATTGGCTTAATAGCTTGCCAACAGGATCAATCAGTTGTTGGGAGGACCTGGAAGCCGCATTCCTCGACAATTTCCAAGGCACTTATGTGCGACCCCCAGACGCCGATGACCTAAGTCACGTAATTCAGCAGCCAGAGGAATCGGCCAGGCAATTCTGGACACGGTTCCTAACAAAGAAAAATCAAATAGTCGATTGTCCGGACGCTGAGGCCCTAGCAGCCTTCAAGCACAATATCCGCGACGAGTGGCTGGCCCGGCACCTTGGATAGGAAAAGCCAAAGTCTATGGCAGCACTCACGACACTCATGACCCACTTTTGTGCGGGAGAAGACAGCTGGCTTGCTTGTAGCAACAATATGACCAAGAACCCTAGTAATTCGGACACCAGGGACTGTAGTGGCAGGTCGCGTCGCAACAAGCAGAAGCGCCGCATTAACAGCGACAATGCTGAGGATACAGCAATTAATGCCGGATTCAGAGGCTCTAAATCCGGTCAGCGGAAAAAGCCATTCAAAAGGAATCCTAGGGGTCCGTCCAGTTTGGACCGAATACTCAATCGCTTGTGCCAGATACATGGCACCCCCAAAAAGCCGGCCAATCACACCAACATGGATTGTTGGGTGTTCAAGCAGGCAGGAAAGTTAAACGCCGAAAATGAAGACAAGGGACTGCATAGCGATGACGACGAGGAGCCCCAGGCGCCGAACAACAGTGGACAAAAGGGTTTTCCCCCAAAAGTGCGAACGGTGAACATGATATACGCAACCCACGTCCCCAAAAGGGAGCGGAAGCGCGCGTTAAGGGATGTATACGTCGTAGAGCCAGTCGCCCCAAAGTTCAACCCATGGTCCTCCTGCCCGATCACCTTTGATCGAAGGGACCATCCCACTAGCATCCGTCATGGCGGATTCGCCGCATTGGTCCTAGACCCAATTATCGACGGATTTCATCTCACTAGAGTCCTTATGGACGGCGGCAGCAGCCTGAACCTGCTTTACCAGGATACAGTGCGGAAAATGGCCATAGATCCCTCGAGGATTAAGCCCACCAAAACGACCTTTAAAGGCGTAATACCAGGTGTAGAGGCCAACTGCACAGGCTCAATCACACTTGAAGTGGTCTTCGGATCCCCGGATAATTTCTGAAGCGAGGAGTTAATCTTCGACATAGTCCCGTTTCGCAGTGGTTATCACGCACTGCTCGGGCGAACCGCATTCGCTAAGTTCAATGCGGTACCGCATTACGCATACCTTAAGCTTAAGATGTCAGGCCCTCGAGGAGTAGTTACGGTCAATGGAAACACCGAACGCTCCCTCCGAACGGAGGAGCACACGGCGGCCCTCGCAGCGGAAGTACAAAGCAGCCTCTCCAGGTAGTTCTCCAGTCCGGCCACTAAACGACCGGACACCGTCAAGCGCGCCCGGAGTAACCTACAACAAGACTGCCTGGCACGATCCGAGCAGGCATAGCAATGCGGCCCCAACCCCAACCCTCGCAAAAAGGCGACGCCAGTACTTCGTGTACATAACTACGCTCTAGAGATACCATGGGCACAGGGGAGGGGCACCATCACGGCACGCCCAAAACACGGCTTAAACCGTACCAGGGGCTGCCGACTTTTTAATTTTCTCTTACTTTCAGGACTCCATCCTTCGGAAGGCCTGTTCGGCAGTTCAATTGCCGCACAAACGATGCAAGAACCAGGGAAGCAGACAAGCCACACCGCATTTCGGAACTCCCAGGTGGTCTCTATCACGAGCAGTATACCCGTTCCGCATACTATTTCGCAGCTTGCCCCTGGAACGGACATGTTAACTACTCCAACCTTCCACTTATCGCATTACTTGTACCGTTCTGCCTTGATCGCATCCCTTTTTAATAAACAATGCATAGCTTTCGTCTATTTTGCATTACCTTTTTTCTTTATATATGTTCCTTAACGACATGTTGCACCCGTACACGTTGGTATGGCCAAAATACGCCAGGGGCTTTAGTACCCCTCAATATGGTGTAAGAAGTTCGAACACTTTAACAAGTGCGGCACCCCGAACTTATAGCATTATATGCATCGGCTCCGAATCATGTCTTGGGTCAATAGTTGGGTTTGCCCGGCTCCTATGTTTTGGTGCCTTACGTTCCGCTATATCTGCTAAGGTAGCACAAGGAGAACCACTGCGATTGTGCCCCAGTTGAGCTGGGTCGAGCACCTCAGTGGAGAAAGCTAAAACTAACCGTCATGATGAAGCGAGAGCTGGTCGCTGTTCGAGAGGTTTTTTTCGAGTCCCTAAAGACTTATGCCGCTTAGGGCGAGGAGCCGTCTCTGTCCGGCCAAGGCGTGGATAGCGCCCCGAATTCGGTCTTCCGAATACCAGGGGCTTCGCTGAAATTTAAAATTATAGAATTCTATGGCTAAGTGAGAGTGTTCACGCATTATAGTCTGATTGCCTTGTTCGTTGGGCTGAGCGCCTCCCTCGAAGGACCCAAACATGGGGAAAACAGCGGTCAGGTTTATCCCCGAACACCCTAGCACTAGCGGCACGGGGGCAGAAGCTGAGGACTCGCCATCTCTCAGAATTGATAAACAGCCGCATAGAAGGTAACATTTTAAATTCCAACATCATTGCTTAGCGCATATAAACAAGTTTTCAGTGCACAGGACAAAACGAGCAAGTTTCACTCAAAAATTACATCCCTAGAACATTCATCCGCCACAAGGCAGGCACCCTTCAGAACATCCTTATAGTAATTCTTGGGCTTTGCGATGCTCTTTCCCTGGCGGTGGCCCGTCCTTCACAAGCTTCTCAGCATCCATCTTGCCCTAGTGCACCTTAGCACGGGCAAGGGCCCTACAGGCACCCTCAATGCAGACGGAGCTCTTGATGACTTCGAGCCTTGGACAGGCCTCCACCAGCCACCGCACCAGCCCGAAATAGCTCCCAGGCAGAGCCCCTCCAGGCCACAGTCGAACAATGAGGCCCTTCATTACCTGTTCGGCCTCCTTGTGGAGCTCGACCAGTTGCTTCAGCTGGTCACTCAGGGGCACGGGGTGTCCGGCCTCAGCGTACTGAGACCAGAACACCTTCTCCGTCGAGCTGCCCTCCTCGGCTCGATAGAATGCTGCGGCATCGGACACACTCCGGGGAAGATCTGCGAACGCTCCTGGAGAGCTCCGGATTCGGGTAAGTAACAAGTAACTCACGTTTATGTGTTTGCTTTGCATAAAGAATGCCTTACCCGCCGCTATCTTCTTCACCTCATCCAACTCCTGGAGGGTCTTCTGGGATTCGGCCTTGGCAGACTTGGCATTTTCAATAGCCACCGCGAGCTCGGACGCTTGCGTCTTCAAGTCAAGCTCCAAACTCTCATGTTTTTCCATGAGAGCTTGGAGCTCTTACCGCACCTTGCCAACCTCGGCCTCATACTTCTCCCGCTCGGTGCGCTCCGAGGCCGCCCTCTTCTCGGCCTCGACCAGCACCTGCTTAAGGGTCGCCACTTCAGACGTGGCCCGTACAATAGCCACGATAATCATGTCATTCTTTGCAATTGCACCTTTATATATATATATATATTTCAAAACAAGGTATTTCTCACCTTCATTGTCCTCGAGCTGCTTCTTGGCACACCCGAGCTCTTGCTCGGACCGCTTGAGGTTCTGCTTTAGCGTGTCCACTTTCGCAGTCAGCGCGGCGGACGCAGGCAGAGAAGCCTGCACATGCATATTGACTCATTTTTGTTAGACTCCTACGAATTCTATTTGATCCTCTATTCGGCTTTTCTTCCCGGATGCCAAACAAAGCATCAGGGGCTACTGTCTATGCGGTACTATTATTTACACATTCTTTACTTACCTCAAAGCTTGTCAAAAGGCTAGTACAAGCTTCAGTCAGTCCGCTCTTGGCGGACTGAACCTTCTGGACCACCGCACTCATAATAGTGCGGTGCTCCTCATCGATGGAGGCGCCTTGGAGCGCCTCCAACATATTGTCCGGCGCCTCCGGTTGGACTGGGGCCGCCGGCACGGTGGACTTGCTCCTCTTGGAAGGAGGTCCCCCGCCGGACTCTGAAACCTTTGAAGGTTCCGGAGTGGTGTCCGGCCTAGAGCCGGACTTGGAGCCCTGGGGGGGTTTCATCCCCTTTACTCCTGGAGTCCGGGAGGTCGCCTTGCGACGCCTCCAGGACCACCTCCTCCCGGCTTGGAACCTGTTGGGACAACACTTCGGTGTCGTCCGTAGGGCGGGGGGAGGAAGCCGTCGGAAGCGAGTTCACATCCGACGAGTCCAGTGAGCCGCTCGACGACGCGTTGAGCCGGTCTTTGGGTGGGCTGCATAAACATATTCGACGTAAGGGAAAGTTGTGCAATAAACGAATACTATGAATTACTCTGGTATCCGGATACTTACGATTTTGCCAGGGGCTTGGCCCTGGGCTGCCACTCCTCTCCGCCGTCGGTGTCGGTGGAGTAGTCAGGAGGAAGGGTTTTCCCCTTCTTGGACCCTCCGGCCTCCCCAGAGAGGGCAGCCTTCCTTTTCTTCTCTCATCCCGCTGGAGGGGGAGAGTTCTCCTCTTCTTCCTCCTCGTCTTCACGGGAGGAATGCGCCTCGGAACCATCGGATGATGGATCCGACACCTCTTGGCGCCGGGCACTCTTTCGAGTCCCCGCGGCCTTTTTCGAGGCCTTCTTCTCCGGCACCACATAGGGTGCCGGAACCAATAGCTTCGCCAAGCGAGCGTCCGCTGGGCCTTCGGGCAAAGGAGCGGGAGAGTTGATCTGTGCGGACGTCACCTGCCAATCCTGTCAAAGGTAGGGGAGCTTAGATCCCGCATGGAGTCAAACTATGAAAAACTGATACCCTGTAAAAGGAAAAAAACATCTTACCGTGAGAGCGTGACGCTGCGCACTGAATCCGCGATCCTCGGTAGCGGATGCGGGAGCCTCGGCGCCTTTGAAAAGCACCTTCCAGGCATCTTCGTACGTCGTATCGAAGAGCCTGCTTAGAGTTTGGTGTCGCGCCGGGTCGAACTCCCACAGGTTGAAAGCCCGTTGTTGACACGGGAGGATCAGGTGGATGAGCATAACCTGGACTATGTTGACAAGTTTGAGCTTCTTGTCCGCCAGGGTTTGGATGCATGTTCGGAGTCTGGTCAGTTCTCCTTTTTTACCCCAAGATAGGCCCGTCTCCTTCTAGGAGGTGAGCCGCGTAGGGGGTCCGGATCGAAACTTGGGGGGTGCGACCCATTCGGCGTCGCGCGTCTCGGTGATGTAAAACCACCCCGATTGCCACCCCTTCAGGGTCTCCACAAAGGAGCCCTCGAGCCATAGGACGTTGGCCATCTTGCCCACCATGGCGCATCCGCACTCCGCCTGGTTGCCGCGCACCACCTTCGGCTTGACGTTGAAAGTCTTGAGCCATAGGCCGAAATGGGGGCGGATGCGGAGGAAGGCCTCGCACACGACGATAAACGCCGAGATGTTGAGGACGAAGTTTGGGGCCAGATCATGGAAATCCAGGCCGTAGTAGAACATGAGCCCCCGGACAAATGGGTGGAGAGGGAAGCCCAGTCCGTGGAGGAAATGGGGGAGGAACACCACCCTCTCATGGGGCCTAGGGGTGGGGATGAGCTGCCCCTTTTCGGGGAGCCAGTACGCGATGTCGTTACACAGGTATCCGGCCTTCCTCAGCTTTTTGATATGTCCCTCCGTGACGGAGGAGACCATCCACTTGCCTCCCGCTCCGGACATGGCTGGAGAAGGTTGAGGTGGGGAGTGCGGACTTCGGTGTTGGAGCTCGAGTGCGCAAGAATGGATAGGCGAAGGAGGAAGAAGGCGTAGGTGAAAAGGTGGATCTTTATCCCCTTATATGGGTGGACGCAACTACATGTCCCCACACGCCTGGTAAGACTCGCTTATCTCCAAGCGCCGTAATCAATGGCGTGGTTGGGTTACCCATGCCCATATTGATGAGAATCCTGGGATAAGGGGACACGATCTCTGCTTTAACAAGACGTGCCAAGGAAACCGCCTCACATAACGCGCTGAGGAGGGATAATGAAATGACTCGGATAAAGGCTTGGTCGTGGTGTGTCACGCTACAGAATACGTCAGCAGATTAGATTGGTGTAAATATTATTCTCTCTATGGAAATATGTGGAAACTTATTTTGCAGAGCCGAACACTACCTTTGTGTTCAAAATCTTCTATGAAGTACTTGGAGGAGGAACCCGCCTTGCAATGCCGAAGACAATCTACGCGCCGGACTCATCGTCATTGAAGCCTGGTTCAGGGGCTACTGAGGGAGTCCTGGATTAGGGGGTGTTCGGATAGCCGGACTATACCTTCAGCCGGACTCCTGGACTATGAAGATACAAGATTGAAGACTCCGTCCCGTGTCCGGAAGGGACTTTCCTTGGCGTGGAAGGCAAGCTTAGCGATACGGATATGAAGATCTCCTACCATTGTAACCGACTTTGTGTAACCCTAACCCTCTCCAGTGTCTATATAAATCGGAGGGTTTTAGTCCGTAGGACAATGTACACATCAACAATCATACCATAGGCTAGCTTCTATGGGTTTAGCCTCCTTGATCTCGTGGTAGATCTACTCTTGTACTACCCACATCATCAATATTAATCAAGCAGGACGTAGGGTTTTACCTCCATCGAGAGGGCCCGAACCTGGGTAAAACTTCCTGTCCCTTGTCTCCTGTTACCATCCGGCCTAGACGCACAGTTCGGGACCCCCTATCCGAGATCCGCCGGTTTTGACACCGACAGGTCTCATGACCCAACATACAGAGCATATAAGCAACAAGCACATGCGGAAGGATAACTTGTCTGAGTACAGACAACTACAAATGAAAAAGGCTGAGAAGCCTGACTATCTACAAGACCCTCCCAAGGGTACAAGATCGTAGCTGAGGTAACAAGCTAAACTACGAAGTCCACGCAATACTACTAGTGAGACTGAACTCTCTCTGCAAAACATAAATTAAGCAAATGTGAGTACAAATGTACCTAGCAAGACTTACATCAGAACTAACTACATATGCATCGGTATCATCAAAGGGGTGGTGGAGTTTAACTGCAGCAAGCCAGCTTTGACTCAGTGCCTAACCTGAACTACGACTGCAAGTAACTCTTTTGAGGCGGCGCACACGAGTCCACAAATTCACCATACCAATACACCACTATGGATCCGCTCCCGTCTCCCTACAAGAACGCAATCCATAGCACTCACGCTTATCTTGCGCATTTTAGAGTATCCACTTTCACTTGTCTATGAACTATGCAAGGGGTCCAAGTTTCCATATTCGAGGAATCCGGCTATTCGAATAGATAATGAAAACCCTGCAGGGGTGTACTTCTTCACACACGCTCTCGCCACTTACCACCATGTACACGTCGTGTATCTCGGCAACCTTCAAGCGGAAGCCTGGTGAGGGAGTCGGCCATGACCTAACTAATCGCACAAGTCTCTCGTCCAGGTTTATCGCCTATTCGGGTTCCATCCGCAAGGAGATCCGGCCGGGGTGTCGCTCACGGCCCCAAACGATGTGTCTAGGGTTCCCAAGCCGACCATCCGGGTGCCACTTGGTACACCATGCCACTGTGCCTAGTCTATCCCAAGCCCACCTGTACCGGGTGCCACTTGGTACACTACTAACACTACCTAGAAACACCAAAAACTAGTTGCACCTCCTGGACAGAGATCGAGTTGATTAACAAGCCGAGAGGGGCCGAGTTACCGGAATCCAATGTGTGGTAGTAACTGTTCATGGATCACAAACACAGAACTCAGTTCCTGAGAATGGCTGCAATGAGACAACCCACCATGTACTCCTACATGGCCTCTCACCGCTACCTTTACCAAATCGTGTTCACACACTTAGCTCTCAACGGTAGGACATGTTCACCATGTTCCAATTCATTCCCGATGAATCAGACCCGACTCAACTCTAAGCAGTAGCAGGTATGACAACAAGCATGAATGAGTAGGCACATCAGGGCTCAAACAATTCCTACTCATGCTAGAGGGTTTCATCTATTTACTGTGGCAATGACAGGTCATGCAGAGGAAAGGGGTTCAACTACCATAGCATGTAATAGTTGAATCGTTGTTGTCCTAATGCAGTAAAAGAGAGTAGCAGCGAGAGAATAGGATTGTATCGGAATGAACAAGGGGGTTTTGCTTGCCTGGCACTTCTGAAGATATTATAGCTCTTCATCGGTGTCATCGAACTCATTGTCGGGATACGCCTACCGAGAGGGGACAAGCACCGGCAATAGAGAAGAACACAATCAATGCAAATGCGACAATATGATGCATGATCATGGCATGTATATGTGATGTTGTTTGTGCTAATGCAAACAGCAACAAGTTCAATGGAGCTCATTTGAATCAAGGATTCAAATGCAACTCCAAACTTAAGCATTTTAAATGCCCTTTATGTGTTTTCATCTATACAGTAGGTTTAGGTTGGTTTTTCATGCATGAAACTGGTACAGATGGATAGATTGAATTTTTATGATAATTTTTCATATATGATTTATTTCATTCTGAGCTATGGTTGAATTTCTATGATTTTTAGAAGTTTGGGGTATTTTCTGAAATTTATAAATCATTTCTGATTTATTTTAATTCTAGATAACTTTACTGCGTCAGCACTGCGTCATCATGACGTCAGCAGGTCAACAGGGCGCGGTCTAGGTCAAACCTGACCTATGGGGCCCGCACGTCAGTGTAACAGGGCAGGAACAGAGGCTGACTTGTGGGGCCAGGTCAACAGCCATGTCAGCACGATCAAAGCTGGCGCATGGGTCCCGCAGGGTTATAACTAATCTAAGCAGAAATAAAGCAGGGGTTAATTAGGGCGTGGGGCCCATTTTTTAGTGAGCAAGGGGGTTAATTAGGGGGTGATTAGCCCCTAACAGTGGTTGTCATCGGCGGCTAATAGCCGGCGAGCACACAAACGCGGCGAAGTCGCCCTTCCGGCCAACTCCGGCGATGGATGGATGCGTGGCTGGGTTCTACGGGAAGCTGGCATCACGGCGCGTCCGACGGTGGTCTCGGGAAGGCCCGAGGTGGACGGTAGCGATGAGAAGGACATTAACAGCGGCGGCCAGGGCTCGGGCGTGCTTGGAGTCGAGGCTACAACGTGCTAACAGATGACCCAAAGCGCTTGAGAGGCTCTACGGTGTGCAGCGAGCTTGCTGGACATGCTGGGGTGACCAAATGGTCGCCGGAGCAACGCTGGCGACAAGCTCATGCGGCGGTGGGTTTCGGTCATCGGCGAAGCGGCAGCTATGGCGTGCAAACGAGAAAACAAAGAGGGGGAGGAGGAGCAGCAGCTCACAGCGGGTGCAGCAGGCGTCGAAGCAGGTTCGGGGAAGCTCGGGAGGCGGAGAATCGACGGCGATGATCTTCGGTGGCCGACGAAGGAAACGGCAGCGGTGGTGGCGTTGCAGTGCGTCTGGTGCCTCGTGGCTCGTCAACGGGGTCGGGGATGTCGAGACGGAGCTCGCAGGCACGGCGAGGGGTCGAGGGGGAGGCGGTGGCCGCGGCAACGACGAGCGGCAGCGACGGCTCCGCTCGGCTTCGGAAGAGAGAGCAAGAGCAGAGGAGAGGAGGTCCATGGGGAAGAGTGAGAGGGGTCAGGGGGTTGTGCGGCGTGTTCAGGGCGTCGGGGAGTGGAGCAGGCAGGGTGGAGGTGGCCTGCGCATGGCCAGCAGGCGGCGAGCATGCGCCCGTGTCCTTCTATCCAAGGAGGAAGACGACAGGGGGCAGCGATGGTGGGCTGGGCCGCCAGCTACAGTACTGGGCATGTTGGTGGGCGCCAGGTAAGCTTCTGCCAGGTAAGTCCCTCTCTCTCTTTTTATATTTGTTTTCTATTTTCTGTTGTTTGTTTTGATTTGATCTAAATACCAAATCAATTTGAAACCTCATGGAAATAATTGTGTGAGCTAAGTGGTCTTATCCAAAGCCACACAACAATTTTCAGAATTATTGAACATATATTTCTTATATAATAAATATATATCCAATTCAAATAGTTATTGAATTAATTTCAAATGTCCGAAATAAATATTTCTGAGACTCCAAAAATATTGGTTTGAATTTTACCTCTTGCCAATATTTTTACAGAATAACACGAACATTTCCTTGGACTCATTTGAAAATATTTTTAATGCTGATTATTTCTGAAGTGACTTCTGAGGGTTTCAACTAACCTCAATTCAACTTTCAGAATTTAGACATGATGCATCGATGCTCTCTTATGCAACTATTGCAAACAATTCTAGGGCTGTGACATGAACCAAAATATAGGACAGTCCGAGCACCAGCCGCCTTGGTCCTTAGTCCAATCGTGGACAGCTTTCGGCTCACCAACGTCCTCATGGACGGCGGCATCGGACTAAACCTAATCTATGAAGATACACTCCACAAAATGGAAATAAACAGGAGCCGCATTGAGCAAAGCAGCACGACCTTCCGAGGAATTATTCCAAGTCGGGAGGCGCGGTGTGCGGGAATAATAACACTCTATGTGGTATTTGGCACGCCGGAGAATTATCGGTCTGAAGAAATAACCTTCCAAGTGGACCCTTTCAACAGCGGATATCACGCCCTCTTAGGGCGAGATGCATTTACGCGCTTCCAAGTGGTACCCCATTATGGATACATGAAGCTTAAGATGCCAGGGCCCAATGGTATAATCACTCTAGCTAGTGATTTGGACATAGGACTCCGCACTGAGAATAAAATCGCATCCTTGGCCCTTGAGGCATTATCAGAAGCCCTTGCGGCCGAAGAAGTAACCGCGCTGCGCTCCACGGTGGACAGGGATGATGTGGTCCTAGACAAACGACCCAAATCCACCTCCTTCAAACCAGCAGAAGAATAGTCAAATTCCAAGTCCATCCAACGGACCCCAAGAAGACAGCATCCATCGGAGCACAATTAGACCCAACGGTCGACGCCACGCTACGAGAATTCCTGCGCGAGAATTGGGATATATTCGCCTGGCACCCTTCTGATATGCCAGGAATCCCATGCGAGTTATCCGAACACAGCCTCAATATATTAAAGGGATACAAACCGGTCAAGCAAACACTGCGGCGCTTTTCCGAACCCAAACGTCAAGCTATGGGGGAGGAGCTAGCCAAGCTAATTGAGGTCGGATTCATCAGAGAAATAAAACATCCGGACTGGCTGGCAAACCTGGTGATGATACCAAAGAAGGACATATCATGGCGGTTGTGCGTCGATTTTAAAGACCCCAATAAGGCTTGCCCTAAGGATCCCTTCCCCCTCCCTCGCATTGATCAGATCATTGATGCTACCGCAGGACACGACTCACTGTGTTTCCTTGATGCATATTCCGGATACCATCAAATCAAAATGAAGGAGTCTGATCAAGCTGCAACAACATTCATTACCCCATATGGGCCATTCTGCTTCAACACCATGCCCTTTGGGCTCAAGAATGCCGGTGCCACATACCAACGCATGATTCAAACATGCCTGGAGAAACAGATCGACAAGACAGTTGAAGCTTATGTGGACGATGTCGTCATAAAAACTAGGCGCGTTGAAACATTAATAGACGATTTACGTCTCACATTCGATAACCTCCGCGCGTACGACATTAAGCTCAATCCTGAAAAGTGCGTTTTCGGCGTCCCCGCTGGAAAACTGCTGGGCTTCATCGTTTCCAACAGAGGAATTGAAGCAAATACAACCAAAATCCGAGCTCTATCACAATTGGCTATGCCAACAGACCTTAAACAAGTCCAAAAGCTCGCGGGTTGCGTGGCAGCTCTAAGCCGCTTAATCTCCAGATTGGGAGAAAAGGCGCTGCCACTCAATCGCCTTCTATGGCAAACCGATCACTTTGAGTGGACGGACGCGCCAACAGTCGTACTGGAGGAAATAAAAACCCTTCTTGTGAGCAACCCAATCCTGGTCGCGCCAAATGTCGGCGAACCGATGTTGTTATACATATCGGCAACACATCAGGTGGTGAGTGCCATGCTCGTCGTCGAATGAGAACAAGATGGACACAAATTCCCGCTTCAGAAGCCAGTATACTACGTATCCACTGTCCTTACACCATGCAAATCCTGATACCCCCATTATCAAAAGATAGCATACGCGGTCTTCATGGCATCCCAAAAGCTCCGTCACTACTTCCAGGAGTGTTCGATCATGGTGGCTTCCGAAGTACCACTCAACGACATTATAAACAACCACGATGCCACAGGCCGGATTGCCAAATGGGCCATTGAGCTCCTTACATTTGATATTACATACAAACCACATCGAGCTATTAAATCCCAAGTACTGGCCGACTTCGTCGCTGAATGGACAGAGGCCGAACTCCCTAAAGAGTATGGCGCATATTCCAATTGGGTTATGCATTTCGATGGCTCCAAAATGCTGGTAGGGCTAGGGGCGAGCGTCGTCTTAACGTCACCAATGGGAGACGTCATTCAGTACGTACTCCAAATACTATACACAGACTCCAACAATGCAGCCGAATACGAGGCCTTATTGCATGGTCTCCAGATGGCTATCTCCATGGGCATACAACGCCTAGAAGTGCGTGGGGACTCAAACCTTGCAATATCTCAAATAAATGGAGACTTTGACGCTAAAGATCCAAAGATGGCAGCTTACCGTAATGTCGTCATAAAAATGTCGGCCCGAGGTTCGAGGGGCTCGAGTTCCACCATGTGGCTCGAGAAAGTAATCAGGCAGCGGACGTCCTTGCTCGTATCAATGCTAAGCGCGACCCCGTTCCACCCAATATCTTTCTGGAAAGGCTTTTTAAGCCATCCGTGGTGTGGCAGGGGGAAACGGCAACACTAGTTCGGATCCGAACATAACCCCAGATTCCGAAAACACCGACATCATCGGAGGCTCAGCCACCAAAATAACACCGTCGGCGCATCTCATCATGGCAGTCATTGCTCCATGGACCAAACCTTTCCTGGCCTGCCTTAACAAGAAGGAGCTTCCTGAGGACCAGAATTAGGCCCGCTGCATCGTCCAGCATTCGAAGGCCTACAAGGTTCATGACGGAGAGCTCTATAAGAAAAGCGCTACCGGAGTTCTTCAAAGATGTATCTCCATGGAAGAGGGGCTGCAGCTCTTGGCCGAGATTCACACTGGACTCAGCGGTCACCACGCCGTAGCTCGGGCCCTTGTTAGCAAGGCCTTCTGTACAGGGTTTTATTGGCCGACGGCCCGAGCAGATGCACAGGACCTTGGCCAACATTGCGCCGGATGCCAACTCTTCGCCAACCAAAGCCATATGCCCCCCACTGCCTTACAAACAATCCCCATCACTTGGCCTTTTGCGGTCTGGGGACTCAATATGGTCGGACCCCTTAAAGGAGGAAGCCATAAGACAAAGTATCTGCTGGTCATGGTGGATAAATTCACTAAGTGGATAGAGGCCAAACCAGTCAAAATGGCCGAAGTGGGGCCGGTAATAGATTTCATATCCGGCGTGGTACACCGTTATGGTGTCCCACACAGCATAATCACCGATAATGGCTCTAATTTCACAGCTGATGAAGTGAAAACCTGGTGCGCTAATCTGGGCATTAAGCTCGATTACGCCTCTGTCTATCACCTGCAGACAAAAGGTCAAGTCAAACGGGCTAATGGTCTTATTATGAGCGGCATCAAACCTAGACTAGTGTGGTCTTTGAAAGAATCAGACAAGCACTGGGTGGAGGAAATTGACTCCGTCCTCTGGGGGCTGCGGACCACACCCAACCACACTACTTGATATACACCTTTCTTCATGGTGTACGGTATAGAAGCAGTGTTACCCTGCGATATTATTCATGACTCACCTCGAGTGCGCATGTACGAAGAGAGAGAAGTCGAGCTTGATCGGTAGGATAGCTTAGATGCCCTGGAGGAGGAGCGCGACATCGCAAAAGCCTGTTCCACATTTTATCAACAGCAGGCTCACATGTATCAAAGCAGAGAAGTATGTGACAAGACTTATAACGTTGGTGAACTCGTTCTATGCCTGCCGGAGAAGAAAAAGGACAAACTCAAGCCCAAGTGGGAGGGTCCCTTCATCATTGACGAAGTCCTCACCGGAGGAGCATACCGCTTGCGTGATGCGTCAGACAATCACCTGGAGCCGAACCCCTGGAACACGGCCAGACTCCGATGATTTTATGCCTAGCGCCGAACTCTATGTTCATCTCCTTCCTCCTATTACTAACGTTATTCTTTCTCTCATTTTGTTTTTTATCTTTTTTCGTTCTTCTCTTTAGCCCTACGACTTTAGTATGGCTAGACCGTCCTCCCCTGATGTGTACATCTCCACATATGTACGTTCATTATACCTGGGTGATTCTCGTACAGAAGCTTTCTATTATCCTTTGAGCATCAAGCTCACCACATATGCGTTTTTCCATATGTACCTTTTCTTCGCCATTATATGCATCGATATGACTTAAGTTTTGGCCAAGATGGGTTGCCTGGCTCCTGTGCTTATGCCCTACGTTCCCGTTAGTTCAGCTAGGGCATAAAGGGAGCACCTCTGCGATTGTTACTGTCGGGTCATCCGGATGTGTACCTCAGACTGGGTGAAGCCGAAAGCTAGCGTTCTTAAAGGAATATTCGGTCGGCGAATTAAAGATGTTCCCACATTCATTCCATTGTGAATCCCCAGAAGTTACTTACTCTGCGATTTTTTCAATCACAGTTCAGACATGCACATTAAACGCATGCACGCCCAGGGAAAGGAACCCTTAATGGAACTATTCTCTCTGGAAGATGTTTCTTACATAATGTAATATAACATAACTAGCCAGATACACATTGTCTGTTGAAGCAACTATGACCCCTACACCTGGTTCCCATACATACCCCGGTATATTCTACCGTTAGGGTATTCCGAAACACTCCGCACCTTCGGGTCTAGAGGTCGAAGCGAAAAGGTCGGCCATGACAATCATTTTTATTATCCAGCTAGAAGGAAAGTAAATAGTCACTTAGGACTCCAAAACTTCCTCCTCTATACCGTCCAACAGACGGTCTAACTTACAATCCTGTTGGGAGTATCTAGCAGCCACCTCTACTTGGCCATATACTAAACTAACGGGAATTTCCTCCCCATTTGACCCTAGCTGTCCAACCCGGGCCATGTGATTCAGATCCAGCTTGGTATATCGTGTTTTCACCATGGCCCAGGCTTCTCGCACACCCTCTTGGCACACCGATATCTTCCACAGTCGGATATGCCGCCGCGCTCCCTTGAATAGCTCTACAAGCTTCTCCATACTCCCTGGAGGGGAGTCGGATGGCCATAAGGCCTTGGCTACGCTCCGCATTGCCTACCGAGCTTGCTCGTGCAACTGTGACAGCCTTTGCAGAAGATCACTTGATGATCCGGACACCTCCTCTTTGGGACGGCCCGTTAATATACCTGCAATCACAGCTATATTAGCTACTTTTACTTCCAAACTGTTCTACGGTAAATACGGCCACATACTGAATATGCTGCTTCGCGGGTTTTTTCTCCTTCACGGAGTCTGCCTGCTGGGCCCGTACATCCTTAAGCTCTTCGCCCAGCTGGGTGTTTACATCTTGGAGTTTGTTTTTCTCCTGTCTGACATGGGTCAAAACCCGCTTGCGTGCGGCCTGCAGTCTTTTCGACTCTTTTTCCTCCAATTGATCTGATGATCCTGTTATGCGATAAAGCTGCGGTGTTAATACGGCCGCTATGCAATAACTGTTTCTCGATGGAGGGAAATATCACCGGAGGATGCCGCTTTGGATTTTTCCAGTTCAGCGGTCACTGCGTTCAACTGCGTCCGACAGTTTTCTAGCTCTTGGGCTAGCACGTCGTTCTTCTTCGACAGAACCTGGTCATACATCGATCCTCAAATCAGTTGTCCCAACTACTTTAAGTCCTGGGGGCTACTGGCATATGGTTATCATAGTCAGACGAAGTAAACTTACCTTCACATCTTTTAAATGCTGCTTTGTGGCTCTGTTAAGCCCATCTCGAGCAGCTCGGATATATGCATCAGCCGAGCTGAAGGCATTAAATGCCTCCTCTGAAAAGCCAGGGTCTTGTAAAACGGCCCTGCGGCGCCGATGATTCATGGCGCTCTCCACTTCCGAGTTGGTGACGGATACGTCATTCGAATCCTCGGCTGCAGGACAGTCCAGCGTCACCCCCGGATCATCCCTCGTCTTCACGGTAGGATCTGGATCTTGGCTGTGGGAAGTATGGCCGGCCGGACTCACAGATATAATCTGGCATGCCTTTTTCCTGATGCAGGATAAACGGAAAGGTCATAGTTGGAGGTGACTGCCAAGGTGCATATTTGCAAATTCATACCTCTTTGATGAAGGCTCGGCCGTATCTTTGTGTGCCTTCCTCTTTGAAGGCTTGCCTGGTGTGGGGGGTGTTCTCTTCGGAGATGACCCCGGGGCAACATGTCGCACCGAGCGCCTCCCCTTTTGAGCACAAGACAGTGCGGTGGGTAAGGAGGAATGAGAAAACTCTCTTGGACAAGGTATCTCCGGATTACTTACATGTGAAGCAGGAAGAAGGCCGGGGTAATCGGCAATGATGGGTACATATGTACCGTCATAGCTCATTTGATAGAATATACCATCCTCGAGCTCCACAAATATGTCCGGATCTTCCTCATATCCGGGGTCAAGATCTCGGTTGCGATTCTCCGGCTGAGGGGCAGGGTCATGGATCCCCTTGACAGCCTTTTGCCATTCCTGTTATAAGCAGAGTAATATACCGCCTGTCAAGAATGATGCAGGGACTGGAGTAAAATAGTGGAGCTGAAGCTTACCCAGCTGGGAGGATTATACATGGAAAATCCGTCTCGATGTTGGAGACGGGTGAACTCCTCTTTCTCCCCTTTATACAGCTCGGCCAGTACTTTGGCCAGGGTGGCGGGGGTCTTCGGGCCCTTCCGACCATAGCGTCAGGTGTCGTCTTCCCCGTTATAATCCCACATGGGCAGCCCTCTGTATTGGAGTGGCTGGACCCCCCGCGCCATAGAGGTCGCCATTACCTCGACTATTGACAATCCGGACTGGGCAAGCATCTTAATCTTGCCCAACAGCAGGCTGATCTCTGCACTATCCTCTTCCTCAAGGCTCCGGGGACGCCAACTATGGCATTTCTTCAGCGGAGCACTTGAAAACTCAGGGAGGCCCATGCGGACGGGGTCAGGTAGAGCGACGTCATCGATGTAGAACCATTCGGAAGGCCACTCTTCGGAAGCTTTCTTCGGTGTGCCGGACAGGTATTTGGTCCCAGCAATGGGCCACACTTCGGTGCCTCCCATCTCAAAAATTGACCCGCCTTGACTACGAGGGACGAGGCAGAACAGTCTTCTACGTAAATCGAAATGGGCCTCATAGCCCAGGAATAGCTCGCATAGAGCAACGTAACCCGCAATATGAAGGATAGAGGCGGGAGTGAGATTGTGCAGTTGGAGGCCATAATACTCCAGCAGACCTCAGAGGAAAGGATGGATTGGAAATCCGACACCTCTTAATAAGAAAGGGACGAAGCACACTCGTTCTCCCACAGACGGATTGGGGAAATCCTCCGCCTAAGTTTTGCCGTTGAAGGAGGCCAATCCTGCTCGGACGGGAACCAGGTCCGCGGGGGGAAGAAAGCCCTGTGTTTGCAGCTTCGCAAGCTGACTATGGGATATGGAACATCTATCCCAATCACCCTTCTTGGAGCCATGGGGACGAGAGGAAGAGTCGGAAGCGCTATCCATGTTGGGGTGGTTTTTCTTAGCAAGCTGTGAGGACCTTTTGCAGGGTGTGGAATGGATCTGAGGTCTATTCTCTTTAAATAGGCACCTTT
Organism: Triticum dicoccoides; assembly: GCF_002162155.2. Lineage (NCBI taxonomy): Eukaryota > Viridiplantae > Streptophyta > Magnoliopsida > Poales > Poaceae > Triticum > Triticum dicoccoides. Next base: position 399,073,309 of record NC_041386.1, read on the forward strand.
CTGATACGGTTGGGGTGGTATATATAAAAATACCCTGACCTCTCGCATTCGCTCGACATGTGGAAACTGAAGTTGTTGATGCACAAAAGCCGAGGAGTACAACATTAAATGGAAAGCCGAACACACTACTCAGGAGTCATCGATGAAGGAACCTGCCTTGCAATGCCGAAGATAATCTATGTGCCGAACACTTCATTATTGAAGACTGGTTCGGGGGCTACTGAGGGAGTCCTGGACTAAGGGGTCCTCGGGGATCCGGCATGTTAGCCATGGGCCGGACTAATGGGCTGTGAAGATACGAAGACCGAAGACTGCACCCATGTCCGGATGGGACTCTCCTTGGTGTGGAAGGCAAGCTTGGTGACTGAATATGTAGATTCCTTTCTTTGTAACCGACCTTGTGTAACCCTAGATCTCCCCGGTGTCTATATAAACCGGAGGACTTAGTCCGGAGGGAGGAAGATTCATTATCATAGCCATACAAGCTAGACCTCTAGGGTTTAGCCATTACGATCTCGAGGTAGATCAACTCTTGTAATACTCATATTCATCAATATCAATCAAGCAGGATGTAGGGTATTACCTCCATAGAGGGCCTGAACCTGGGTAAACATCGTGTCCCTTGTCTCCTGTTCCATCGACCTTAGACGCATAGTTCGGGACCCCCTACCCAAGATCCGCTGGTTTTGACACCGACAGCCGCCACTCAGCTGCAGGCGCGTGTGGGCGAGCTCGAGACTGAGCTTCGTGCCAAGGAGCAGGAGTGCAGCCAGACCGCTAAGGAGTGCGACCGACTAGCGAAGGAGCTGGCGGACCAGGCAGAGAAGCACGAGGTGGAGATCCGACAGCGGAAAGACGGTGAGGCGCTCCTCAAGGCCGAGATCGAGACTGAGCGCTCGGATTGCGTCGAGAGGGAGAAGCTGCTGTCAGACGGCTATGGGGTGATCGAGGACATGGTTGACGGTGAGTCTTTTCTTCTTTTGTTGCTTGTTCACCGACTGCTGCAAGAGCCGGCTTCTAACCCCTTGTTCTTCTTCTAGACAAAGTTTCTCCCCGGTCGTTACATCGCCGTCAGCCAGGCCATCGAGGCGCGGCGTGATCAGCGGAGGAGGACGGGCGCGGACATTCCGCCGAACGCACCCCGGACTCTGGGCGGGCAGCTCATGGCCGTCAAGATGCAGCTTGAGCCGGTGCATCGTCTGCTCCATCGTCTTCAACGCGTCGGGTCGCAGGTCCTAGCGGGGCTCTGGCCGGATGCTCAGATCCCTCACACTCCTAGTCGGACTGCCAACTGGCTGGAGGTGGCGGCCGAGCGGCTTGAGGCCTGGAAGGGCACTGCATCTCGGGCGGGTGCCAGGACCGTGCTAGAGTTCGCCAAGGCCTGGTATCCGGACCAGAGACTGGCACAGTTGGCCAGTTTCCGGCAAGAGGCTGGACCCGAGCTGGAGGCGGTGCGCGACAAGCTCATCAAACGCGCGGCAACCCTTGCTGAGTACACCGACACCGGCATCTTCATCCCGGAGCAGGAAGAAGACGGTGCTGAGGTGTTGCCCTCCTGGTCCGGGCTGAACCCGGAGGAGGGGGAGGACTCGGTGGAGGAGATCGCCTCCAGCGACGAAGGCGAGGAAGACGAGGACGAGCAAGGCGAGGATGTCGCACCGGATGGTGGGGCGACCAGCCAGCCTCAGCCCGATCGGGCCTCGACCAGTGAGCCACAGGAGACCACACCGACTGTTGTCAATGCCGACCAGGCCGAGACCCGCCAGTCGGACGCTCCACTAGCTGGTTCCTCTGCCTTCATCGACCTGTTGACGCTGCCCGCAGCGCCCCTGGCCTAGGCGGCCATTTATCTTTTAAGTTTTTTTGTCTTACGCTTTGAACAAACAAGTTAAATATGCGCAATTCCACCCGCTGGGGGTGTAATTCAAACTCTATTGAATGCTGGCCACAGGCCTTTTGTTAGGTAAATAACTTATTTTCACACATGCTTGTGCTCTTGCTGGGTTCCGGCTTGGTTTTGCCTTTGCTCTTTTTGGCTTTTTCTCTTGCCGCCTTCCTTTGGCTGCTAGCCGGATAGCCGCGCTGTGATTTGTGGCCGGGTCAGGGACTTGGCCGTTTTAGGATATACAAGTTACTTCGGCCATCTAGAGCATAGCTAGTCAAGCGAGAAGCCGGCCGGCTGCTGGGCAGCCGGACGGATGAGGCAAGGGGCTGTCTCGGCACAAGTCAGCGTTCTTCCTTGGTCGTTTTTCGTGTGGACAGCATTTCTGGCCTTTAGCTCTTGCCAGCCTGAGAGTCGCGCTGCGAGCTATAGCTGAGGCAAAGAGAGAGCTCAGCTGCCGGCATGCTACTTAGCTGACTTCAGGTGGTGCCGACTTGGGCCAAGGCGGCGAGCCCCCGGGCTGGCTGACCGGACCCGGTGTAGGGTGAAAGAATGAAATAATACATTCATAGGCGAAGCTTATCATATAGATAAAAAGGTAGCCCCCGAGTGCGCCTCTAGGGACCTGTTGTCTTTGCCTAATACAAAAGGTAGCATGGTACATACTGCATTAACTTTAAAATCGACGGAGAAGGTTCGCGTTCCATGGGCGCTCCGCCTCTTTACCGGAATCGTCCCTCTTGCGTGCCCTGGGCTTTTGTGCATCGATGAGGTAGTAGGAGTCGTTGCCCAGGGCCTTGTTGATGATGAAAGTCCCCTCCCACGGAGCCGAGAGCTTGTGCTGGCCGGCTGTTCGTTGGATCTATCGGAGCACAAGGTCCCCTTTGCGGAGGATTGTGGCAAGACCTTTGGGCTGTGGTAGCGGCGCAGGCTCTGTTGGTAGATGGCGGACCGGCTGAGTGCCAGCAGCCGGGCCTCTTCCAGCAGATCGACGGCGTCTTCTCGCGCCTCCTTCGCTTCTGCCTCCATGTACATGGTGACGCAAGGTGAGTCGAACTCGATGTCAGTTGGGATGACACCATCGGCCCGGTACACGAGGAAGAAGGGAGTGAAGCCGGTTGCCTTGTTCGCCGTAGTCCGGAGACTCCAAAGGACGATCAGCAGTTCCTCAATCCAATAACCGGCCGAGCACTCCAGCGGCTCGACTAGTCGGGGCTTGATGTCGGATAGCATGAGGTCGTTTGCTGGCTCGACCTGGCCGTTTGACTGCGGATGGGCAACAGACGCTAGGTCCAATCGGACGCCCTGCATCGCGCAGAAATGAGCCAAGGCGCCTTTGGCGAAATTTGTGCTGTTGTCGGTGATGATGCTATGCGGGATGCCATATCGGACGGTGATATCCGCAATGAAGGTCATAGTAGTCGAACCATTTAGCTTCTTGATTGGCTTTTCTTCAATCCACTTCGTGAACTTGTCTATGGCGACCAGCAGATGGGTCATGCCGCCGCGTGCTGTTTTGAATGGGCCCACCATGTCCGACCCCCAGGCGGCAAACGGCCAAGTGAGGGGGATGGTCTTGAGTGCAGAGGCCGACATGTGTTGCTTGGAGCTGAAGCATTGGCACCCCTTGCACTTGTGGACCAACTCCTTGGCATCGCCCAAAGCAGTCGGCCAGAACAAACCATGGCGGAAGTCTTTGGTGACAAGGGATCTTGAGGCGGCGTGGTGGCCGCATTCGTCTTGGTGAATATCTCTGAGGATTGCCATGCCCTTCTCTGGCTCCGCGCAGTACTGGAAGACACCAGTCACATTGTGCCTGACAAGCTCTCTGTTCACTATTGTGTATGTTGATTCCTGGAGTTGCACCTGTCGAGCCAAAATCCAGTTGGCTGGTAGCTCTCGGCTCACCAGGAATATGAGGATGGGCTGCGCCCAAGATGGTGCTTCTACCACTGTCATGACGGCAACTAGTACCTGTTAGGACCCCGATTCTAAGTCACACCGATCTAGCCTTTAACACCTCATATCACTTTGCGGCCTCACGCACGGTATTCCCACGGGTGTCGCCTTACCATGGCCCGGGACCTTTTGCGCCTTTTGGCTCACGTATATGATAGTGTCGCTAGCATCCATATGACAGAGAACCCGGGCCGACATGGCTAGTCGTGAACCCAAAGCGGCACCAACCTATGGGGACAGGCATACATGAATCACATCGAGGTTGTCGGTCAGCAGCGTGTGAATTCGGGCTGTAGCACTAGGCTAACAGGACTCCGGGAACCCGGGCTATAGCAGGTGTAACGCCCTCGATGTGGCTATATCTCCCACGTGTCGAAGCACGACTTAGAGGCATAACCGCATTGAAAGCAATGTTGCAAGTGAGGTAATCTTCACACAACCCATGTAATACATAAGGGAAAGAGATACATAGTTGGCTTACAATCGCCACTTCACACAATACATGAATAAAGTGTTACATCATCTAGATACAAACAAGGTCTGGCTACGGAACCAAAATAAAAGAAGACTACCCCAAATGCTACACAGATCCCCGATCGTCCCGACTGGGCTCCACTACTGATCAACTGGAAATGGAACAACATAAAGGACAAGATCTTCATCGAGCTCCTCCTTGAGCTTGGTTGCGTCATCTATACGGTTCAACGGCACTTGCAAGCTGGTTTTGGAAGTATCTGTGAGTCACGGGGACTCAGCAATCTCACACCCTCGCGATCAAGACTATTTACGCTTATGGGTAAGGTAAAAGGTATGAGTTGGAGCTGCAGCAAACGACTAGCATATATGGTGGCTAACATACGCAAATGAGAGCGAGAAGAGAAGGCAAAGCATGGTCGATAAAAGTATGATCAAGAAGTGATCCTAGAACAACCTACGTCAAGCATAACTCCAACACCGTGTTCACTTCCCAGACTCCACAGAGAAGAGACCATCACGGTTACACACGCGGTTGATGTATTTTAATTAAGGTCAACTTCAGGTTTTCTACAACCGGACGTTAACAAATTCCCATCTGCCCATAACCGCGGGCACGGCTTTCGAAATTTCAAAACCCTGCAGGGGTGTCCCAACTTAGCCCATCACAAGCTCTCACGGTCAACGAAGGATATTCCTTCTAGCGGGAAGACCCGATCAGACTCGGAACCTGGTTACAAGACATTTCGACAATGGTAAAACAAGTCTAGCAACACCGCCCAAATGTGCCGACAAATCCCGATAGGAGCTGCACATATCTTGTTCTCAGGGCACACTCAGATGAGACTAGCTACGAGTAAAACCAAACCTCAAGTTTCCCCGAGGTGGCCCCGTAGGCAGCTCAGTTCGGACCAACACTCAGAGGAGCACTGGACCGGGGGGGTTAAAATAAAGATGGCCCTTGGGCAGGCCTACCCAAGGGAAAGAAAAGGCTAGGTGGCGAATGGTAAAACCAATGTTGGGCATTGCTGGAGGAGTTTTATTCAAGGTGAATTGTCAAGGGGTTCCCATTATAACCCAACCGCGTAAGGAACGCAAAATCCGGGAACATAACACTGATATGACGGAAACTAGGGCGGCAAGAGTGGAACAAAACACCAGGCATAAGGCCGAGCCTTCCACCCTTTACCAAGTATATAGATGCATTAATTAAATAAGATATATTGTGATATCCCAATGAGTAAACATGTTCCAACAAGGAACAACATCTCCATGTTCCAACAAGGAACAAACTTCAATCTTCACCTGCAACTAACAACGCTATAAGAGGGGCTGAGCAAAGCGGTAACATAGCCAAACAACGGTTTGCTAGGACAAGGTGGGTTAGAGGCTTGGTTCAACAATATGGGAGGCATGATAAGCAAGTGGTAGGTATTGCAGCATAGGCATAGCAAAAGAGCGTGCATCTAGCAAGCAAAGATAGAAGTGATTTTGAGGGTATGGTCATCTTGCCTAAAATCCCGCAAGGAAGAAGAACGAGTCCATGAAGGAGACAAACGGACGTAGTCGAACAGATCCTCACAATGCGACGTTATCGGAACTAACCCGAAGAAGCAACACCGGAAAGAAAGCAAACCACATGGTAAACAACCATCACATAAGCATGGCACGATGCGCAAACAAGTATGATGCATGTCCGGTTTAATGAGGCATGGCATGGCAAAGTGCACAAACAATACTATAGATTAAGTGGAGCTCAATATGCACCGAGTTGCATATTGATGAATCACCACATTAATTATTTAGTTCGATCTTGTTTATGTACCCAACAATATTAAATGTTGTTAAACATGGCAAGAGGGTGAAGCAAATTAAAACTACCTATCTAGTCAAGTTTAAATGAGGCCGGAATAACAAAACAACAAATCCGGAAACTCCTCATGTGCATATATTAGGTTTGGTCCTGTTCTGCCCTAAACATAATTTTAGAGTTATTAAACATGCAAAGTAAAGCCACCATGTTAAACTAGGCAAAATTCTACCCCATTTACATATAAGGTTTATTAAAATCCGAGTTACGGTTATTTAGTTATGAAATAAAGCATTTTAGCATGACATAGGAGAAAATTTAAACAAGCGGCATTTTAAACATTTCAAACATAGATGAAAGTTGCATATTATGAATCTAGACAAAATTCTAAGTAACTTTCATATTAAGTTTGATTAATTCCGATGCATGGTTAATTAGTTATTAAATGCATGAATGCTGAGGGCTTTTCTGCAAAACAGGCAAGCTCTGGAAATTAGACAAATTCACAGCAGGAAAAAAAAGACACCTCGGGCCGAATCTGTTGCCCAACAACAGGAAAAAACAGAGGGGCTTCGGCGGGGTGGCCTCACCATGGGCTCGGCCCGGTCAGTGGAACAGGCCGGCAGATCTGGTGGCCCACGACGACGGCAAAACAAAGGAGGGCGTTGGGCCTGGAACGCGAAGAGGAAGCAGGGGAGCGATGCGGTCAACGGGTGCGGCGAGGCGCTCGTTTCCCTCATGTGAACGAAGGAGGTGGGAGCGACGCAGGGACTTGGCGCAAGGAGGCCCGGCAGCGGGCACCCGAGGTGGATCCAGCGGGGTCTAGCTGTGGAGGCGCTAGGTGGCTCGGTGCGGCGGCGCTGCAGTTCGCGAGGTAGGCGCACGGGCGGAGCTGGAGGCCATGGCGGCGGTGACCGGAGCACCAACGGTGGCGAGGATGAAGCAGGGGAGTCCCGAGGTCGCAGGTGATCCGGGCGGTGCAGGGGCTTGCGGCTCGGCGCGGCGGCGACCTGGTGGCTTCCTGTAGAGAGAGGCGAGAGGGAGTAGATGGTAAGGAGTGAGGACGGGGAAGAAGAGAAAGGAGGGATCACGGGGAGCAGGGAGAGGGCAACGGCCTGGCGGTGGCGCTGGTCTCCTGCGGCGCATGGGGAAGTCGATGCACGGAGCTTGGTGGCGAGGACGATGCAGGGGGTGCGCGCGAGGTGCTCGTGTTCCATTCGGGGTCGTGCCGAGGAGGGAGAGGAGGCACGGAGGCAGATTGGGAGGAGGGAGTGGTTGGTTGGTGGGTGGAGGAAAAACAAGGAGGGGGATCCCGAGGTGGATCTGGTCTGGCGGCGGGGTGGAGGGATTTTAGGGAGTTGGTCTAGGGTTTGTCCAAATAGACATGTGGGTGGACTATTTATATAGGGAAAGGAGAGAGTTTGGACCTTCTGATCGAAAACACACGAACGAGAATAAATAGTCTAGGGAGTCCAATAAATAAAACGATGGTATTTTGTAGATGTTTGGGGATGTTCCGGACCCAGCGGTAACGACTGTCCGGGTCGGGTTCGGGACAATTTTCGGACGCGCGCGAGAGATTCGATGCACTGTCCAGAGAGGGTTTCGGGGCCTGGTGTTGATAGTGGACTGACGAGATAGCCTAGGTTAGGCCTGGCGGTAGGTAGTGGGCTGTGTAGACAGTCTCGAGCTGAGAGAAGAGAAGAGAGGGAGGCTCGGCGACTTTTTCCAGAGATCGAAAACGTCCAATGTTAGACCGGCTACTATTGCCGCTATATTTAACGGTAGGGCTATCAAACGGACTCCGAACGCGATAAATTTGACAGGCGGTCTATCTACACTATAATAAGACCACACGTCAACTCTCATCCCATTGCGAGAACATTTTCCAGCCACTTATAAAATAATATTTTGGACATGCCGCGGGCACGTGCAAGTGTGTCTGGGCTCAGAACGGACAACGGAGAGAACGAGGAGGCCGGGACGGATACAAGTTTTGAAAACATGATGATGCAATGCACATGATGACATGATAAGATGCAACACGCAAGCAAATGACAAGCCAACAACAGCAAATAAGCGGAGGACACCTAGCACATCGGTCTCGGGGCGTTACAGCAGGCTAGGCAGGACTCTGGATGTCACCGCGTGACATTTCCCCGAAGGGACAGACACAGGAACGAAGTGAAACACATGCCGGCTAGTCAAGTGTCCTGAGCAGTAGTGCTGGACTAGCAGGACTCCGGTGAACCGGGCTGTAGCGGACTACTATGGCTCATGTAAGCACTAGACTACATTTCCCATAAGAGAGGCTGCCAAGGATAAACAACTAGATTGTCGGATCCCACACATACCAAGCATTTCAATCATACACACAATATGCTCGATATGTGTAAATACAACATGGCATCACAACATAACTCTACGACTCAAGTATTTATTCATTAGGCTCCGAGGAGCGAGATATTACAAACATGGGTCTCACGACCCAACATTCAGAGCATACAAGTCAAAGCACATGCGGAAGCTTAACTTGTCTGAGTACAGACAGCTAAAAATGAAGAAGGCTGAGGAGTCTGACTATCTACAAGACCCTCCCAAGGGTACAAGATCGTAGCTGAGGTAACAAGCTAAACGTCGAAGTCCACGTGGAACTACTAGCGAGGCTGAAGTCTCTCTGCAAAACATAAAATAAGCGAACGTGAGTACAAATGTACCCAGCAAGACTTACATCAGAACTAACTACATATGCATCGGTATCAATAAAGGGGGTGGTGGAGTTTAACTGCAGCAAGCCAGCTTTGACTCAGTGGCTAACCTGAACTACGACTGCAAGTAACTCTTTTGAGGTGGCGCACATGAGTCCACATATTCACCATATCAATACTCCACTATGGATCCGCTCCCGTCTCCCTGCGAGAACGCCATCCATAGCACTCACACTTATCTTGCGCATTTTAGAGTATCCACTTTCACTTGTCTATGAACTATGCAAGGGGTCCAAGTTTCCATATATAAGGAATCCGGCTATTCGAATAGATAAATATAACCCTGCAGGGGTGTACTTCTTCACACACGCTCTTGCCACTTATCGCCCTGTACACGTCATGTACCTCGGTAACCTTCAAGCGGAAGCCAGGCGAGGGAGTTGGCCATGACCTGGCTAACCAACAAGTCTCTAGTCTAGGTTTATCGCCTATTTGGGTTCCATCCGCAAGGAGATCCGGTCGGGGTGTCTCTCATGGCCCCAAACGATGTGTACAGGGTTCCCAAGCCCACCATCCGGGTGCCACTTGGTACACCGGGCCACTATGCCAAGTCTGTCCCAAGCCCACCTGTACCGGGTGCCACTTGGTAGACTACTAACACTACCTACAAACACCAGAAACTAGTTGCAACTCCTGGACAGAGATCGAGTTGATTAATAAGTCGAGAGAGCTTGGAGCGCCCGGAGCCCAATGTGTGGTAGTAACTGTTCATGGATCACAAACACAAAACTTAGTTCCTAAGGACGGCTGCAATGAGACAACCCACCATGTACTCCTACATGGCCTCTCACCGCTACCTTTATCAAACCGTGTTCACACACTTAGCTCACACACAGTAGGACATGTTCACCGTATTCCAATTCATCCCCGATGAATCGGACCTGACTAAACTCTAAGCAGTAGCAGGCATGACAAACAAGCATGAATGAGTAGGCACATCAGGGCTCAAACAACTCCTACTCATGCTAGTGGGTTTCATCTATTTACTGTGGCAATGACAGGTCATGCAGAAGAAAGGGGTTCAACTACCGCAGCATGTAATAGTTGAATCGTTGTTGTCCTAATGCAATAAAAGAGAGCAAGAGCAAGAGAGTGGGATTGTATCAGAATGAACAAGGGGGGTTTTGCTTGCCTGGCACTTTTGAAGATATCACTGGGTCTTCATCAGTGTCAATGATCACAGCATCAGTACAACGTCTATCGAGAGGGGACAACCACCGGCAACAGAGAAGGAACACAATCAATGCAATGCACAACATGATGCATGATAATGACATGTCAATATGTTGTTGATTGAGCTAATGCAACTAAGCAACACAATTAAATGAAGTTGGTTTGAACCCAAAGTTCAAATTCAAACTCCACATGTGGTTATTTAAATACCATTCATTTGATGTGTCCTAAACAGTGGCCTTATGTTGTTCTAACATGCATGAAAATGGTACAGATGGATTCCTTGAATTGTTCTGATAATTTTTCATATATAATTTATATCATTTGGAGTTACGGTTGAATTTCTATGATTTTTAGAAGTTTTGTTAATTTTTTGGAATTTTCTGAATTATTTTAAATCCAGAAAGCCATTACTGCGTCAGCATGAAAACAGCATTGCGTCAGCAGGTCAATTGGGTTGACCCAGGTCAAACCTGACGCATGGGACCCAATAGTCAGTGTCTTAGGGCTGGTTAGGGTCACAGACATGTGGGCCCAGTCAACAGCCATGTCAGCTTGGTCAAAGCTGACACGTGGGCCCATAGTGGTTAGGTTAAAAGTAAACAGGGGTTACCCCACGGTTAATTATAGTGGTGGGGCCTGCTTGTCAGTGACACAGGGGGGGGGGTTATCAGCAGGGTCATTAGTGGCTAATGACAGGCCACGTCATCTCACCGGAGTTCAACGCCGGCGAGCACACAGACACGGCGGCTACGATCGAGATGGCTGCTCTGGCGACCAAATCGATGGCCGAGCCCACCTACGAGGAGCTGGGGCTCGTGTGCATCCAACTGTGGCGGGGGGCGCTAGGTGACCGAAGTTGGGCACGGCGTCAACCTCGGCGGCGGCCAGAGCTATGGCGTCGAGCGGAACGGGGCTGCGGAGCACGACAGGAGGAGTTGGTGGGCGCTACGGGCTCCTGGAGCCGCGCTGAGCACAGCGGTGTGCCCAGCTTCGAGCTACGTTCGCTCTAGCCACGGTGGCGACGAAGCGCAACAGCGGCGAGCTTCGGTGATGGTGGGAAATGGCGCTACGGCATGCAAACGAGACGGGGAAGAGGGGGGGTTCGGGGAAGGAGCTCACGGCGGTTGCAGTACGCGTCTCAGCGGGCTCGGGGAAGGGTTGGTGACGACGTGCAGTCGTCGGCGATCTCGGCGGCCGAGAGGTTGAAGATGACGCCATGGTCATGGTGCAGTGCGTCCGACATCCTGCTGGTCGTCCAGGAGGCGTGGGTGACGGTGACGGAGCTTCCACGCAACACGGGAAGGCAAGAGGGGGTCGGGGAGCGCGGTGGTTCACGGCGGTGCTTCCATGGCCATGTCGGCCATCGCGGAAGAGAGTGAAGGAGAGGAGGGGATGGAAGCGAGAGAGAGGGAGGGGCCCGGGGGGTGCGTGGCGCTCACAGGCGCGTCAGGGAGCGGCGGGAAGCAGGAGGTGGCGTGGCGTGTGGCCAGCGCGCAGCGAGCACGCGCCCTCGTGCCTTCTGGCACGAGGTTGAAGATGACTGGCGCTGAGGAGGTGGACTAGGCCGGCTCGACTGGGCGAGCTACAGTAGCAGGTAAGGCCCAGGTACTTCTCTCCTTCTCTCTTATTTCTGTTTTCTAATTTCTGCAGATATTTTGAATTTGGTTTGCTAACCAAATTATTTTTGCAGCTTCTGGAAATAATTGTGGATGCAAAATGGTTTAACCCAGAGCTCCACAAGAAGTTTCAGAATTATTGGAGCAATAAAAATATTTATAGGATTTATTTGCTCCTACTCAAATACATTAGTGGATTAAATCAAAGCCCAAATAATTCCCTAAAAATGTTCACTATTTTTGGCTTGGATCAAAACCCTTGCCAAAATTATCAAACATTAATTAAGGCATTTTTGGGTTCGTTGAAAAATATTATTTTGGTTGATCCTAGTTTTCAAAGGAGTGCTAGGGTTTGTTAATCCCCATTTCAGGTTTAAGTAAAGATTGCCATGATGCATGGATGCAAATGCAACTACTGCACACAATTAATCTAGGGTTGTGACAACTCACCCCCACTAAACAAGAATCTCGTCCCGAGATTCAAGACGTGGGGTAAGAAGACAGAGGGGACACAGAGCTAACACGATCTTCACAATCCATATGCCCTTCTCGAGGATGTTGATTCATTTCTCCAATTGATCTTGACATCTTTGCTTTGAAATCTTCTTGCAACTATGATGACGGAAGAGAGGAAACTCGACAGAATTCGATCTTCACAAAGATCAAGCGATACACGATCAACTCATGGAATGAGATGATAGAACGTCTCTTAAGCCGGGACACAGTGCACACATCAAGACGGATGGAGAGAAACTGATAACAAAGGTTCAATTTGGTAGGCAACATTTCCATGCTTAAGAAGATGGTGGATGCGTTTCAAGTAGTGAGGAGTTAAGTTGCCCTTCAGGTCGAACGGGGCACCTTAGAGGAGGTGGCTCGTAGAGCTATTCCCTTAAGTTGCAAAATAATTACTTTTGATTCAGAGATCATTGAAACTCTTTATACCATCCTAAGGCAATTCACAACAATCGTTTGGCGGAGTACAAAGGGATGGCATACCCAGACTAGAATGGATGATATGGACTACCTTGTTGAAGAAAACGCAAGGGATGATTTTGCTTGTGCGTGCTCTCAAGAACTTGAGCATTTCCATATTCATCAAGGTTTTACCAACATCCGTGCCGCGCGCGGATCCTGGCAACACATCATACTACCATGATGAACGGTGATGGAGGATGCAGATGCAAAGAAGGACATCACTTTCTCAGATTTTTCCTTAGCAATGCCAAGAAGCAAATCTGGATGATCGACCGAGAGACATTTAGCACTCCGCTTCTAATGTTCTCCTTGATGTGCTAGCGTACCCCATTTATAGATATGGTTTGGTATCTAGAACATCAAGTAAAAAGGTCGGACTTCGGGAGCACAAGAATCCATAAGGAACAACTGCCGGAGTAAATCTTATGAAGTCCTTATGGGGAGGTGGCCAACTTCCTCAATCAAGATACTACAATGATAGATCTTCCGGCTGGGTGTGTTGGCCACGACATCCACTTTACCGGGTTACAGAGAGACCAATATTATAGTTCTTGGGGAAACATTCCAATCATCATATCTGCCTGAGATTCAGATCTGGTTGGTGTCAGGATATTCCAGACTCGTCATGTCTGAAAGGAAGAATTGCAACACAAATCGACGAGATGATGTTGCGAGATTCTCGGGAAATGAACTACGGTAGCATGCTCCAAAACATGAGCTGGTTCTGCTAAACACATGTGAATATGTTGACCCAGACAAGCATGACCACATAGTAGTATTACAATGAAACACTACCGAGTCCTAGTTGGGAACCATCATCGCGGATAACAAAGTCCTTGCATAAGTCATATGACTAGCTCTTATGAAGGAACTTCTTCTCCTTGAACAAATCAGTTAGTGGCTTGGTGTGTTAGGGATACATATAGAATGAAGGTTGCAAGTCTCCAAACCACAATATACTTCGCACATATGCATGACTGACTTGGGATGATTCCAGAGGAAGCAAAACAAACTTTCTCGAATTCATGGCGGCAACTTGCATCGATTGCACGTGAACTTAGAGGAAGTCGCTACTTTGATCCAAACATATGCTTCATGAACGGAACATGAAGGCATTGTTTACAAAGTTTCCAACACTAGCTTAATGTTTAACACGAATCATGGGGGAGACAAGATGCTGCTGATGGGCTCAACAACAACTCATCAAGGTTCCCATTAAGATGGAATTCCACGACTATGTGAACAAGGTGATAGCATTGGTCAGACCAAAGGATGTAATGGTGTATGCCCGAGGAATCAACCTCGAGTAAGACAACATTACAAACATTGTTGGTTCTGATTTGATTTGAGGATAGCCCACACTCAAATCAAAGTTTGGACACGACAATAGATCCATCAACTGATCACGTGGACCAATCGATGAAGATATCATCTTTCTTTAACACACACACACACACACACACACACACACACACACACACAAAAGATATCCCTTGACACGAACTAAGTCAGACAAACTTTTATCTTCCAACTCTCCAAGTTGTTATTTAGCTTAACCAACTAGCTCAGGGGTACCCAACACAGATTCTTGGAGAAGGGGTGGTCACAAGAAACCAACTTGATCACGAACTCAACATAGCGGTCAGGTGACAACCTGGTAACACTTCTGAGAAGACATTCAGAAAATCACGAACCACCAATATGTTAGTAAGCTCGGGAACAATATTGCTTCTCAAGGCAAGACGACATGATCATAAGAGTAAGGGATTCAATCCTAACACAAAGAATGAAGAGTATACCAGAAATAAGGACTAGGTAGCACGATCAATCTTAAGATGATGATTCAATAACCAACACGCTAAGAATGAGAGTATTGTCCATTAACTACCAAGCAACACGGTAGCTAGGAGTATTGATTTCACACACCACGGTTCACTTGTCGGCATTCCGGTTAACATAACTCGGGTACCGTGAAATGAACAATGATGGCAAGAAGTATCACTGCGTCAAGATTCATAAGAGATGGTGCAATTCCTATGATATTCTTGACATGAAGATGGTAACACTTCTAGGTAGAACAGAGCAAAAGTTGGATTGGCATTTTGATCTGCGAAATACAATTGCTTTGACCCAATCCTAGATATGGATGAGGTGCTGGAGTTTGTTTCTCCTAGTCATTCTGGAATAGAATGGCTTGACGAACCACAAGAGTAATAGGCATCGATAACACGAGTGCACGACTACTCCTGACTATCAATTGATAGATGAAGGTCGGAATATAACTGAAGGGGGATAACTCAAAGGAACATATAACTTAATGAGTTGTGGATGCATAGATTAGTATGTCGAACGAGTTCAACATATTTCTTCCAGATAACCCATGCAGAAAGGTAGAGCTGGCAGAATCACAATTATGAATGGAGAACTCATCAAGAGCACTCTTATTGTGATCTTTTGGTTCAACGAACTTCTGCCATAAGCGATTCGTAGTATTTGGAAGAAGGAACTACCACGGACCTCGAGGACTAATGCAAAGGTTACTAATATTCTAAAGGAACTAGCAACAATATCAACACAAAGTAAACAGAGTGATTCTTGGGTAAAGAACATAGGAGTAGAATACCTACTACTAAATGGCATCACGGGATGCTTTCAAGAATGGTGGCCAAAATCATCACACTGGGAACACAAAACATGGCTAGATTACTAGGTGACTCCCTAAAACACCTAGGGTCATAATAATAGCTCCAACATATATGTCGAGTCAACAAAGTACCTCAACTCACCGATTAGTGTGCTTATTCAGACCAAAAAGGACATCAGGAACGGAAAGAAAGGATTTGCAACTACATCAGACTATTTAGTGACCTGGGATGACTCGGACAGCATAACGACTATAAATGCTCAAGAAGATTTGAGACATCCTGCAAAATGGTGGCATAACCACTCAACATCACACTATCAAGATTCTGAGATCAACTGTCATCACACGGAGGTAGTAAAACTGAACTGGGGCTTGAACTCAACAATCCTAGGCAACTACGGTTTAGTAACACGTCATCCTGAGAGATAGAAGAGAAGCCTAGTTCTTAACCCCGTAGAAATATAAGATGACTCAGATCAGAAGGTCATGAGGATAAAGGAGTAAAAAGAGCCTTACGTTCCCATCCACAATCAATTCCCTTATATAACTTAAGCATTTCTAGACTCAACTTCGACCAGCTTGGCTTGGTAATCCTACAGGCAGTCGGGCTCTGATACCAAAGCTGTCAGGACCCCGATTCTAAGTCACACCGATCTAGCCTTTAACACCTCATATCACTTTGCAGCCTCACGCACGGTATTCCCACGGGTGTCGCCTTACCATGGCCCGGGACCGTTTGCGCCTTTTGGCTCACGTATATGATAGTGTCGCTCGCATCCATATGACAAAGAACCCGGGCCGACATGGCTAGTCATGAACCCAAAGCGGCACCAACCTATGGGGACAGGCATACATGAATCACATCGAGCATGTCGGTCAGCAGCGTGTGAATCCGGGCTGTAGCACTGGGCTAACAGGACTCCGGGAACCCAGGCTGTAGCAGGCTAGGCAGGACTCCGGATGTCACCGCGTGACATTTCCCCGATGGGACAGACACAGGAACGAAGTGAAACACATGCCGGCCAGTCAAGTGTCCTGAGCAGTAGTGTTGGGCCAGCAGGACTCCGGTGAACCGGGCTGTAGAGGACTACTATGGCTCATGGAAGCACTAGACTACATTTCCCCATAAGAGAGGCTGCCAAGGATAAACAACTAGATTGTCGGATCCCACACATACCAAGCAATTCAATCATACACACAATATGCTCGATATGTGTAAATACAACATGGCATCACAACATAACTCTACGACTCAAGTATTTATTCATTAGGCTCCGAGGAGCGAGATATTACAAACATGGGTCTCATGACCCAACATTCAGGGCATACAAGTCAAAGCACATGCGGAAGCTTAACTTGTCTGAGTACAGATAGCTAAAAATGAAGAAGGCTGAGGAGCCTGACTATCTACAAGACCCTCCCAAGGGTACAAGATCGTAGCTGAGGTAACAAGCTAAATGTCGAAGTCCACGTGGAACTACTAGCGAGACTGAAGTCTCTCTGCAAAACATAAAATAAGCAAACGTGAGTACAAATGTAGCCAGCAAGACTTACATCAGAACTAACTACATATGCATCGGTATCAATAAAGGGGGTGGTGGAGTTTAACTGCAGCAAGCCAGCTTTGACTCAGTGGCTAACCTGAACTACGACTGCAAGTAACTCTTTTGAGGTGGCGCACACGAGTCCACATATTCACCATATCAATACTCCACTATAGACCCGCTCCCGTCTCCCTGCGAGAACGCCATCCATAGCACTCACACTTATCTTGCGCATTTTAGAGTATCCACTTTCACTTGTCTATGAACTATGCAAGGGGTCCAAGTTTCCATATCCGAGGAATCCGACTATTCGAATAGATAATGATAACCCTGCAGGGGTGTACTTCTTCACACACATGCTCTTGCCACTTATCGCCCTGTGCACGTCATGTACCTCGTCAACCTTCAAGCGGAAGCCGGGCGAGGGAGTCGGCCACGACCTGACTAACCAACAAGTCTCTAATCTAGGTTTATCGCCTATTCGGGTTCCATCCGCAAGGAGATCTGGCCGGGGTGTCGCTCACGGCCCCAAACGATGTGTACAGGGTTCCCAAGCCCACCATCCGGGTGCCACTTGGTACACCGGGCCACTGTGCCTAGTCTGTCCCAAGCCCACCTGTAACAGGTGCCACTTGGTAGACTACTAACACTACCTACAAACACCAGAAACTAGTTGCAACTCCTGGACAGAGATCGAGTTGATTAATAAGTCGAGAGAGCTTGGAGCGCCCGGAGCCCAATGTGTGGTAGTAACTGTTCATGGATCACAAACACAGAACTCAGTTCATGAGGACGGCTGAAATGAGACAACCCACTGTGTACTCCTACATTGCCTCTCACCTCTACCTTTATCAAATCGTGTTCACACACTTAGCTCACACACAGTAGGACATGTTCACCACATTCCAATTCATCCCCGATGAATCGAACCTGACTCAACTCTAAGCAATAGCAGGCATGACAAACAAGCATGAATGAGTAGGCACATCAGGGCTCAAACAACTCCTACTCATGCTAGTGGGTTTCATCTATTTACTATGGCAATGACAGGTCATGCAGCGGAAAGGGGTTCAACTACCGCAACATGTAACAGTTGAATCGCTGTTGTCCTAATGCAGTAAAAGAGAGCAAGAGCGAGAGAGTGGGATTGTATCGGAATGAACAAGGGGGGGGTTGCTTGCCTGGCACTTCTGAAGGTATCACTGGGTCTTCATCAGTGTCAATGATCATAGCATCGGTACAACGTCTATCGAGAGGGGACAACCACCGGCAATAGAGAAGGAACACAATCAATGCAATGCACAACATGATGCATGATAATGACATGGCAATATGTTGTTGATTGAGCTAATGCAACTAGCAACACAATTAAATGAAGTTGGTTTGAACCCAAAGTTCATATTCAAACTCCACATGTGGTTATTTAAATACCATTCATTTGATTTGCCCTAAACAGTGGCCTTAAGTTGTTCTAACATGCATGAAAATGGTACAGATAGATTCCTTGAATTTTTCTGATAATTTTTCATATATAATTTATATCATTTGGAGTTACGGTTGAATTTCTATTATTTTTAGAAGTTTTGCTAATTTCTGGAATTTTCTGAATTATTTTAAATCCAGAAAGCCATTACTGCGTCAGCATGACAACGGCATTGCGTCAGCAGGTCAACTGGGTTGACCTAGGTCAAACCTGATGCATGGGACCCGATAGTCAGTGTCTTAGGGCTGGTTAGGGTCACAGACATGTGGGCCCAGTCAACAGCCACGTCAGCTTGGTCAAAGCTGACATGTGGGCCCATAGTGGTTAGGTTAGAAGTAAACAGGGGTTACCCCGCGGTTAATTAGAGTGGTGGGGCCTGCCTATCAGTGACACAGGGGGGTTAATCAGCAGGGTCATTAGTGGCTAATGACAGGCCACATCATCTCACCGGAGTTCAACGCCGGCGAGCACACAGACGCGGCGACGACGATCGGGATGACTGCTCCGGCGACCAAATCGATGGCCGAGCCCACCTACGAGGAGCTGGGGCTCGTGCGCATCCAACTATGGCAGGGGGAGGGCTCTAGGTGACCAGAGTTGGGCATGGCGTCAACCTCGGCGGCGGCCGGAGCTATGGCGTCGAGCGGAACGGGGCTGCGGAGCACGACAGGAGGAGTTGGTGGGCGCTACGGGCTCCTGGAGCCGCACTGAGCACAGCGGTGTGCCCGGCTTTGAGCTACGTTTGCTCTAGCCACGGTGGCGACGGAGCGCAATGACGGCGAGCTTCAGTGACGGTGGGGAATGGCGCTACGGCATCCAAACGAGATAGAGAAGAGGGGGGTTCGGGGAAGGAGCTCACGGCGGTTGCAGTACGCGTCTCAGCGGGCTCGGGGAAGGGTTGGTGACGGCGTGCAGTCGTCGGCGATCTCGGCGGCCGAGAGGTTGAAGACGATGCCATGGTCGTGGTGCGGTGCGTCTGGCGTCCTGCAGGTCATCCAGGAAGCGTGGGTGACGGTGGCGGAGCTTCCACGCAACACGGGAAGGCGAGAGGGGGTCGGGGAGCGCGGTGGTTCACGGTGGCACTTCCACGGCCGCGTCGGCCGTCGCGGAAGAGAGCGAGGGAGAGGAGGGGATGAACGTGAGAGAGAGGGAGGGGGCCCGGGAGGAGTGTGTGGCGCTCACAGGCGCGTCGGGGAGCGGCGGGAAGCATGAGGTGGCGTGGCGCGTGGCCAGCGCGCAGCGAGCACGCGCCCTCTTGCCTTCTGGCACGAGGTTGAAGACGACTGGCGCTGAGGAGGTGGATTGGGCCGGCTCGACTGGGCGAGCTACAGTAGCAGGTAAGGCCCAGGTACTTCTCTCCTTCTCTCTTATTTCCGTTTTCTAATTTCTGCAGATGTTTTGAATTTGGCTTGCTAACCAAATTATTTTTGCAGCTTCTGGAAATAATTGTGGATGCAAAATGGTTTAACCCAGAGCTCCACAAGAAGTTTCAGAATTATTGGAGCAATAAAAATATTTATAGGATTTATTTGCTCCAACTCAAATACATTAGTGGATTAAATCAAATCCCAAATAATTCCCTAAAAATGTTCACTATTTTTGGCTTGGATCAAAACCCTTGCCAAAATTATCAAACATTAATTAAGGCATTTTTGGGTTCATTGAAAAATATTCTTTTGGTTGATCCTAGTTTTCATAGGAGTGCTAGGGTTTGTTAATCCCCATTTCAGGTTTAAAGAAAGATTGCCATGATGCATGGATGCAAATGCAACTATTGCACACAATTAATCTAGGGCTGTGACAGTACCAGGGCGGTCGGGTTGGGAGGCGGCGGGTCGGAGCCGGCTGCTGCTTGCTGCGTCGTTGAAGTCCCCGGGCCAACTACTGTAGTCCCTGGGCCGGGTTCTGAAGTCCCCAGGCCGCGTTTGAGTGCTGCAGCCCCCTGGCCAGCTTTCGAAGTCCCCGGGCCAACTTTTGAAGTCGTCAAGTCGGATCCGACTGCTTCAGGGTCAGCTGGCATGAAGATGGACTCTGATTCCAGCGAAGGCTTGATAGACGGCTTGCGCATGCACTGGAGGGAGACGCTGGCTGGTATAGCCTGCCGGGTGGAGCCGATCCAGGCCAGGGCATCAGCTTGATCATTGTCCACCCATGGCACATGAAGTAACTCGCACCCGTCGAAGTGCCCACTGATTTGCTGGATGTGACAGCCTGGGTTTTGCCCTCTTTTCTTTGCCTGGCTTTTAGTTGGTTTGAATTTGAAATATTGAGTTTTGAATCTTTTCGTATGGACTTAAACACTTGGGTACCCCTTGGCTTTCACCCAAGTGTCCCATTTTCCTCTCTAACCCTCATTCCCACTCTAGTTCATCTCAAAATCATTATTGGAATATTTTTCTTAAATGAAAAATATTCATTTTCCTCTCTTAAACCCTAGTAAGCTCAATTGCTCCAAAGCAACCCTAGTTTTTCTTGCCCACAAAAATCTGAGAAAATTCACAAATATTCTTTGAACCCTAGGGCACCTTCCTGAGCTAAAATATTTCATCACTTTTTGGAATATTTTTGCTACAGAAAATATTTTCTGTTTTGGACAGAAATGGTGGTTTCTACAGCAACTACCCTTTTACTTGCTCCAATGTGGCTGATTTTTCTTGTGCATCATCACCTTAGTAGATGATTGCTAACCTCCAAAGCCCAGCTCCCAACTCCCAGCCGTTTGACCTTAGTAACCTCTCAAAGTTACTGATCAGAAACTTACTAGGCTTGTGAAATCTTTTCTACTGCGTCTGGATCCAAACCAAATCGTGGTAATCTTCAAAACTACCACGAAGAACAAGCCAGACATGAGTTTTGGACTTAGATCAGCCTGAGGGCAAAGTTCACGCAGTGACCATGCATGTACACGATGCCAATCTGTGTGTCGACGCGCTCTGAGTGCCGCCGAGCGCTCTGTTTCGTGCGTGCTCGCTTCCCCGCCTGCCTAAGCGTGCCAAACCTTGCCACAATCTTCGTCCTAGCTCCATTAACTCTCCCATGGCACTCACCGATGCCAGAGCTCGCCACAGCAAGCACAGGGCCAACACAACAGTGCGCTCTGCACTGTGCTCGTCACTTTCCTCTCGATCCTGTGCTCGTCCCTGTTCGCCCACAGTCCCCACGTGAGCTGCGTCGCCTTCTCCATCTCTCTCTCTCTCTGACGCCGCTCGTCACCGGGCGCCGTGTCCAGGTGTCACCGGTGGAGCCCGATCCCCCCCCTCCTCGATGCTCGCCTATAAATGGAGCCCTCCCCAGCCTCCTCGAGCACCATCCTCCACTCCCACACACTCCACAATCTCGTAGAGAATCGTAGCCCGACCGGGCAGGCCGTGGGCCGCCCTCCCCGACCTCGAGCTCGCCGGCGATCCCCTCGGGTCGTCTCCGTAGCTCCGGCCCCTCCCAGGCCTGGGCAACCCTTCCAGGGCCTCCGCCGCTCTGCGGTGGTGCCGTTCCGTCCCGTTGGAGCCCCTGGAGTCGCCTCTGCTCTGTGTCGTCTTCGTCTCCCATGAGCTCTGCTTCCTGTCTCTGCTAGAGAGGACGGTTCCGACGCCATCCGACCACCCCTAGCTACTCTACGGGTACGGGCAGGTGCGCCTTATGAAGCTATGTACTTAGGGTAGGGTCATGGATCTGTTCAACATACCCTCCCCAAGGACATCTCTACAAAGAATTAGAAGCAGTCGAAGAGAAACCACCATCCACTCGACCATGAGGATGTGCTGACTCGACCACCTTGAAGACACTCGACCACCAGAAGATGAGAAACCCTCCACTCTACAACGGTCAGGACTTAAACCATAGCTTTATGGGCATTTACAACACTTTACTATAGATGTTTCTAGTAGCGCCCCTCCTTTATGAGCATTGAACCTTTCTGTAACGGAGGGGGGCTGGGGTCCTGGCGTACTCTATATAAGCCACCCCCCTCCTCTGGGACAGGGGTTCGCACTTTCTGTAATTCACACGCATATATTCACTCGACCGCCTTCGGGCTCCGAGACGTAGGGTTGTTACTTCCTCTGAGAAGGGCCTAAACTCGTAAAACTCGTGTTTACAACTCCTCCATAGCTAGGATCTTGCCTCTACATTCCTACTCCCCCCTATTCTACTGTCAGTATTAGAACCACAACAGTTGGCGCCCACCGTGGGGTAGGTGTCTTAGCGACTTGTTGGAGAAGTTGCAATTTTTCCGATCCCCTTCATCATGGTTCCAGGCGGAGGTTTGGCTGAGGGCCACGAGATCCGTCTCGACGCACTCGTGTTTGTCGCCGACGACTCCGCTTGGCTTCAGGAGGCACCACTCGACACCGACGCGCTCCCCGCCCGCGAGGCGACGCACTTTCGCGCATGCATCCGCGGCGTCCTCCTGCGGCAACCGTCGACCCAGTATCAGTCGACTCCAGCAGCGTTCCCCCTCCCTACGGCCCGCCAGAGCAAACACTCCGGTCGGTCGAGGCTTCAGCGGTGGGTGAAGCATGCGGTGGCCCGCTAGTCGTCCACCCCTCAAGTTGCGGCGATCGAGCCCAACGAAACTCTCTACGGCCTGTTTGATCTGTCGACTGGCTCTGTAGAGACCGCATCCGAGTGCGACAGCAGCGACCCGATGGTGGAAGTCTTGATGGTGAATGGACCACGCGGCCCTCCTGGCTTCAACCGTGAAGACGGAGGCGACAGGAACGGCGATCCGTCACGCGTTCACGAGGAGTACCGCCCCGAACCCCTCTCCTCGCAGTAGAGGGAGGAACTTCGCCGCCAGAACATGGATGCACTGCATACTCCTATAGTTGGAGAAACCACTGAGGCCCAGGCCTTGGAGCAGGCGCGCTTGGCCAACCTGGCTCAGCGCACTTGACTGGAGAACCTCCAGCATGCACTAGACGATCGCGCTCGACAACCTGCTCCGGAGTCTAGTCGACGCCATCTTTTTCCACCTCTGACTCAGGTATACCAAACACCGATCCAGAATCTAGCAGTTGCTGCTCGGATAGCAGAGTCGATCCAACCTTCCCAATCAGAAGCTGGCCGAGGTCTGGTGCAGATCAAAGCCTTGTTCCAGGCAGCGGGAGAGCAGAATACGGTCGTATCTCAGTCGCGGAATAGGATCCATAGCAGATCTGTGGTCGTAGACACAGTTCAGTCGGCCCATAGCCCAAGATCGCCCCCAAGGCGTGAGGGACGTGGAGATCGGCGTGATCAGTACAGAAACCGTGAGTAGTATGATCGCCGTGCCGATCGCGATGATCGTCGTCGAGTGCCCACGCCTCCTCCAAGGAGTGGGTCATACGTGCCTCGGCCACCTGAAGACAGACGCCCTCATAGTGTCGGATGAGGTATTCCAGTCGACCCTAGGGAGCCAGGCTTTGATGCGAGATCTATTCTCGTGCAGGGCTTGGTTGACAGAAACATAGCTCACCGAGAGGGCCATGACAGAGATCCGCAAACCAGCAACAGGGTGCATGTCTCTGGTCCAGAGTGCTTCAGCAGAGCTATCAGAGCTGCGGTGATTCCCCCGAACTTCAGGTTGGCGTCTGGAGTCAGTAAGTTCACCGGAGAGTCCAAGCCTAACACTTGGCTTGAAGACTACCGAGTGGTTGTCCAGATTGGTGGCGGCAATGATGAAGTGGCCATGAAACACCTTCCTCTGATGTTGGAGGGCTCGGCTAGAGCATGGCTGAATTAGTTAGCGCCTGGCAGCATCTATACTTGGGAAGATCTCGCCCGAGTGTTTGTGAGAACATTCGAGGGGACTTGCAAACGGCCGGAAGGTTTGACAGAATTACAGTGTTGTGTTCAGAAACCGAATGAAACTTTGAGGGATTATATCCAGATATGGATCACCCTACACTACACGGTAGAAGATGTGTCGGATCATCAGGCTATTTGTGCCTTTAAGGAAGGCGTTGGGTATCGGGAGTTGAATATGAAATTCGGCCGGACAGGAAATATGACTCTGACTCGGATGATGGAAATTGCCACCAAGTATGCCAATGGTGAAAAAGAAGAGCGACTCCGGAGTGGCAAGCACAAAGCAGTCGCCCATGAAGCCGGAGGAGGAAACTCCGGTCGGAAACAGAAGCGCAAGGCCGAGCCAGCTGCTCCGGGTGAAGCCTTGGCTATGGTTCAAGGAAAGTTCAAGGGGAAGCCCAAAGGGCCGTGGAACCCCAAGAAAGTAAAAGATCAAGATGGAAATGACGTGTTGGATCTGCCGTGCCATATCCACACCAAAAAAGATGAAGAAGGTAATTTCATTTACCCGAAGCACACCACTCGGCAATGTCGGCTCCTAATCCAGCAGTTCCGAGAGAAACAGCCCAAGGAAAAGGAGAAGGAAGCAGACAAGGCTGAGGATGAGGGGGAGGATGATGATGGTTATCCCCACATGAATTCCACTCTGATGATTTTTGCTGACATTGAGAGCAAAAGTCGATTGAAAGTCATCAACAGGGAAGTGAACATGGTCGCTCCGGTGACACCCAGTTACTTGAAGTGGTCACATACAGCCATTACATTCGACTAGTCTGACCATCCAGCGCACATAGACACCCTTGGGAGGCAAGCATTGGTGGTCGACCGGTGGTCGAAGGCACTCGACTGACAAAGGTCCTGATGGACGGTGGCAGTGGCCTGAACATACTGTATGCAGAGACGTTGAAGGGAATGGGCATTCCAATGTCCAGACTTAGTGAAAGCCATATGAGTTTCCATCGGGTCATTCCAGGCAAGAAGGTTGCATCCCTCGGTCAGATTGCGCTCGACGTGGTTTTCGGTGATTCCAAAAATTACCGCAAAGAAAAGTTGATGTTTGAAGTTGTGGATTTCCAGAGTGCTTATCATGCAATTCTGGGCAGGCCAGCTTATGCATGATTTATGGCTCGACCATGTTATGTGTACCTCAAACTGAAGATGCCTAGTCCCAGAGGAGTGATCACTATCTCTGGTAATCGAAAGAAGGCAGAAGAGTGCTTCCAGAAAGGCTCAAAGATCACTGATGCCCAGATGGCCGTGGTAGAATTGTAAGAATACTAGAAAAATGCATATCCGAGTGACTTGCTGTGAGCCAAGAAGCCAGCCACAGATTCAGCATTCCAGTCGTCTGGTGAAACAAAGTCGATTCGCATTCACCCGACAGATCCCAATGCTGCTCCGACTCACATTTCAACCACACTCGACTCCAAATAGGAAGAAGCGCTCATCCAGTTCCTCCGTGAGAACTGGGACATCTTTGCATGGAAGCCTTCTGACATGCCGGGTGTTCCCAGGGGACTGGCTGAGCATCGTTTGCGAGTCGACCCGAAGGTAAAACCAGTCAAAGAGCATCTTCGACGGTCCGCCGTCCAGAAAAGAAAGGCAATCGGTGAAGAGGTGGCTCGGCTTTTGTCAGCTGAGTTATTCGAGAGATTTACCACTCCGAGTGGTTAGCCAATGTTGTCATGGTCCCAAAGAAAGACGACTCACTTCGCATGTGCATTGATTTCAAGCATATCAATCGGGCCTGCCCAAAAGATCACTTTCCTCTCCCTCGCATCGATTAGATAGTCGACTCGACTGCAGGATGCGAGTGTTTGTCCTTTTTGGACGCCTACTCCGGGTACCACCAGATCCGTCTGTACGGACCCGACGAGATAAAGACAGCTTTTATCACCCCGTTTGGGTGCTTCTGTTATGTCACAATGCCATTCAGTTTGAAGAATGTCGGAGCCACATTCATGCGGATGATTCAGAAGTGCCTGCTCACTCAGATCAGTCGGAATGTGGAAGCATACATGGATGACATTGTGGTCAAGTCACGTAAAGGTTTCGACCTACTGACTGACCTTGCTGAAACTTTTGCCAACCTCAAAAGGTATGATATCAAGCTCAATCCATCAAAGTGCACATTTGGAGTTCCAGGCGGAAAGTTACTCGGTTTCCTTGTTTCCGAACGAGGAATCGATGCTAACCTGGAGAAAGTAGGTGCTATACTCCAAATGAAACGCCCTGTGCGTGTGCATGATGTCCAAAAGCTTACTGGTTGCTTGGCCGCCCTAAGTCGATTATTTCTCGCCTCGGTGAAAAGGCGCTACCTCTTTACCAACTGATGAAGAAATCAGATAAGTTCGAGTGGACCCCAGAAGCTGATGCAGCGTTTGCAGAACTAAAAGCCCTGCTTTCCACCCAGCCGGTGCTTGTTGCTCCAATCAGCAAAGAGCCTCTACTGCTTTATATAGCAGCCACTGGACAAGTCGTCAGTACAGTACTTACGGTCAAGCGGGAAGAAGAAGGTAAAGCTTATAAAGTTCAATGCCCAGTTTATTATATTTCTGAAGTCCTGACCCCGTCAAAGCAGAGATATCCTCATTATCAGAGGCTTGTCTATGGGATTTACATGACCATGAAGAAGGTTGCACACTATTTCTCGGATCACTCTATTACAGTCGTCAGCGATGCTCCATTGTCAGAGATTCTGCACAACAGAGATGCAACTGGTCGAGTGGCAAAATGGGCGATTGAACTCCTTCCCTTGGATATCAAGTTTGAGGCAAAGAAAGCTATCAAGTCCCAAGCAATAGCAGATTTCCTCGCCGAGTGGATCGAACAGCAACTGCCGACTCAAGTTCATTCCGAGCACTGGACCATGTTCTTTAACGGATCCAAAATGCTGAATGGTTCTGGTGCTGGGGTAGTTCTGGTATCCCCTCGAGGAGACAGGCTCAGATATGTCCTCCAGATTCACTTTGATTCCTCCAACAATGAAGCAGAATGTGAAGCACTCCTGTATGGGTTGCGCATGGCCATATCACTCGGCGCCCGTCGCCTCATGGTCTATGGCGACTCAGATTTGGTAGTTAATCAAGTGATGAAGGAGTGGGACGTCAGAAGCCCAGCCATGACTGGTTACTGCAACGCGGTCAGAAAGCTTGAGAAGAAGTTTGAGGGGTTAGAACTCCACCACATACCCCGACTGGAAAATAAAGTAGCCGATGACTTGGCAAAAATAGGTTCTAAGAGAGAAGCCATTCCCATCAATGTGTTTTTGGAGCATATTCACTCGCCGACAGTTCAGGAAGATCCTTTTACTGAAGAGCCCCCACAACCTAAGAGCGCCACAAATCCGACTGAAGTCGAGGTCCCAGCCGTGGTCGACCTGGTCATGGAGGTTCTGGCCATTACTCCTGACTGGACAGTGCCCTACATTGCGTACATCCTCAGGAAAGAACTCCCAGAGGATGAAGAAGAGGCTCGACAGATCATCCATCGATCCAAGGCCTTTACTGTGATAAGAGGACAACTGTTTAGGGAAAGCGTGACTGGAGTCGGTCAGAAATGCATAACACCAGAAGAAGGTCGAACGATCCTCAATGACATCCACTCGGGGACCTGTGGTCATCATGCGTCCTCTTGGGCCATCGTGGCTAAAGCATACCGAGCTAGATTCTATTGGCCACGAGCAAATGAAATGGCGAAAGATATAGTAGACAGATGTGAAGGCTGCCAGTTTTACTCCAACATGTCTCACAAGCTAGCGTCAGCCCTAAAGACCATCCCCCTCATCTGGCCCTTTGCTGTTTGGGGATTGGATATGGTTGGACCGCTGAGAACCGGCAGGAGCGGCTTCACTCATGTGCTCGTTGCAGTCGACAAGTTTACCAAATCGATCGAAGCTAAACCTATCAAGAACCTTGATGCTAGCACCGCTGTCAATTTTATCAGAGAATTGACATTCAGATATGGAGTCCCACACAGCATCATCACGGACAAGGGGTCGAACTTCAATTCTATGAGTTCAGAGCTTTCTGCGCCTCTCAGGGCACTCGAGTCGACTATGCTTCAGTCACTCACCCGCAGTCGAACGGACAAGCAGAAAGAGCCAATGGCCTAATTCTCAAAGGACTGAAACCCCGACTGATGCGTGGTATCAAACACGCAGCAGGCGCTTGGGATGATGAACTTCTGTCAGTTCTGTGGGGTTTAAGGACAACTCCTAATCGGTCGACCGGACGAACTCCTTTCTTCTTAGTCTATGGAGCTGAAGTTGTTCTGCCAAGTGACCTGCTCCACAATGCACCCCGAGTCGAGCTCTTCTCCGAAGAGGAAGCAGAGCAGGCCCGGCAAGATTCAGTCGATCTCTTAGAGGAGGAAAGAAAGATGGCCTTGATTCGGTCAACCATTTATCAGCAAGACTTGCGTCGATTCCACGCCAGAAATGTGAGGAGTCAAGCCTTTCAAGAAGGAGACCTGGTTCTTCGAGTGGATCAACAGAAACCACACAAGCTTGTCCCAACTTGGGAGGGTCCTTTCATCATCACCAAAGTTCTCCACAATGGAGCATACCATCTTTATAGTATTGAGCATCAGAAAGACGAGCCACGGGCTTGGAACGCGGAGCTGCTCCGCCCCTTTTATACTTAAGCACTCGTTTGAATAAAATGTAATAAGGAACACCTTTGTAATTTGTTTATCAAAGACAAGAGCTTATGGTCCTATCATTTGATTGTTGTGTTCTTATTTACTTCTGAAATCCCCTAGTGGGTGGGCTTAGTCGCAAATCCGTTTGCCTAAGTTCGAAAGAAAATCCTACCGAGTGGAGAGCAATCCTCCCACTCGGGGGCTTAGCGGAAGTCCAGTACTCGCCTAAGTTCTCCCACTAGGAGGCTTAGCTGCAGTCCAGTACTCGCCTAAGTTCGAAAGAAAATCATACCGAGTGGAGAGCAATCCTCCCACTCGGGGGCTTAGTTGCAGTCCAGTACTCGCCTAAGTTCTCTCATTAAGAGACTTAGCTGCAGTCCAATACTCGCCTAAGTTTGAAAAAATCCTACCAAGTGGAGAGCAATCCTCCCACTCGGGGGCTTAGCTGCAGTCCAGTACTCGCCTA